>NC_079189.1:86467071-86831238 GCF_029499605.1 Hyla sarda
CATTTAGCCACTATATGGTCTCCTCATGCTGCCAACACCTCCATGCTGTGTCATTCAGCCACTTTATGGTCTCCTCATGCTGCCAACACCTCCAGGCTGTGTCATTCATCAATATATGGTTTACAGATGCTTCAGCCACCTCCAGGCTGTGCCATTCATCCAATATATGTTTTACTGATGCTTCAACCACCTCCAGGCTGTGCCATTCATCCAATATATGGTTTACTGATGCTTTGGCCAGCTTCAGTCTGTGTCATTCAGAAACTACAAGGTTTAGTGATGCTGCTGGGCCTAGGACATTACCTACCGTATTTATCGGGGTATACCACGCACCGGCCTATAACATGCACCCTCATTTTACCAAGGATATTTGGGTAAAAAAAGTTTTTTACCCAAATATCCATGGTAAAATGAGGGTGCGTGTGTGCGCGTGTATACCCCGATACACCCCCAGGAAAGGCAGGGGGAGAGAGGCCGTTGCTGCCCGCTTCTCTCCCCTGCCTTTCCTGGGGTCTAGAGCCCTGCTGCCGGCCCTTCTCTCCCCCTGGCTATCGGCGCCGCTGCCAGTTCTGTCCCCCTCACTATCGGTGCCGGCGCCCCATTGCCGGCGCCGATAGCCAGGGGGAGAGAAGGGGCAGCGGTACCCATTGCCGGCGCCGCTGCCCCGTTGCCTCCCCCATCCCCGGTGGCATAATTACCTGTTGCCGGGGTCGGGTCCGCGCTGCTGCAGGCCTCCGGCGTGCGTCCCCTGCGTCGTTGCTATGCACGGCGCGGCGCACTGACGTCATGCGCCGCGCCGTGCAGCGCATAGCAACGACGCAGGGGACGCATGCCGGAGGCCTGCAGCAGCGCGGACCCGACCCCAGCAACAGGTAATTATGCCACTGGGGATGGGGGGAGGCAATGGGTGCCGCTGCCCCTTCTCTCCCCCTGGCTGACGGAGCCGCTTCTCTACCCCTGGCTATCGGCGCCGGCAATGGAGCGCCAGCACCGATAGTCAGGGGGACAGAACGGGCAGCGGCGCCGATAGCCAGGGGGAGAGAAGGGCCGGCAGCAGGGCTCTCTCCCCCTGCGTTTCCTGGGGGTGTATCGGCGTATAACACGCACATAGACTTTAGGCTAAAAATGTAAAATTTTTAAAAAGTGCGTGTTATACGCCGATAAATACGGTATATATGTTTATGGTAGCACTAGGTACCATACATCTTCAATGGAAATTTCAAAATTCATCATTTTATCTTAAAGGTTGTGAAGCACTCATGTGTACTCATGCTGCTGCCAGCTCTAGTAAATATCATTCTGCAACTATATGCTTTAGTGATGCTGCTGGGCCAGGGACATTACCTATATATGTTTATGGTAGCACTAGGGACCATACATCTTCAATGGAAATTTTTTAATTCATCTTTTATTCTTATAGATTGGGAGGCCCTATTGTCTCATTATCTGCCACCAACTCCAGGCATTTGCCATTCATACACTATATGGTCTCCTCATGCTGCCACAAACTCCAGACTGTGCCATTCAGCCACTATATGGTCTCCTCATGCTGCCACAAACTCCAGGCTGTGCCAGTCAGCCACTATATGGTCTCTCCTCATGCTTCAGCCACCTCAAGGCTGTGCAACTCAGCCACTATATGGTCTACTTATGCTTCAGCCACCTCCAGGCTGTGCCATTCAGCCACTATATGGTCTCCTCATGTTTCAGCCACCTCCAGGCTGTGCCATTCAGCCAATATATGGTTTACTGATGCTGCTGGGCATGGGCCTAAAAAATGTTATGGTTGCACTAGCTACCATAAATCTTCAATTTACATTTAAATATTAATCTTTTAATCTTAGGTATTGTGAAGCCCTAGAGTCTACTCATGCTGCTGCCAGCTCCAGGATGTGTCATTCAGCCACTATACGGTCTCCTCATGCTGCCAACACCTCCATGCTGTGTCATTCAGCCACTATATGGTCTCCTCATGCTGCCAACATCTCCACGCTGTGTCATACAGCCACTATATGGTCTCCTCATGCTTCAGCCACATCCAAGCTGTGTCATTCAGCCACTATATGGTCTCATGCTGCCAACACCTCCACGCTGTTTCATTCAGCCACTATACAGTCTCCTCATGCTGCCAATACCTCCACACTGTGTCATTTAGCCCCTATATGGTCCCCTCATGCTGCCAACACCTCCAGGCTGTGTCATTCAGCCACTATATGGTCTCCTCATACTGATACCACGTCCAGGCTCTGCGGCAGTGATTCTAATAGTGATGCCTGTAATTTGCATGTCATACTAAATAACAGTATTATTTCACTATCCCCAGCACAACATATGTATGTTAGAACAAAGCAAAGTGTTCTACATGCCTATTGTGGCTCTCTGTAGACCAGAAATAGCCGTTCTTAATATTGATTTGCCGCAAATAAATTCAACCCCAAACAATTTTTTTTCGGAAAATTCGGCCAATCGGCCAAATCGAATTTTTCTAAGTTCGCTCATCTCTAATATATAATAATTTGACATGTTCATTTTGGAAATAATAGTATATCAGTAAAGAGTACCTGTCACCAAATAAACTTTTCTAAACTAAGTCAGGCTATGATCCCTAACTACTCCAAACACCCCTCCCACCCTTTAAAAACATCTTGCAAACTCCCATCAGTAGAAAATGGATGTTTCCCAGCAGTTATGACATCACTGAAGCCTGCTGTGGGACTATTTCTGCCTTCACGTGGTTGCAGTGCTGTGATGAATAGAAGACTCCAGGCTCTGTGCAGCTTTCAGTGAGGCTCTGTGCAGCTGTCAATCAAATTCAGTGCAGAGAACAACTTCCTGAGTTTGGTCTCCTGCCAGGCTGGGAGGAGACGGAACTCGCTGTATTAATTGCAGCAAGGAACAGAACAGGGCCACTTAGTGGCCGTTTTTTCGATTACATTTTAAACATATTTATGTTGATAATTTTAAAAGCAAGTGAATGGGACAGTGTCTGCTAATTACACAAGGAATACTATAGTAAAAGTTTTATTTGGTGACAGGTACTCTTTACATTTTAATACATGTACTGAATGTTATTGAGTATGTTTGTAGATTAGTTGTTTTGGTGACATACAGGTATGAAATATATGTTATTTAACCTCCTTAAACATTTTACCATATATTGATGAGTCTTGATTTATAACTACCCATTGTATACAAAGTTTCAACTAAAAAGTTTCGTAGTGTCTCTAAACCTACTATTGATAAACACTGTGCAGTAATAACAATTACATAACCAAACAGATATATCCAGTAATATGTAATAAAGGACTAAGACACCACATTTAGTTCCTGGTAATTTCAGACTACGCTTATGATTGCATTACTAACAAGCCACCTACTGCTAACTAGATAATGACTGCAAATGTTTAACCCTTTGCCACACTTTGACATGCATGTATGCAATACATGTACATTGGCGGTGACTGACAGATAAAATGGATGAGATTAGAGATTTACCTGCAACAAACAAGGTGTTTGACATATGGCGGTCCTCCCTTTATGAGCCCATCAGCTCCAGGTCTGTGATGGTATCTACCTGAGGCATGGTGTAATAGATTACCTGTCAGTGCAACACTGGCAGGTAATAATTCCTTGGAATACTAAGGATTCCAAATCAGCATGTAGGCAATCAAATGGTAGCTGCTTTAGGTGGGCTAAAAGCAAGGTAAACTTATCTTAGTAAAATAAAGTTAACTTCCCTATGAAAATAGCTCCCCTTTAAATGGAAATGATCATATTACTCATATTTCCGAAAGGAAAGTTGTCCAGCACAATGTATATACAATATATAAACATCTTCTTTATTCAGGAACCATATAAATGGAGCATCAGGTACCAGAGCAGTGCCCACCTGAAACGTTGCATGCACTTAGTCATAGAGCGTAAACTAAATAAACAGAACCGCATTAAAATACCTGACAGTGACATGAACACACTAAATTTAGGTATTTCTATTGTATTTTAATGTATTTCTGTTCATTTTGTTTACCCTCTATGTCCAAGCGATGTAGCATGAAACACGTCAAGCCCCTGTACTTGCTGTTCCTTTTGTATGGTTCCTAAATAAAGCAATACATTGACATCATTTTTTTTAGGGCTCAAATGACTAAAAAAATCACACCTGCAGCGCAGCCATAGACCTAAAGTTGCCCTGTTTAAAAAAATGTATATATGTGTCCGCTCCGGGTCTGATTACTGACGATCACGGAGACGGAGCATAGTGACGTCATGCTGCGCCCCCTCAATGCAAGCCAAAGGGAGGGGGCATGACAGCTGTCACGCACCCCCAATAGACTTGCATTGATGGGGCGGAGCGTGACGTCACACGGGGCGGAGCCGTGACGTCACTATGCTCCGTCCTCGTGGTTGAGATGGACTCAGCCTGAGGACCTCCAGCAGTTCCGGAAGCCGCTAAAGGTGGGTGCTGCATGGTAGATCCCAGGGTCCCCAGCGGCGGGACCCCACGATCTGACATCTTATCCCCTATCCTTTGGATAGGGGATAGGATGTCTAGGGGCAGAGTACCCCTTTAAAAAAAAAATTTCCACCGGAGAACCCCTTTAAGATGTACAACGATCTTATTGTCTTCACACTGAAATATGAATTTGCTTCTGGTTGGACCAGTGCCCATTTATAAAGTGTGTTTATCAGGTGCGGAGGGCGTAGGTAACTGTATTTCCTACATTGCATATGTGTCTTTCTAGATTTGTCTCATTATGTGCAGAGGGTAACAATTATGAACTGAACTGCATTTTCCTGTACTGCTGAAACCAGAATCTAGTCATGTGTACAGCTCCTAACCAAAGAGTGCAGGAGCCTATTTCAACTCCACTCTCTAGCCTTAGAAAAAAAATGTGGATCCTGTTCTTTCTAGTCAGTAAAAGCCTTCACCTAGCCAAGAACATATGTTGGTTCCTCATCTTCTGACACATTTCTCATCTCCTGAATAAGCTACAAGTCTGTGAACCTAGGTATTGCTAATGCCAGGCATTCCAACAAGTAGGCCACATTGTGACTAATCCTGTTTTCAGTGAAGTTGAATCTGTGCCTAGCCAAAAGTACCATTGCGAGTATTGTTCCAGCATTTTCCTCAAGTGATTTGCAAGGCTAAGTTGTACAAGGACCTTATTGTTTTCACTGGCTTTGGAATTTGAATCTGGTTGGATCTTCACCTGGATTGCAGGATTGTACAGTTAAAGATGTTTCATAAAGTGTTGGTTGTCAGAGATCTTATTCCCGTGTAAGGAAACAGCTACAGAGAAAAAGGTGTTTGGGGGCACATAAGGAACATTTGGGGGTTTATACCACTCAGCCAGTTGACATCAGCTTCAGGGACTACTACCCCCATCCTGACTCCCAACATTGTCTCCAATGCTCACGATACCTGCATTAAGAAATGTATCACAGGATATCAGTAAGCGCTGGGACACAATTTTGTTCCTTCCCTTCCAAATATGTCATGTAGGCCTCAATCCAATACTTATACCTGTTTGTCTGTTGAATTGATTTAACCCTTACTTGAATCCTGGAAGCTAGTTACAGCAACTAGTTGGACTGAGGTACAGAGCAAAGCATAGTGAATTATAGAGATGAGCGAACTTACAGTAAATTTGATTCGTCACAAACTTCTCGGCTCGGCAGTTGATGCCTTATCCTGCGCAAAGTAGTTCAGCCTTCAGGTGCTCAGGTGGGCTGGAAAAGGTGGATACATTCCTAGGAAAGAGTCTCCCAGGACTGTATCCACCTTTTCCAGCCCTCCGGAGCACCTGAAAGCTGATCTCATTTATGCAGGAAAAGTCATCAACTGCCGAGCCGAGAAGTTTGTGACGAATCGAATTTACTGTAAGTTTGCTCATCTCTAGTGAATTACTTATCGAAGTTGATCCACATTATCGGCAAAACATCTGTGATAGTTAACAGCTTGGTTGTGAATAGTGTTGAGCGGCATAGGCCATATATGAATTCGCAATATTTCGTGAATATATGGACGAATATTAGACATATATTCGCAAAATTTGCATATTCGTAATATTCACGTTTTATTTTCGCATATGCGAAAATTAGCATATGCGAAAGTTAGCATATACAAAAATTAACATAAACAAAATTTGCACATGCGAAAATTTGCATGCCAGTCTCACACAGTAGTATTAGAGCCTTCTTACACCACACAAGCTGGAAGCAGAAACAGGGGTGATCACTGTGATGTGAACTGTGAAAAAAAAAAAAAGAAATAAAAGGAATATTCGTAATTACAAATATGCGATATTCGCGAATAAAATTCGCATTGCGAATATTCACGAGCAACACCAGTTGTGAACAGAAGGAGTTAAACAGGTCTATGTTGAGAATTGCTATTCCCTTAAATTCAGTCAGTATGACCAATTGGGTGGAACTTATAAGCTAATTTGTCATGGTTTGTGTTGCAAATTGCACCAATAAATGGTGCAGCTGTGTTCTCAACTACAAATAACTATGACTCCATCATTAAAGACATTTCGCTTTGACACTTCCCTAAGAATATATGTGTCCTACTGCTGTAGCCAGATAAACATTTTGTAAAGCCAAAACCACTGAATCCTCATTTTGTATTTGCATATTTGAGAGATGTCCGATATGGCAAATATTAGTTTCCATAGCGTGAAATCCTGTTTAATTAGGCGATTGGTTTAATGAAGTAGGTTCGATGGACTCCACACACGTGTCAATGGCTGGCCGTGCATGTTATTCTTTTTAAACTGTGGTAATAAGCTCTAAATTTCTAATTCATCAAAATTAATTGACTTGTAATGGATCTTTGGAAAAAAATAATTTCTGCTAAAAAAAGTTGTAAGCATATTTCTAATGTAAATTTGTAAATATTTAAATGAATATGTTTTTTTTAGAATAAAAAAATATATATATTGTTTTGGGGAATTATTATTTATTGCATTTTTTTTAAATAGCTGTTATATATATATATATATATATATATATATATATATATATATATATATATATATATATAAATATATGTGTTAGTTTTACTCAAATAAAAAAAATATTTTCTTCCATAACAGTATGTCTCCAGCTGTGGCAAAACTACAACTCACAGTATTCCTTTACAGCCTTCGGCTAGGGGACAAGATGTCTAGGGGCGGAATACCCCTTAATATGTGCATGCCAGACCCTTTCCTTTTTTTTTCCTTCCAGGTTCACACAGCAGTTTGTGCAGAATGTCGCCAGAACATTGCATTTCCTTGCGGTAACTGAAGAAAGGATAGACAGGGCTATTCTTTTTGCGGACGCGGAAAATGGAATTTCCGCAGGGGAAACATCTGGCGCAAAAATTCTGCTGTGTGAACAGTGTGGCAAGATCCTATTGAAATCAATCGGAAATCAATATTTCAAGTGGACATTCTGAACAAATTCTGTCATGTGAACATACCCTAACAGGATGACTAGTGCAAATGATATCTTCTACTTAAAGAGGTTGTCTGGTTTAGAAAAGTCATTTTGAAATGCTTGATTAACCCCTTAACCAGGGATTTTTCTGTTTTTGCACTTTCATTTTTTGCTCCTTACCTTTAAATAATCATAACTCTTTACATTTTGCACCTAAAAATGATGGCTTATTTTTTGCACCACCAATTCTACTTTGTAATGACATCAGTCATTTTACCCAAAAAATCCATGGCGAAACGGAAAAAAAATAATTGTGAGACAAAATTGAAAAAAAAACGCCATTTTGTAACTTTTGGGGGTTTCTATGCTGTACATTTTTCCCTAAAAATGACACATTCTCTTTATACTGTAGATCCATACGATTAAAATTATACCCTACTTTTATAGGTTGGATTTTGTCGTACTTCTGAAAAAAAATCATAACTACATGCAGGAAAATTTATACGTTTAAAATCGTCATTTTCTGACCCCTATAACTTTTTTTATTTTTCCACGTATGGGGCGGACGTGATCTGAAGTTTTTAGCGGTACCATTTTTGTATTGATCGGACTTATTGATCGCTTGTTATTCATTTTTTCATGATATAAAAAGTGACCAAAAATACACTATTTTTGATTTTTTTTGCGCGTACGCCATTGACCGTGCGGTTTAATTAATGATATATTTTTATAATTTGGACATTTCCGCACGTGGCGATACTACATATGTTTTTTTTATTTACACTGTTTTTTTAAATAGGAAAAGGGGGGTGATTCAAACTTGTATTAGGGAAGGGGTTAAATGATCTTTATTCACTTTTTTTTCACTTTTTTTCTTGCAATGTTATAGCTCCCATAGGTGGCTATAACTCTGCACACACTGATCTTTTACATTTATCAGTGGTTTCTCATAGGAAACCAGTGATCGATGATTCTGCCGCTTGACTGCTCATGCCTGGATCTCAGGCACTGAGCAGTCATTCGCGATCGGACAGCATGGAGGCAGGTAGGGATCCTCCGGCTGTCTTGTAAGCTGTTAGTCGTGGCCCCGCGTTAAAGAAAGGGAAAGGACTCAGGACGTACCGGTATGTCCTTGGTCCTTAAGAGGTTAACCCCTTCATGACCTAGCGATTATTTTTTTCTTTCTGTCTCACATTCTTCTAAAACTCATAACTATTTTATATTTCTACTGACAAAGTTGTACTGGGGCTTATTTTCTGCGTGACAAGTTGTCCATTCTTCTGATTTTAAATCCATTGTCCATTCGACTTTTTTAAATCAAACAATGTATTACGAAGCCAGAAAAACAATTTTATGTAGGGCAAATTGAAAAAAATATGTTATTGCACAATTATGTAGGGCAATAATTTTTTCGGAGTTCAAAATACGATATATCTGACATTTATTCTATGTGTCAGTACAATTCCAATTATACCAACCTTGAATACATTTTGTTTTGTTTTATGGTTGAAAAAAATTGAAAACTTGAAAAAAAAAACAAAAAAAAAACATTACCATGTTCTCACCCCTAGAACTTTTTTTTCCACCTATGGAGCTGTGTTAGGGTTTGTTATTTGTCATTTGTGCCATGAGCTGTAGTTCGTTGTGACGTCAAGGCTGTGTTAGGGTTTGTTATTTGTTATTTGTGCCATGAGCTGTACTTCGTTGTGACGTCAAGGCTCCGCCCCGTGTGACATCATGCTCTGCCCCGTGTGACGTCACGCTCCGCCGGAGTACCCCTTTAATATTACAGCACATGGATTTATTTACACTTATGACAGCCATTGATCACATGATGTATGTACCTTAACTTATCAGGAACAGGGGGTTGTACTATAAGGACATGGCCTATTATGGCCTTGAGGACCAGACCAATTTTAATTTTTGCGTTTTTGTTTTTTCCTCCTCTCCTATTAAAAACCATAACTCTTATTTTTTTCATCTACAAACCCATAGGAGGGCTGTTTTTTTGGGTGACCAACTGTACTTTTTAATGACATCTTTCATTTTACCATAAGACCTACCATAAAACCCAACGGTCTTATGGTAAAATTTACAAGAAAACTACAATTTAGCAAATGTTGGGGGCTTGGTTTTTACGCCGTGCACTCTATTTTAAAAATTATGCATTATCTTTATTCTTTAGGTCAATGTGATAAAATGGATATCCAATGTATATAGTTTTTTCTAATGTTGTACTACTTTAAAAAAAAAAAATGCTAACTTTTTTTTAACAAAATTCTCATGCTTAAAGGTGTCCTTTTCTGACCCCTATAACTTTTTTCCGTATACAGGGCTATATGAGGGCTAATTTTTTATGCCGTGCTCTGTAGTTTTATCAGTCCCATTTTTGCTTTGATGGGACTTTTTGATCATTTGTTTTTTATAATCATTTTTTTTTCTATATATGATGTGATTAAAAATCAGTATTTTTGGTGTTTGATATTTTTTTATGTTTACGCCGTTTACTGTGCGGGATTATAAACATTATGTTTTAATAGTTTAGACATTTACGCATGCGGTGATACCAAATATGTTCATTTTTCTTTCTTTTTTTGGGGGAGAATGGGAAAATAAGGGTAAGTTATGTATTATTTTTTTTATTAGGGGATGGGGTTTTATATCATTTTGGAAACTTTTAAAATTGAATTTAATTTATTTACACTTTTTAAGTCCCCGAAGGGGACTTTGATATGCAATCATTAGATTGCATTTACTCTACAATGCTATGCCTACAGCTATCCACTAATCTAGCCTGGCTAAGCCAGGCTACATCAGTTAGATTGGTGATTATTGGCAGGAGGCAATTAGGGGACCCTACTCCGCCATTTTAGCTCATGGAACCCCCGCAATCACGTCAAGGGGGTTCCGTGAGTACCCCTCTGAGTTACCATAGATCTTTCAGTTTCACTTAAGATGCCGTGATCGGCATTGATCACGACGTCTAAAGGGTTAACCGTGGTGGGATCCCCACTGCGTGTCATTAGCAGCCCAGCTACTGAGAATAGCTGACATTCACTTTTCTGAAGCTTCAAAGCCACTTAAGGATTCAGGGCGTATAGGTACAGCTTTGTTCCTTAAGTACGGGGACGCAAGGGCGTAACAGGTTGAAAACTTTGATTCTTTGCATTCTTCTGTTATGACCAATCACAGCTTCTCACTATGAATTTAAGATGGCAGATTGCCTTTTGTTTTTATGCTTGAAAAAGGCCACCAAGTTAGTGTTGAGCGGCATAGGCCATATTCGAATTCGCGAATATATGGATGAATATTCGTCATATATTCGCGAATATTCGCATATTCGTTATATTCTCGTTTTATTTTCGCATATGCGAATATTCGAGTATGCGAAAATTACCATATGTGGAAATTAGCATATACAAAATTAACATACGTGAAAATTCGCATATGCGAACATTAGCATATGCTAATTTTCGTATATGCGAATATTTGCACGCCAGTCTCACACAGTAGTATTAGAGCCTTCTATACACCACACAAGCTGGAAGCAGAAAGGGGTGATCACTGTGTTGTGTATTGTGAAGAAAAAAACAACAAAAAAAAAAAACGAATATTCGTAATTACGAATATATAGCGCTATATTCGCAAAATTCGCGAATTCACGAATATGCGATATTCGCGAATAATATTCGAATTGCGAATATTCGCGAGCAACACTACACCAAGTAAAGAAAAACACCAAGAGGCAACACAGGTTGGAGCAGAGGTAATCTTGTGCTATGTGCTGGGGAGAGAGACAGCCAGTATTGTTTGCTTGCAATTAAGCCTGTTTGCCTTTTCAAACAGCTCTGCACTGTGATTAAAAGGTAAAATAAAGGCTTCCCTATTATTACTGACCATCCAAAATGTTTTGGCCAGTTGTTCCTTATGTCTATATTTTTACTACTACTGTATGAACACAGTGTTGCCTCCTGAAAATAAATTCTCCTCTTCCCCTCCTGGAAGAGCTTTGTCATCAACATCAATAGTTCAGTGTTTTGTCTAACCCCTTCCTTGCTGCTGTCCCTTACGTCTTTCTTCTCATTGCAAAGCCTGTACATCAGTAAATCCTTTCTCTTGCTCATACACGATCTATAGTACTGTACTGTTTAAATCTCCCCCCAGCACAGTGCCACCTGTGTTGTGATCTATCATGTATCATTGTAATACATCATGTTGTGATGTACCTGTATGTGTACTACTGGTGAATAGCCAGGCACAATGGCGCAGATTCTCAGGGATTCAATAACATCAACGAGGACACTAAAATCACTTTGTCATCACCCTGAATCATTATTCTAACAAAACTAAGCAGGTTTTAGAAATCTATTGAAATGACTGGAATGCATTAAGGCATCACTCTAAGTATGAAATATAGCACAATGCAGGCACAAAGAGGGCAGTTGAACACTTGGAGATCCCAGCAATGTATAAGGTGATCAGAAGACAGATGACCACATTGAGGTTATCAATGTCCTGCTAAGCTCTATTGCCCCCTTGGTTTTACAGCTAAGATAACCATACTGTTATTATATTTTATGGAAAAACTGGTATACTTTTTTATGTGAAATAGGCTAGTACTTTGGTTGTTTCTGTCACAACAGCGCTAAAGGTTTTCCTACCTAGACTGCTGGGTGACTGACTTCTGAGATCCGGAATGTGGAATATTTTAATAGCTGGAGATGGCATATTTTTCTGCTATCTCTGTTGCCTTGGGAGAAGAACATGTATATATAACAGGTGTGCTAGTTTTGAGGTAGGTGGACTGAGTGCTGAGCGAAGCCTGCGGTTGATCCTTTAGAGCAGTGTTTCCCAACCTTTTTCGGCTCGGGGCACCCCTCCAAAAAAAAAATGTTTTCGCGGGGCACCCCTACCAAAGAGTTGAGAAGCAAAAAAAAAAAAAATGAATAAAAAAAAAGGGAAAAGTGCACAAAAAGCACAATATCTATTTTATCTGTGGGTATGTAGGTTACATTGCTGCTTCTTTCGACAGCAACTCCACACAAATGACGTCTTCTCTAGTCAGCGTTGTTCCCTTTTCTTCTCCATCTGGCCTTCATGACAATTTCTTCCAGCCAGCCACAATTCTTCACCGTTAAACCAAAACAAAAAAACTACTTTTTTTTACATGGGTGACAGAGGGGTGTACATGGTTGACAGAGGGGTGTAGAAGAGTTTACATGGGTGGCAGAGGGGTGTAGAAGAGTGTACATGGGTGACAGGGGGCAAAGGGGGTGATAGAGGGGTATAAATTGGTGACAGAAGGGTTTTGGGGGTGGACAGGAGTGTACATGGGTGAAGGTATGTATATCAGTCAGAGACCCTGCATCAGTCACCTGTTCACTCACACTATAACCCAGTGTATTGTGAACAGGATGAGCAGTTTACTATAAGGCCGTATTGATGTCACTGAGTGGGTCATGAGCCATAGTAGAAAGCCACTGCAAAGAGCAATGCCCACTCTGCATACCCACTGTGGCCAAGCCAGGGAAACAAGCAATTTCTGAGCTAGAATAACCAATGTCTACATAAGATTAACAGCTTAATGCACACCTTAGAAATTAAGTGGCATTTTCCTTCTCTTATTGTATATAGGTTATAAAATAACTGTTACAAATATAATTTTTCCACAGTTAAAAAAATTACAATTTTCCTTGCTGTGATTCGATTATTTCTAACAATGGACTTAATTTCTTAAAATCATTCTAGCAGAAAATAGATTCTAAAGTTCATGCAAGGAATTTGCTGTTATTTTGCTTTCATAAATATCAAAACAACAGTGATAGAAACAACAGGATTGTTCCACGTGAAGGAATGTGGAAAGAATGAGGGCTATTTGTACAAGGGCTCCCTGTTCAAAATATGGAGGAAATACAGATGCACAATACAGATACTTTTTTGTTTTTTATTCCATATTGCATTTTTTTTCTGTACTTTCTTACGAGGTGTTTGCTTTTAATTAACCCCTTAAGGACCAGAGCATTTTTTTCACATCTGACCACTGTCACTTTAAGCATTAATAACTCTGGAATGCTTTTACTTATGAATTTGATTCTGAGATGTTTTTTCGTGACATATTCTACTTTAATATAGTGGTAAATTTTTGTTGATACTTGAACAATTTGAAAATGTCATGAAAAATTAGAAAATTTAGCACTTTTCTAACTTTGAAGCTCTCTGCTTGTAAGGAAAATAGACATACCAAATAAATTATATATTGATTCACATATACAATATGTCTGCTTTATGTTTGCATTATAAAGTTGACATGTTTTTAATTTTGGAATTTTTCAAGGATCAGTTCAGTTTTGAAGTGGATTTGAAAGGCCTTTATATTAGAAATATCCCATAAATGACCCCATTATAAAAACTTCACCCCTCAATGTATGCAAAATGACATTCAGAAAGTTTGTTAACCCTTTAGGTGTTTCACAGGAATAGCAGCAAAGTGAAGGAGAAAATCCAAAATCTAAATTTTTTATACTAACATGTCCTTTTTGAATTTTTACAAGGGGTAAAAGGAGAAAAATCCCCCAAAATTTGTAACCCAATTTCTCTCGAGTATGGAAATACCTCATATGTGTATGTCAAGTGTTCGGCAGGCGCCGTAGAGGGCTCAGAAGGGAAGGAGCGACAATGGGATTTTGGAGAGTGAGTTTTGCTGAAATGGTTTTTGGGGGCATGTCGCATTTAGGAAGCCCATATGGTGCCAGAACAGCAAACAAAAAACACATGGCATACTATTTTGGAAACTACACCCCTCAAGGCACGTAACAAGGGGTCCGGTGAGCCTTAACACCCCACAGGTGTTTGACGACTTTTCCTTAAATTCGGATGTGTAAATGAAAAAAAAAATTTTTCACTAAAGTGCAGGTTTTTTCCCCAAATTTACCATTTCTACGAAGGGTAATGGGAGAAAAATCCCCCCAAAATTTGTAACGCAATTTCTCCCGAGTACGGAGATACCCCATATGTGGCCCTAAACTGTTGCCTTGAAATACGACAGGGCTCTGAAGTGAGAGAGCGCCATGCGCATTTGAGGCCTGAATAAGGAATTTGCAGTAGGGGTGGACCCGGTAACACCAGCATTTTAGTGAAAACATTTTGTAAAAATAATTTTCACGTCCAACTTTAACAAAAATTTGTCAAACACCTGTGGGAGTTAAGGTTCACTATACCCCTTGTTACATTCCATGAGGGATTTAGTTTCCAAAATATGGGTATTTATTGTTTTGCATTTATGTCAGAACCGCTGTGCAAATCAACAATTTAGACCTCAAATGTACGTGGTGCGCTCTCATTTCTGAGCCATGTTGTGCGCCATAGAGCACTTTATGTCCACATATGGGGTATTTCCATACTCAGGAGAATCTTGTGAAAATTATAAGTATGGGGCAACACGCAAAATTTAGTTTTTTTACACTAACATGCTAGTGTAGACCGCAACTTTACTTTTTCATAAGGGGTAATAGGATAAAAAGCCCCCCCCCCCCCCCCCCCCCCCGAAATTTGTAACGCAACTTCTCCCGAGTACGGAGATACCCTAAACTGTTGCCTTGAAATATGACAGGGCTCCAAAGTGAGAGAGCGCAATACGCATTTGAGTCCTAAATTGTGGATTTGCTTCCGCCACCAAAATACAGTACGGCAGTGTTTCCCAAACAGGGTGTCTCCAGCTGTTGCAACACTACAACTCCCAGCATGCACTGACAGACGATACTTGTGGGGTGTTATAGTTAGCTGGAGGCACATTGGTTTCAAAACACTGAGAGTTTGTTACTTAACTCAGTGTTTCTCGACCAGTGTGCCTCCAGCTGTTGCAAAACTACAACTCCCAGCATGTACAGTCTTATCAGTGCATGCTAGGAGTGGTAGTTTGCTACAGCTGGAGGCACACTGGTTGCGAAACACTGAGTTAGGTAACAAACTCAGTGTTTTGTAACCAGTGTGCTTACAGCTGTTGCAAAACTACAACTCTCAGCATGCACTTACAGCCGAAGGGCATGCTGCAATTCCCAGCATGCCCTTTGGTAGTTTGTACATGCTGGGGGTTGTAGTTATGCAATTACTGGAGGCAAACTTTTTCATAGAAAAAAATGTGCCTCCAGCTGTTGCATAACTACAACCTCCAGCATGCACAAACTACCAAAGGGCATGCTGGGAGTTGTAGTAGTGCCTTCTGCTATTGCAGAACAACAACTCCCAGCATGCACAAATGGCCAGCCTTACCTTCTGCTGCTGCTCTGCCAGATCCTTCTGCTGTCGCCGTTGTCTCCGCTCCGGGGCCCCCCATCCCGCCACCAACGCCGGGGATCGGGGACTCCCAGTCCAGGTACACAGCAGGCGTCCTGATTTGTCGGCCGGTGATGGCCGACGAATCAGGACGATCGTGAGGTGGCATCAGTGCCACCTCACTCCTGCTGCTATTGGGTTATAGGTGCCGTGTCGGACGGCACCTATTACCCTTTTTTCTCTGGGTCACCTGTCGAACGCCGACATGAGGGGGGTCTCAGGACCCCCCCAGGGGTTTGCATGGGGTGCCTTCTGAATGATTTCAGAAAAATTATATTCGCAACGAATGTAAATATGATTCTATCGCGTGAATAGCTTCATTAAACTCCATTTAGTGCTGTCTGGGCTCCAGGCCATCTAAAATGGCAGATTCACATGTGAGGACATGGGGCAAGGAATCCTGGGAAGGCGGGAAAAAGGGTAGGTGGGATGACCCTGAATCACATGCAGGATGCCGCCTATCATCAGCCAGTCACCCCCGTGATGTCACAGCCCTATATAATCGGCAGCCATATTGCAGCCAGTCACTTCAGCCTTTCACTGCAGAGAGATAGATAGGGACAGACAGCACTGTGTGTTCCACAGAAAAGCTTTTTCAAGCAACGATTCACCTCCTAGTCAAGTCAGCATTCTGTTGCACAGAGAGAGGGAAAGAGAGCAGTGTGTGTTTTACAGAAAATCATTCTTACTACAGCGATTTACTTCCCAGTCACTGTCTACAATGCTCTATTACAGAGAGCTGTGTGTTGCACAGAAGAACAGTAGCGATTCAGCTCAAGCACAAATCCTGCCTAGAAGCACTGATAGGGAAAGGAGTGAGATTGAGAGAGAAAGTGCAATTTTGGGTGTAGTACACAGCAACTGTGTGCTGCAGCACTTGTGTGTACTGCTGGTGTTGTGCACAAATACTTTTTTAAGTGTACTGTATCGCATTTTTCTGCCCTCATAAGTGCATAGCACATACGTATATCTAAGTGGTGTACTATTTTGTTCCTGTTAAAGTCTCAAGGGACTAGATACTGTGAAAGGCCAGGCAAAAGTACTCATTGGCTGGTGTTGTGCACAGATATTTTTTTAGCATACTGTAGCACATTTTTCTGCCCTCATAAGTCCATAACACCTACGTACATCTAAATGGTGTACTATTTTGTTCCTGTTAAAGTCTCAAGGGCGTAGATACTGTGAAATGCAAGGCAAAAGTAATCATCGACTGATTTTGTACACAAATACTTTTTTAAGTGTACTGTAGCGCATTTTTCTCCCCTCATAAGTGCATACCACATACCTACATCTAAGTGGTGTACTATTTTGTTCCTGTTAAAGTCTCCAGGGCCTAGATACTGTGAAAGGCCAGGCAAAAGTACTCACCGGCTGTTGTTGTACACAAATACTTTTTTAAGCGTACTTTAGCGCATTTTTCTGCCCTCATAAGTGCATACCACAAACGTACATCTGAGTGGTCGACTATTTTGTTCCTGTTAAAGTCACAAGGGCCTAGATACTGTGAAAGGACAGCCAAAAGTACACACCTGCTGCTGTTCTAGACAAATACTGTTAAGCATAGTGGAGCACATTCTACTGCCATCATAAGTGCATACCACATACGTACATCTAAGTGTTGTACCATTTTGTTCCTGATAAATTCTTAAGGGCCTAGATACTGTAAAAGGCCAGGCAAAAGTACACACCTGCTGCTGTTCTAGACAAATACTGTTTAAAATGTAGTGAAGCGTATTGTACTCAACTCATATACGCAATAAGTATGTCAGGCAGAGAAGTGCCAGGAAATATACAGAGAAGTGGCAGATGCCTAAATTCATCAGGCGCAGGAAGAGGTCGCAGCAGACTAGGGGCGAATGGCGACAGGAGTCGCAGCGAGAAACCTGATCTCCGGGTTACAGCTAGCGGTTGTGTCTCGACCAGCAACCCATCTGCCGTCATCGATTGGTTAACACGGTCATCCACTTCATCGCAAGTGACATCTCATCTGATACCCCGAGTCAACAGTTGGTTGGTTCCTCAGACACAGCCCTCAGTTGGCATGTCCTGGGAGCAGTCCCTGTCCTTCCATTGCCTCTGCCCTATGCTGTTCTCTCCTCCACAGAAGTATCTCATGCTGTGTGTTCAGCTCCACTATTCAGTGAGGACGATTTAATAGAGGACAGTTTAATAGCAGCTACTTCCCAGCCAAGAAGTGGAGGAGATATCCGCTGCCTCCTCCGCTAGGCGGGCAAGTAGTGATGAAGAGAGTGACGTGGGAGGTGGTGTTGTCAGCATTCAGGGTCCTGAAGCAGGCACTGTTGAGGAACCTGAGGAGGACATCAGTGACGTGCAGAGACTTGTTAATGATGATGAAACCGATCGCAATTGGGAGCCGGGTGCAGAAGGGGCTTCATCATCTTCAGGAGAAGAGGGCTGCAGGTTGCCCGTAAGGCAGCAGCTGAGCCAGCAAAGTGGTAGCATGGTTGGCGGCCAGCATGGTGAACGAAGTGGAAATTCTTGAGGCAAACGTGCCCAGGAAAGACCACCTGCTTCGTGGCAGCCTACCTTCCCAGAAGGTAATGGAAAAGGGGTTCCTGGAGACAGCGGCAGTAGCAGTCAATTAGTGCGGACTGTTGGTGGGGAAACCAGCTACACGGTGTGGTAGTTTTTCTCCAGCATCCAGAGGAGATTCACATAGCCACATGCAAGATGTTGGCAGAAGGTGAAGTGTAGCAAGGGTCCCAATGTTGGCTCCATGGTCTTGCGTCAACATATGCTCCGCCACCATAAAGCGGCCTGGGAGACTTGGGGCTCCAATGTGGTGGTCCAGCCTGCTTCCTCACCCAGTGGCACGCAGCTCCATGTTTCAGCCAGCCAAGGCTCCACCACCTCAGCCGAAGAGAGCTGTGTGTAATACCCTCCTTCTGTCGCTCCAGATGCTCCTGCTCCTCCTACTTTTACTCAGTCATTCCACCAGCAATCCATCGGCGAAGCCATGTCCAGGAGACAACAGTAGGCGCCCACTCAACCAACCAACCAAAAGGGCACAGGCTGCATGTGCTCCTGTCCAAGCTGCTGGTGCTGCAGTCCATCCCTTTTCAAGGGGTGGACTATGCACCTTTCAGAGAACTGATGGCTTGTGCCGAGCTGAGGTGGAGAGTCCCAAGTCGTCATTTATTTGGGAAGAAGGTAGTACCAGCCTTGCACAATTTTATGGAATAGAAGGTGGGCCAGTCCTTGAGCCTGTCGGCGTGTACCTAAGTGCACGGCAGTGCCGACGTCTTGAGCTGTAACTATGGTCAAGGACAATTTATGTCCTTTACGGCCGACTGGGTTAATGTGGTTCCTGCACAGCCACAACACCAACTTGGACAGGTCACGCTGCTTCCTCCTCCACGCTTTCAGGCCGTTGGTCCTGTGACAGTGTGCGACTTCGCCTCCTCATCCTCCACAGTGTCCTCAGCCTCCACTGCCCAGACGAGTCTCAGTGGCCCTTCAGCATACCATGAGTGCAGGGCACGGCAGTCTCACGCTGTCCTTGACATGGTTTGCCTTGATGAACGGAGTCACACAGAGGAGGAACTGCTAAAAGTCATTCATAAAGAAATCGGAGCATGGCTTACTCCATGAAAACTGAAAATGGGAACCATGGTGACTGACAACAGGAAGAACATCTTGTGTGCGCTGCAGCAGGTTTATAGAAAAGTTACTATGTAGGCGCTAAACCTTGGTATGGAAATCACAAGTACAAGCTGTTTATAATAAATGTGTAGGTTAATCGTCAATGACGCGTTTCGGGTATATGCACCCTTCCTCAGATTGGCAATCTGAGGAAGGGTGCTAATACCCCAAACGTGTCATTGGCGATTAAACTACAGGTTTATTATTACCAGCTTGTACTTGTGATATCCTTACCGAGGATTATCACCTACAGCAGGAGCAGGAGCAGTCAGAGGAGCTAGAGGGTTATGAGGAAGACGAGACAGAGGACCCAGACACACCGTGGCAGTATATAGTGGAGATGGATGCAGGGAGTCCCTCCGGGTCACTTGCACAAATGGCACGATGCATGCTCACTTGCTTGTTTAGTGACTGCCAAATTGTCACCATTCGGCAGCGGGATGACATCTGGCTCCCCACCTTATTGGACCCTCGCTTCCAGCACAAAATGGGGGCCTTTTTTACACCCACTGAGAGGGAGGACAAACTGATCTACTACAGAGACAACCGCCATATTCAGTTGGCCGATGCCTATCTGCGCCATCATCCATCCTCTCGCAGATCTGACTAGGGGGCCCTCTGCACTTCCCTTCCACTGCCATGGCTGCTGGGGAGTGGTGGGGTGGCAGAAGCGGTACCAGTTCCATCAGTAGCAGCCTGATTTTACAGTCGCTGATGGGTACCTTTCTTCACCCACATAGTGAAGCAACTCATCAGCCGCAGGTAGACCTGGAGCAGGACCTGAACTAGTAGGTGGTGGCATACTTTGACATGCCCATCAAACACAGCTTGAAGATCCGCTGGACTTCTGGGCAGCCAAACTTGATTTGTTGCCGCAATTAGCAGAGTTTATCCTGGAAAAGCTGTCCTGCCCGGTCAGTAGTGTGCCATCAGAGTGAGTGTTTAGTGCGGCGGAGGCCATAGTCACCCCAAAGAGAACTCATCTGTCCACAAAAAAATTTGGAGAGACTGACCTTTGTGAAGATGAATCAGGCATGGATCAGCCAGGATTTCCACATACCAATGCCTGATGCATCAGAGTAGATTGACCATGAGACCACACCAACACTTCCCAAATATGGATAGTGCCAAACAGATTTAAGGTGCTGCTCCCCAGTTACAAACATTCCTAAGCATCAGACCTTTTTTCACCCACCTTCATCACTGGGTACTGGTATTGCCACCCACTGCACCACTCTGTCACCGGGTCACTTTCAGGACTCCTGATGCTGCTGGCACCTCCAGGCTGTCTCATTCTGCCACCATATATTCTCCTTATGCTGCCGTCACCTCCAGGCTGTGTCATTCAGCCACCATATGTTTTCCTCATGCTGCTGCTACCTCCGCACTGTGTCATTCAGCCACCATATGGTCTCCTCATGCTTCCGCAAACTCCAGGCTGTGTCACTCAGCCACCATATGGTCTCCTCATGCTGCCGCAAACTCCAGGCTGTGTCATTTAGCCACTATATGGTCTCCTCATGCTGCTTGTACATTACTTAAAACATTTTAAGGTAGCACTAACTATCATAAAACTTCAATTTAAAAATGAAAATGTATCTTTTAATCTTAGGGATTGTGAGGCCCTATGGTCACCTCATGTGGCTGCCAACTCCAGGCTGTGTCATTAAGCCAATATATGGTCTCCTCATGTTGTTGGGACATTACCTAAACATTTTTTTGGTAGCTCTAGCTACCATAGATCTTTATTTTCATTTTGAAAATTCCTCTTTTTATCTTAGGGATTGTGAGGCCCTATGGTCTTCTCATGCTACCGTCAACTCCAGGCCGTGTCATTCAGCCACTATATGGTCTCCTCATGCTGCCGCCAGCTCCAGGCTGTGTCATTAAACCACTATATGGTCTCCTCATGCTGCTGGGACATTACCTTAACATATTTATGTTAGCACTAGCTACTATAAATCTTCAATTTAAATTTTAAAATTCAACTTTTAATCGTAAGGATTGTGAGGCCCTATGGTCTCCTCATGCTGCTGCCAACTCCAGGCTGTGTCATTCAGCCACTATATGGTCTCCTCTTTCTGCCGCCAATTCCAGGCTGTGTCATTCTGCCAGATTATGGTCTCATCATGCTGCTGCCACCTCTAGGCTGTGCCATTGTGTCGCCATGTGACATGGGACTCCTTGTTTGATTTGGTCTTTTGTAACCACACATACATTTTAATTTAAAAAAAATCGATAGAGTGATAACAATGAACCATAACTGATTAAATGAAACATTTGCAATCTCACAGTCTCGGGGGCGCTGAGAGGCAGGGGCTGGAACAGATGGTATCTCGTCTGGCGGACGACCCCCAGCTCGATGCTCACCAGAATGGGTGCTCAAAAATTTTAATAAATTCTTATTAAATAAAATAAAAATTACATAAAAATTCTCTTTATTCTCTTCAATTTTCACGCCATATGGTCTCCCTGCTGCCACATCCAGACGCTCTGTGGGAGTGATTCTAATAACGATGCCTGTAATCTGCATGTCATACTGAATAACCGTATTATTTCACTAGCACAACACACTCCCTATGCGTGTTAGGACAAGGCAAAGTGTTCTACACCCCTATTGAGGCTATATGGTCTCCTCATTCTTTCGCCACCTCCACGCTGTTTCATTCAGACACTGTATGTTCTCCTCATGCTGCCGCCACCTCTACGCTGTGTCATTCAGCCACTATATGGTCTCCTCATACTGATACCACCTCCAGGCTCTGTCATTGTGCCGCACTGCGCCAGTGATTCTAATAGCGATGCCTCTGATCTGCATGCCATACTGAATAACAATATTATTTCACTAACACAGCACACACCATATGCGTATTACAGCAAGGCAAAGTGTTCTACACCACTATTGAGGTTCTCTGTAGGCCAGAAATAAGCATTTTTAATAGAGATTTACCGTGAATAATTTTTTTCAAAAATTCGCTCATCTCTTTTAACAATACAAAAGCAGAACAGTTTTTTTTTATTCAGAGGTTTGAAAATGGTATCAATATAGACCTGTTGTGTCATGTACATAAAAAAGCATACACTTAAAAAAGAGCAATGTAATTTAAGATGTACTGAAAGGCTGGGTCCACACTACAACATTTTTGAGCGGAATTCAATTTTGAAGTTCCGCTTGGAAATTCCGGTGCAGCAGAATCCAATTGCTGTCAATAGGATTCTACAGCACACTGCACATTTTGGAATTTCAGCTGTGCCACCAAAAGAATGATTATCTTTCTTCTTTTAGAGGAATCTGCACGGAATACATTGCCGTCTCTAGGTAAGGCAAAGTCCGTGTATTCCTAGCGCTGATCTGAACCCTGCCTTATGGAACCAATATTACATTTAGTTTGAAATTATCCCTTAAACTGTGTTTACATTTGAACAGTACATCTGCTGCTTGTGGAAAACCCCATTCTGCTGCCTACCTTGGTCCCATTCAGCATGCTACAGGCTCCGGACTGTTTCCTCCCCACTGTCTCACCCAGCGACAGCGTCTGGTGCATCTAGCAGGGGCCTCACAAGGCATGTCTCTTTAAGGGTTTGTGTGCGCCTCTGATTCTATCCCCCCCTCCAATCCCTGAATGCCATATCCTATTTTAGGGCGCTCCACCCTTACCTTCTCGCCTGAGCTGCAAAGTGGTTTTCCAGTGCAAAAGCAGGGAGATACTTAGACACCGCTTTTAAAGGGGTATTCCAGGAAAAAACTTTTTTATATATATATATATATATATATCAACTGGCTCCAGAAAGTTAAACAGATTTGTAAATTACTTCTATTAAAAAATCTTAATCCTTCCAGTACTTATGAGCTTCTGAAGTTAAAGTTGTTCTTTTCTGTCTGAGAGTTCTCTCATGACACGTGTCTCGGGAAACGCCCAGTTTAGAAGAGGTTTGCTATGGGAATTTGCTTCTAAACTGGGCGTTTCCCGAGACACGTGTCATCAGAGAACTCTCAGACAGAAAAGAACAACCTTAATTTCAGAAGCTCATAAATACTGGAAGGATTAAGATTTTTTAATAGAAGTAATTTACAAATCTGTTTAACTTTCTGGAGGCAGTTGATATATATATATATATATATATATATATATATATATATATATATAAAAGTTTTTTCCTGGATAACCCCTTTAAGTTTGGCCCAAAGCTAAACCGGTAAGTGGCACAGCAGGTCCACACCCGTTGGGGCATCACAACGGTCCTAATATAACTGCTACAGGCATTAAACTAAAAGCTTAGTACAATAAGGTGGTAGTGTAGTGTACCATACTTGATGTAACATATGCTGCACAAACATTTGGCACATTAAATCAAGAGTGTTATTGCCCCAAACATTTGTTGAGTCCTTGCTACATCTGTATGCCAAAAGAGTGCCCTATTGGCATGTGTCAAGGGAGTATGAAATAGATTACACTGTTTCATAGAGAAGTATATGGTAAAAAATGTATACAAAACCGGAGTCCTTTATCTGGGATAATCGTGGTGTATAATCCCAAAGGGGTTCTCTGTTGATGTGAGTTTTAGGGAGCCTTGTATATCCCATTTACCTAATACAATCTTCAGCTGTCATTTTAAGGTTCAGATACTACATTAGTGATAACTATTGATTCTTTAGTCTACAATCTACAGAAATATACAAATAAAATATTGTACAATTACAATATGTGGTTGCAAACTATACATACTGGCAGCCTGATGCCTTCTTGAGGTGTTGTACCTGACTACTACCAAATAATTCTAATAGCTGAAAAGATTTAATTTCCTAATGTTATTGTGCTGTACACTGCATGTAAAGCAAGTAATAATGCTAAAAGATGAATCATTTTTTTTTACATATATGTACTCCAAAATAATGACTAACAACTATAACTTATGCAAGGCCTCATAAAGGTATATCAATGAATAATAAAGACAGTATGGCAAGGGCTAGCATTGTTGAGAGGAAAAGTTTCGCAATTGCCCTGGGACTCCATCATCCATTATTGTGGGTGGTGGCTTCCAAGGCACTGTACTTTTGGTGTAATGAGTTAGATCAAGTGTAGGTGACTGACTTGTCCAGGGCTCATAAGATCTGTGCCATTGTAGCCAGCATATTAATATCACTACATCATGTCACCACCACCAGAGTGGAAGGAAATGAACAGGGAGAGGTGAGTTTTTTTTTATTGCATTTATACTGGTGAAAAGTGGTCATTATTAGTGGTGGTGGTGGGGACCTACAGTGGGCACCTACCTGTCTACTGGGGGGACCTACCTAATAACATAATAGCCCTACCTATTGCAAGACCAACGTATTAATTCTGACAGGTATAAAAAAAAATAAAAAATAAAGTAAAGCAACTCACCAAAAGATGACAGCAACTGAAGATGATGGAATCATTGATGCGTGTTAACTTAAAGTTGTTGTCCAGGATTCAAAAAGCAGGCCTAATCTCTTTCAAAGACTACTTTGCGTCTGTCTCCACTTTGGGTGTGGTATTACAACTTGGCTCCATTCACTTCATAGGAACTTAGCTGCAGAACCACACCCAGTCTGGAGACAGACAGGGAGCAGTCTTTGAAAGAAATTATCTCAGTTTTTCATTTACTGGATAACCCCTTTAATTGTGGGTGAGTTTATACAGTCAGGAGATGTGGATGTTGTACTTTGAGGGGTGTGTATGCCTAATATTCACTCTCTTTACTGTTAAATCCAGCACATCACACAATATTTACTCCCATTATTAAAATAAAAATTAAGATCACACCCACCTGATTCCCTGAATTGTCAAACAAACTATAAACCCTCATACCTTGGGCTTGGAAGGATGTATCAATAAACAGTAAAAATGTGTGTGATCAGGGAACCCTAAGCTATTGAATCATAATGCCATCTCATTTTGTGAGGTTGGCCACAGTCCTCTTGAAACTAGAAAAAAAATCTTTACATTGCCATGTTCTAACTTTTTTTTTAATTTTTTGGTCTGTTGTTTATTTAAGTATCATTGTAGGGTAGATCCCTCTAAGGGTACTTGTTTAAGTATTTGAATGTTGATTCAGTTTTGTATTACACTGATAAAAAACTGATGAATTAGGAATCTACTAGTATGTCCTGTCTATGGAAGGCTGTAGTAGCAGATCTTACATGGCAGCCATAGAGACATTCAGAAGGCCCTGGTCTGCCATGAAAGTTATTTGGCACCCTACTGAATTGGAAGGAAATGGGGGTGATTGAATCTCACCCCCAGCATCTGTCAAACAACTTACTGATCTTGACAGCTATTGATTAACTAGAGAGTTAAATTATTAGCATTGGGCTGATCTCCTATGCTGATCAGTGAGAGTGAGTGCCAGGTGCTGATAGTCCATCATCATGTATGTAGCATGCTCAGCTCCTGAGCCCACTTCATACATTCCCACCCAACCTATGATATACAGGGGTCAACAACACTTCCTCAACATTTTTTTAAACCTTTAGGATCTATTCACATATACAGTATCCGACACATATTTAATAAACAGGATTTGAAAAGTTCAATGTAAACGAATTGACTAAACACTTCTTCAAATCTTCAGCTTCAAATCCTGTGCAGCATATACTGTATGCTCAGAATACTGTACTTGTGAATAGACCCTAAACATACATAATGAGCAACAGAGTAAACATCATAAAATGCAGGAACCAAAAGGAGGGGATCAATCACCCTTTATATATTTAATTTACTATTGGAGGGGACAAAAGAATATTAGAGCAACATAAGAATGCCTCTTGATGTCTAGGACAGGAATAACTGCAAATTTAGCTTTACTGCTCATTGATTGATTTCTGTTCATGGTTGAATGATTTGAATTGTAAACAAAATTTATGTTCTTCAAAACGTTGAATAATAAAATTCAGGTTTATTTGACAGCAAAAGAATATATACATGTAGAAGATACAATTATATCTAAAACTAAAAATATATTATTTAAAAAATAATAGTGTCCACCTTAGAAATTAAAGAGACTCCCATCAGTTATGACCTGCTTGTCTTATATAACTGCCCATGCATAATAAATTGTACAACTCATGAATATACATTATCCCTTCAATGACACTGGATAAGAATTTGTCAGGAAACTCTGCTCACATACATTATATCACTTGTTACAAAGCGTGTTTAATAGAAAACAATGAGAAAGATCAAGCATTGGTGCAAGATATATCATATATAAGCAGTTAAAATATTTTGGCTATGCTATAATAAAATGCATAGCTCCAAGTGATCTAAGGGACCACTGAAACATACAGTAATATGACCAAAATTAGTCCGGGCCCGAAGCACGGAGAAGATCTGCTACTACAGCCTTCCCCCTGGGGAAAATGGACAGCCCGCAACGACTGACCATCCCCACCGGACAGTCCCTGCAGCATAGATGGCTCGGACCAGCTCACCCTAACTTCCCGGCGAGGGAAGGTGAGTACAAAACAAAAGGTGGGCAGGTTGGATGATGACGAAGGCCGCAGTAGTCTTCAACCTGCGGACCTCCAGAGGTTTTTTAAAAACTACAACACCCACATGCCCGGGCATGCTGGGAGTTGTAGTTTTGCAACATCTGGAGGTCCGCAGGTTGAAGACCACTGATGAAGGGATTGACAGTCGGTGATGATGAAGGGGGGGGGGGGGGTATGATGACGAAGGCCGTAGTGGTCTTCAACCTGCGGACCTCCAGAGGTTTCAAAACTACAACTCCCAGCATGCCTGGACATCCGATGGCTGTCCGGGCATGCTGGGAGTTGCAGTTTTGCAACATCTGGAGGTCTGCAGGTTGAAGACCACTGATGAAGGGATTGACAGGCGGTGATGATGAAGGGGGGGGGGGATGATGACGAAGGCCGCAGTGGTCTTCAACCTGCGAACCTCCAGAGGTTTCAAAACTACAACTCCCAGCATGCCTGGACAGCCGATGGCTGTCCGGGCATGCTGGGAGTTGTAGTTTTGCAACATCTGGAGGTCCGCAGGTTGAAGACCACTGATGAAGGTGGTGATGATGACGGGTGGTGATGATGAAGGGGAGGATGATGACGGGGGTCTGGATGATGACGGGGGTCTGGATGATTACCTGGGGGATGATGTATTTCCCACCCTAGGCTTACAGTCGAGTCAATAACTTTTCCTGGGTTTTTGGGATAAAATTAGGGGTCTCGGCTTATATTCGGGTCGGCTTATACTCGAGTATATACGGTAGGTGTCACAAAAAGTATATATTTGACATTCTTCTCATATTGAAGTATGTGACTGCTTGACTATTTTCCTTGACAATTATTTTTATTTATAGAGGTGCTTTGACTAATTGATGCAAATGAGGAATAAGTAGATTTTTTTTTATTTTTCCAAAGTTAAAATGTGCTTTTATGTTCTTTAACCCCTTAAGGACACGGGGCGTATCCATACGCCCCCGTTTCCAAGTCCTTAAGGACACAGGGCGTATGGATACGCCCTGCGCATTTCAGGCCCCAGCCGCTAGCTGGAGCGGAGGCGGTGCCGGATGCCTGCTGAAATCCTTCAGCAGGCATCCCGGCATATCGCCCAGGGGAGTCATTATGTCCCCCCATGTCGGCGATGGCCGCAGATCGCTGGACAATTCAGTCCAGCGATCTGCGGCGGATTCCGGGTCAATTGGGTCTCCAGTGATCCGGTGACCCGGAATTACTGGCTGATCTCTGGTCTCTGACGGCCCGAACAGGCATAGCCAGCAGGGGTGAGGTGGCACTGGTGCCACCTCACGATCGCCCTGATTCGTCGGCCGGTTTCCAGGCCGACCAATCAGGGTGCCTGCTGCAGGTGTCACTCCCGCAACCCGCTCCGCCCCTCTTCCGGAGGACATGAGCGGGTGCGGGAGAAGACCCCGGGAGCTGGGGACCCCGATCCCCGGCGTCCCTGTTGGGATCGGGGCCCCAGGAGCGACGGCGGCGGCGAGGGACTGACCTGCGCGGCGGCGGCGTGGATCTGCAGTTGAAGGTGAGTGACAGCCTCCTGCTGTTGCTTAGCAACAGCTCCCAGCATGTAAAAAGGGCATAATGGGAGCTGTAGTTATGCAACAGCAGGAGGCAGACCACCACAACTCCCAGCATTCCCTTATGGGCATGCTGGGACTTATAGTTTTGCAACAGCTGGAGGCACATTTTTTCTATGGAAAAGTGTACCTTCAGCTGTTGTATAACTACAACTCCCAGCTTGCACAATCAGCTAAAGTGCATGCTGGGAGTTGTAGTGGTGCATCTGCTGGTTGCATAACTACAACTCCTAGCATGCCCTTGGCTGTCGGTGACTGCTGAGAGTTGTAGTTTTGCAACAGCTGAAGGCACACTGAGTTAAGTAGCAAACCAGTGTGTCTCCAGCTGTTGCATAACTACAATCCCCAGCATCCCCAGCCAAAGTAGTATGCCTCCGGCTGTTGCGTGAAGACCCAGCATGCCCTTCCGCTGTCCGTACATGCTGGGGATTGTAGCTTTTGCAACAGCTGATGGCACACTGGTTGCAAAACACTGAGTTTGTTACCAAACTCGGTGTTTCACAACCAGTGTGCCTCCAGCTGTTTCAAAACTACAACTCCCAGCATGCACTGCTGGGAGTTGTAGTTTTGCAACAGCTGGATGTTTCTCCCCCCCCCCCCCCCCAATGTGAACGTACAGGGTACACTCACATGGGCGGAGGTTTACAGTAAGTATGAGGCTGCAAGTTTGAGCTGCGGCAAATTTTCTGCCGCAGCTCAAGCTGCCAGCGAGAAGCTACTGTGAACCCCCGCCCGTGCGACTGTACCCCAAAAACACTACACTACACCAACAAAAAATAAAAAGTAAAAAACACTACATATACACATACCCCTACACAGCCCCCCTCCCTTCCCCAATAAAAAGGAAAAAGTCTGGTACGCCACTGTTTCCAAAACAGAGCCTCCAGCTGTGGCAAAACAACTACTCCCAGTATTGCCAGATAGCCACTGACTGTCCAGGCATGCTGGGAGTTTTACAACAGCTGGAGGCACCCTGTTTGGGAATCACTGGCGTAGAATTCCCCTATGTCCACCCCTATGTAAGTCCCTAATTTAGGCCTCAAATGCGCATAGCGCTCTCACTTTGGAGCCCTGTCGTATTTCAAGGCAACAGTTTAGGGCCACATATGGGGTATCGCCGTACTCGGGAGAAATTGTGTTACAAATTTTGGGGGGTATTTTCTGCTATTACCCTTTTTAAAAATGTAAAATTTTTGGGAAAACCAGCATTTTAGGTAAAAAAAATATATCTATTTTTTTACATATACAAAAGTCGTGAAACACCTGTGGGGTATAAAGGTTCACATTACCCCTTGTTACGTTCCCCCGAGGGGTCTAGTTTCCAAAATAGTATGCCATGTTTTTTTTTTTTTTTTGCTGTTCTGGCACCATGAGACCTGTAGTGCGCCAGCAGAGCACTTTTCACCCCCATATGGGGTGTTTTCTGAATCGGGAGAAATTGGGCTTCAAATTTTGGGGGGTATTTTCTGCTATTACCCTTTTTAAAAATGTAAACAGTTTGGGAAACCAAGCATTTTAGGTAAAAAAAAAATTTTTTTTTACATATGCAAAAGTCGTGAAACACCTGTAGGGTATTAAGGTACACATTATCCCTTGTTATGTTCCCCAAAGGGGTCTAGTTTCCAAAATGGTATGCCGTGTGTTTTTTTTTTGCTGTTCTGGCACCATAGAGGCTTCCTAAAGGTGACATGCCCCCCAAAAACCATTTGTCGCTCCTTCCCTTCTGAGCCCTCTACTGCGCCCGCTGAACAATTAACATAGACATATGAGGTATGTGCTTACTCGAGAGAAATTGGGTTTCAAATACAAGTAAAAATTTCCCCTTTTTACCCCTTGCAAAAATTAAAAAATTGGGTCTACAAGTACATGCGAGTGTAAAAAATGAAGATTTAAAATTTTCTCCTTCATTTTGCTGCTATTCCTGTGAAACACCTAAAGGGTTAATAAACTTACTGAATGTAATTTTGAATACTTTGGGGGGTGTAGTTTTTATAATGGGGTCTTTTATTGGGTATTTCTAATATGAAGACCCTTCAAATCCACTTCAAAACTGAACTGGTCCCTGAAAAATAGTGAGTTTGAAAATTTTGTGAAAAATTTCAAAATTGCTGCAGAATTTTGAAGCCCTCTGGTGTCTTCCAAAAGTAAAAACTCATCAATTTTATGATGCAAACATAAAGTAGACATATTATATATGTGAACCCAAAAAAAAATTATTTTGAATATCCATTTTCCTTACAAGCAGAGAGCTTCAAAGTTAGAAAAATGCAAAATTTTCATTTTTTTCATCAAATTTGGGTATTTTTCACCAAGAAAGGATGCAAGTTACCATAAAATTTTACCACTAAGTTAAAGTAGAATATGTCACGAAAAAACATTCTCGGAATCAGAATGATAACTAAAAGCATTCCAGAGCTATTAATGTTTAAAGTGACAGTCGTCAGATTTGCAAAAAACGCTCTGGTCCTTAAGGTGTAAAATGGCCTGGTCCTTAAGGGGTTAAATAATGAAAACATACAGACTGTTATTTCATATGTATGGCTGTGCTCTATGCTGACACCTCTCTCTATGTCAGTAACTGTCCAGAGCAGAAGAGGTTTGCTATGCAGATTTGCTTCTGCTTTGGACAGTTCCTGACATGGACAGAGGTGGCAGCAGTGAGCACCATGTCTAAAAGTAAAGACTAGACAACTGTCTCCAAAGCATAAAGTTGTTGATAAGGCTTGAGATTGGTAAATAAAAGTAATTTGTAAATCTGTATAACTGCCTAGCAAAAGATGATTAGAATTTTTTTTTCTGCAGAGCATCCCTTTAACCCCTTAACGACCAAGGACGTATATTTACGTCCTTGGCCGGCTCCCGCGATATAACACGGGGTCACGCGGTGACCCCGCATCATATCGGGTTGGTCCCGGCATGTATCTGAAGCTGGGACCCGGGGCTAATAGCGCACGGCACCGCAAAGTTGAACGCCGCGTCTACAACGAAAGTGAAAGCTGCCCGGCTGCTCAGTGGGGCTGATCGGGACCACCACAGTGAAAATGCGGTGTCCCGATCAGCTGAGACACGAGCGGAGGTCCTCTTACCTGTCTCTGGCATGTCCCTTCGGCGATTGATTGCTCCAAGCCTGAGATGCAGGCTTGAGCAATTGACCGCCGATAATACTGATCACTGCAAAGCTATGGCTTTGCAGTGAACAGTGCTGGCAATCAGTGTGTGCAGTGCTATAGGTCCCTATGGGAGCTATAACACTTCAAAAATAAAAGTGTAAAAAAAAGTTAAGAAATGTGATTTAACCCTTTCCTTAATAAAAGTTCAAATCAACCCCCTTTTCCAAAAAAAAAACACCATGTAAATAAAAATAAATATAAACATATGTGATATCGCCGCATGCGTAAATGTCCGAACTATAAAAATATATCATTAATTAAACCGCCTGGTCAATGGCATACGCGCAAAAAAATTCCAAAGTCCAAAATAATGTATTTGTGGTCGCTTTTTATGTCATAAAAAAATGAATAAAAAGCGATCAAAAAGTCTGATCAATACAAAAATGGTACCGCTAAAAATGTCAGATCACAGCGCAAAAAATTAGCCCTCATACCACTCCATACGCAGAAAAATAAAAAAAGGTTATAGGGGTCAGAAGATGACAATTTTAAACGTATAAATTTCCGTGCATGTAGTTATGATTTTTTCCAGAAGTACGAAAAAATCAAACCGATATAAGTAGGGAATCATTTTAATCGTATGGATCTGCAGAATAAAGATCAGGTGTAATTTTTACTGAAAAATGTACTGCATAGAAACGGAAGCCCCCAAAAGTTACAGAATGGCGTTTTTTCTTCAATTTCGTCGCACAATAATTAGTTTTTTCCTTTTCACTTTAGATTTTTGGGTAAAATGACTGATGTCAATGCAAAGTAGAAATGGTGGCACAAACAATAAGCCATCATATGGATTTTTAGGTGCAAAATTGAAAGGGTTATGATTTTTAAAAGGTGAGGAGGAAAAACAAAAGTGCAAACACCGAGAAACCCTCAGTCCTTAAGGGGTTAATTTTACATCCATAATAATTTACCCCTTCCCGAACTATGACACACCGGTATGTCATGGTTTGAATAAGGGGAATATGAGAGGGGCTGGCTCTGATGTCCGCTATTGAAACGGTTAAATGCAGTGATCAGTAGTGATTGCCCAATTCTATATTTTTATTTTTCCTTACATACATAAATATATACATTTTTGGGCTCTGTAATACATTATATGATAAAAAATAAAGTGCGCCAATGAAATGTAAAACTTGTCCCACAAAAAAAGCCCTGATACAACATTGTCAGGGGAAAAATAAAAAAAGTTATGGGTCTTAGAATGTGAGGAGCAAAAAAACATGAGCCAAAAAAAAAAAATTGCTGGTCATGAAGGGGTTAAAGACATAAAATCGGTCTTTTAGTGTTAGTGTCAGTGTAAGAGCTTTAGTTTCTATTAAAGCAAACACCTTTGTGTCAATCACAGGACCAGGATAGATTTTTTTACTTTTCATTATACACAGGAAAGGGTATATTTATGGAAACAGAATAGCCCTGGGATAGTTGAGCGTCCGCCTGATAATCTGATGGACACATAGCTTGGTTCATTACAAGGCAAAGCTCTGATAACTATACTGCACCTGGGAAATATATTTTCAGGTTTCCTATAAACTGTCTGCAAGAAGAGATATTGATAACAAAACAATGTATATAGAAGGTATATAACCTGGTTCCAGCAGTGGATTCCAACTCCAGCTGGCCATGTTAGTTTACTGGAGGGGCAGGTTGTTTTTAACTAGCCTGCCCCCTGACTGGTGAGCCGGGAGTGAAGGTTCCTCTTAAGTTAGGCCCTTCTCTCATGGTTTTCTCCTACCATCCCCAGTTTTCTGTTGTTTTTTTCCTGGGAGGGGGTAGGTTATTATGGGAACCTGTCCAATCCCCTTTGAGCATATTTTCCCAGGCTAATAGCCCTCCCCAGGTACCTTATAGCAGATCTGACACCTTTTCCCTGCAGTCTCCCCTCTTGGGTCCTGGGGGTTGTCCCGCCCTCCCTCCCTGTTGTATAACATGTGTGTTGTTATATGTGTTTCTTTTATTTACAGTTGTTGGTGTATGGATTCTGAAGTCAGAGTGGGCGCTTAGAGAAGGCAAAAATGTGGTCAGTCTGGTGGGTGACCTGCACATCGAAGTCGGTGGGGCAGTACTGCACTGATTTATGGCTGGTTTGATATGCTAATTTAAAATAAAAGCTGTGGCCAACCCCTACCCACATATAAGTGTAAACTGGTGTCCTGCCTCTTTATTTAAGGGGAGAGGGGCCTGGTTGGGTACATTGGCAGCTGGAAGGGTCTCAGCAGTTGGGGCAACCTACTGTAAATCATGTTACTTCTGTAAATCCCTTCACCAGTGGTCACGATGGGTCAAGCAGTAAGCTTTGGGCTACCCTAAGATAAAGGGACATGGAAACTAATCGTATGACCTTGATCGGTTTGTCTTAAAGGTCAGAGAAAAAATAAGAGCGTGCATGGTGTCTCAGTCTTTAGGGAGGGAAGTGCTGCCAATGGAAAAGGAAAAGCAAGTGAAAATTATTCACTTAAAAGGTGGGAAAAATACAGAATTTGACAAAATTGTCCAATTCTCAGAGCAAGTATATAATATGGTATAGTAGCCAGTCGGTGAGCAAATATCTGTAGTCAAGTTGTTGTAGGAAGCTGTGAGATTGTATAAAGAACCAGTTCATATGATGCTCTTTAAGAACACTTAGAGATCAAAGAGAACATGTAAATGAGCTTTATTGCAAAACTGCTTATGCCTTAAATCCCAAATTATGCAAAATGCGGCATAGTAAAAAGTCTTTTTGTGAAACATAAACTGACTTTGATGATAATGGACGATGTCTCATGTGATTTGCTATAAATGTGTCAAACATGACATAAGCAGGGAGAATTTGACTACAGATTGAAAGACTCCCAGAGTCACTAAGGAACGGAAAATGTTCTTTTTAATACTAAAGCTGTACGTTCAGACTCAAGATTTTGTATTTGACTTTACTTTCAAATCATCAAAAATCGGTAAAGGAAAAGTTAATAAAAAAGTGCCCTTTCTTTCGAGCACTCTTGAAGGGGTTGCCTAGTGTTTTTTTTTTTTTTTTTACAGTTGAACTTTTTCCCCTTAAACTAATAACATATATATATATATATATATATATATATATATATATATTATGTGAATAGACATTCAGAAAAAATGTTCCTCTCACTATTGAGGCGCTGCCGTTCATAGTTGTGTAGAAAGCCGCAAAGCTGTCATGCTACCAAAGGAACTTTTTTTTTTTTTTTAAACTGAAGGAATTTCTGCTGGCCTCAGCCAGCAGGGTAAGAGGAGCATTTATTTTTTACATCTATCCACAATAGTACCGTATATACTCGAGTATAAGCCGACCCGAGTATAAGCCGAGACCCCTAATTTCAACCCAAAATCCCAGGAAAAGTTATTGACTCAAGTATAAGCCTAGGGTGGGAAATACATCATCCCCCCTGTCATCATCCAGACCCGTCATTAACATCCTCATCATCATCACCGCCTGTCATCATCCAGACCCTCATCATCATCACCTGTCATCATCCCCTTGTCATCATCCCACACATCCCCCCTTCATCATCCCCTTGTCATCATCCTCACCCCCCTTCATCATCCCCTTGTCATCATCCCCACCCCCCTTCATCATCCCCTTGTAATCATCCCCACCCCCCTTCATCATCCCCTTGTCATCATCCCCACCCCCCTTCATCATCCCCTTGTCATCATCCCCACCCCCCTTCTTCATCCCCTTGTCATCATCCCCACCCCCCTTCATCATCCCCTTGTAATCATCCCACACCCCCCCTTCATCATCCTCTTGTCATCATCTGCCCTCAGTGGTCTTCAACCTGCGGACCTCCAGAGGTTTCAAAACTACAACTCCCAGCAAGCCCGGGCAGCCATCGGCTGTCCGGGCTTGCTGGGAGTTGTAGTTTTGAAACCTCCGGAGGTCCGCAGGTTGAAGACCACTGCGGCCTTCGACATCATCCAGCCCCCTCTCACCCCCCTTTAGTTCTGTACAGTACTCACCTCCGCTCGGCGCTGGTTCGGTGCTGCAGGACTGTCCGGAGAGGAGGTGGTCCGGTGGGATAGTGGTTCCGGGCTGCTATCTTCACTGGGGGCGCCTCTTCTCCGCGCTGCAGGCCCGGAATAGAGGCGTTGCCTTGACAATGACGCAGAAGTACGTTGGCAATGAACGTACCTCTGCGTCGTTGTCAAGGCTACGTGACTATTCTGGGGCCGGGCCCGAAGCGCTTAGAAGAGGCCTCCCCGGTGAAGATAGTAGCCCGGAACCACTATCCCACCAGACCACCTCCTCTACGGACAGTCCTGCCAGTCCGGACCAGCGCCGAGCGGAGGTGAGTACTGTACAGAACTAAAGGGGGGTGAGAGGGGGCTGGATGATGTCGAAGGCCGCAGTGGTCTTAGACCTGCGGACCTCCGGAGGTTTCAAAACTACAACTCCCAGCAAGCCCGGATAGCCGATGGCTGCCCGGGCTTGCTGGGAGTTGTAGTTTTGAAACCTCTGGAGGTCCGCAGGTTGAAGACCACTGCGGGTGGAGAGTTCACTCGAGTATAAGCTGAGGGGGGTGTTTTCAGTACGAAAAATCGTGCTGAAAAACTCGGCTTATACTCGAGTATATATGGTACTATCTAAAGAAATACTAAGGAGGAGATCCAGATCCTCACAGAAGACGACCTGCTCGGATCAAGTGAAGTATTGCGGATGTTCTAAAGGAAACATAGTCTTATGACTAGGTTTAGCACAATGACTCCAGCTATAAAGGGGTACTGCGGTTTTTAAAAACATATCCCCTATCCCCCTGTCTGGCGGCTGGGACCCCCCCTATAACCCCCTACCCCTTTTCAGATTTCTCCTGCCTCTTTTCTTGAATGGGGTCATCATGCCTCCCCTGTCCATCTCTGTGGGAGAGCTGGAGATACACAAGTACAGTACTCATGTATGTCCGGCTCTCCTAGTGTCAACCCATGAGGAGGTGCTGTGCTGTGAATAGGGATATACGTTTTTTTTTTTGGTTTGTTTTTAGAACTGGAGTACCTCTTTAAGTTCCTTTGGCACTTTGGTATGTTTTGTATTATACAGATGTAGCAGAGATAACCATCAGAGTCATAGCACATTAAATAGATGCGTTAATGCAGTCCCTCGAAGCTGTGTGCCTCCAGCAGTCACAAAACAACAAATCCCAGCATGCTCGGACAGCCAATAGCTGTCCGAGCATGCTGGGAGTTGTAGTTTTGCAACAATGTGAGGTCCACAGTCTTAGTTTTAATACAGAGTCATAGCAGATTAACTAGATGTATTAACTCATCAAGTCTGACTGTGAAAGGGAACCAATCAGTAGATTTTAGCATATATAATGCTTGCCAATGCATTATTTATGCTAAAATCATTATCCTCACCATTCCCGGGGGACTTTGTGCCCCAAGGGATGGTAAAGATATTAAGTTATAAAGTCCCCCCGGCCGCCCAGCATGTAGTCCCCTGGGCGGGGACTTCCACTTACCAGCTCCGTTAGCTGTGGCGACTTTATAACTTAATATAACTGGATGGTAATATCTTCACCATCTCTGGGGGAACAAACGTCCCCCGGGGATAGTGAGGATAATAATTTTAGCATATATAACGCATTGCCTAGCGTTATATATGCCAAAATCTAGTGATTGGTTCCCTTTAACTCTGCTACATTAATGACTTAATATGTAATTTCCCTAGGGTGAGCATCTTTGTCTTTACTGTATTTTTCTTTTACATACTGTAAAGATCTGCCTTATTTCTAATATCAAGCTGTTCTATATTTTAGACATTGTCTTACAGGCTAATGCAGGTCTATTTTGTATATCTAGAATCCCAATATATTTCACACCTACACTTATATGGTACAAAACACTTCTTTTGGAGAAGTCAGGCGGTTTTGCCTTGGATATATCTACAATATCAGTGGCTCCATATTTATTTATTTATATATTTTTTAAACGTCTCAACATACAATACAAAGAATAGTGAACAATGCCTTTGTGTTATTCACCCATGTGCTACATACAAGGTTTTAGTTCCTCCATGGAGCTTTTCTCAAGGAGAAAATGCCCACAGAGGAGCAGAAATCTTACAAATAAACCAAACCCATCCTGTTGCTTCTTCTCTATTGTCTTTATAGTGATCAGAGCTCTGTGGTTTGTGGCACAAAGCTCCAAATTCCCAGGTTAGACTTAAAGGAAAATAATAAAATTCTGTCTGCCTGCCTGCAGCCACCACCAGGGAGAAGCTTTGGAGATTGCTATTTGTTTTATTGAGTTCAATGTATAAATGTATGAAGTATGCTTTTGTAATCTTTCTAGTCTGTCAAAGTGATACTTTAATGGCTAAGAAGATTGGACCATTGTGAACAAAACCCTAAAACTAATGTCACAATGGTGCTGCTGGAACATCAATTGTAGATTTACAATCCCCAAACATCTCGGGAGAATCAGCTCCATCAAAAAGTATTGTCTCAGTTGATGCCTGGTGTTGAAGGATGGTATCAATTTGTCCTGCATCTGACCGCCAAAGATGAAGTGGTATAGGAATGCCAGCCATATGCTTCTTGTAATATTAACTTTGCATGAGCTGCTCACTTCCAGCTTTAGCTCAGTTTACATTGAGTAAAAAAAAAACCTGTTTAACTTCCTTTGTGTGTCAATTGTTTAAGGGTTTTCTAAGAGATGCTATATTGGAGTGTCTCAATGAAAATAAATGTATGGCTCCATATCAGCATGGGTTTATGAGGGATCGGTCCTGCCGAACTAACCTGATCAGCTTTTATGAGGAGGTGAGCTCCAGACTGGACCAGGGGAAATCGCTGGATGTCGTATATCTGGATTTTTCCAAAGCATTTGATACGGTGGCACATAAAAGATTGGTGCATAAAATGAGAATGCTTGGGCTCTGGGAAAATCTGTGTAAGTGGGTAAGTAACTGTCTCAGGGATAGGAAACAGAGGGTTATTATTAGTTGTACATACCTTGAGTGGGTGACTGTTACTAGCGGGGACCACAGGATCAGTTTTGGGTCCTATTCTTATGATATATTTATTAATGAATTACCTTGTAGAGGGAATAAATAGTATTGCAGATGATACCTAAGTGTGAAAAGAGAATAACACAATACAGGGAAGGGAAGTGCACTGTATTTGGTAGATAACATAATATTGGACAGCGTACTGTATTTAGTAGATAACACAATAAAAGACAGTGCACTGTTACACAGATATCTTGATAGGTTTGAGGCTTGGGCCTCAATTGTGCACAATGGGAAAAAATTCAGGCTGGGATTGTATATTAAATGGGAAAATAATGCTGACAACTCATATGAAAAAGGGCTTAGGAGTTTTTGTCAAATTAATTTGTTACATTTCATAAATTTAACTGTGGGTAATTAAAATCATATGGTGCATCTAAAGGGGCATAGATGCACATAACAAATAAATAATTCTACCACTGTACAAATCACTAGTCAGACCACACATGGAATTCTGTGCACAGTACTGGGCACCAGCATACAAGAAAGATATAACGGAGCTGGAGACAGTTCAAAGAAGGGCAACCAGAGTATTACAGGGAATGGGAGGGCTACAGTACCCATAAAGACTACAGTACACTAAAAGATATATATGAATATATCAGGGGGCAGTACAGAGTTCTCTTCCATGATCTATTTATACCCAGGACTGTATTTACAACAAGGGGGTATCCTCTTCGTCTAGAGGAAGGTTTCTACACCAGCCCAGAAGAGGGTGGTCATGGGTAACTCAATAAAATAGTTAAAAAAGGGCCTAGACACATTTCTGGAGAGTAATAACATTACAGGTTATGGATACTAGATCTATAGGGACAGAACATTGATCCAGGCATATATTCTGCTATATTTGGAGTTGGGAAGTATTTTTCCCCTTGGTATTGGGAAGCTAGCATCAGCCCCATAAGGGTTTTTGCCTTCCTCTGGGATTTACGTTATAGTTGATGTTACTATATCACAATGGTTGGTGTGCACATTTGTCCTCCCTAGCACAATAAAGGAGGTATCAGGACTCCCAGCTGTACCTCCTGAGTTGCCCATCACCCAGTTCTTGCTCTCCCTGCCTGGTTGCCAGACAACACCTACCAGTATATTATACATATGTACTATGATCTAGATGTTGTAAATAGGGGGTACATTATTGGGTTATTCTATGGGGTAAGGGGGGTCCTTGTTATGTAGTAATATCTTGGATAAAAATAAAATTATTACATTTGATTTTGTAGCCATTTGAGAATTTTGTGAAGTGATAGTGTATATAAGTTATGTGTGATGGTGAAATTCTTGCCTAGTAGATACAACAACAGTCAGCACAACCTGCAACTAATAGCATAGACTTTCAACCCACTTTTGAAGCTTCACTTAACTCCTCAAAGGCATCACTGTTCAGAATGTAAATATGCAGGGAAGTAGCACTAAAATAAACAGTTTATATATGGTACCCAATAGGGCAATCACTCATGGATCCATAGATATTCCGTTTCTGTTTCTTTATTTCTTTAAAATGTAGTATAACAAACGTTCTTAAATAGTAGATACAGACACGGCATGCTGCAGTCTTTGCCTCTGTCTGACTGTCCCAGCCATAGACACAACAGCGTTTCGGGGGCGGACCACCTTAGTCACTCATGACTAAGGGGGTCCGACCCCGAAATGCAGTTGCGGCAGTACTACATATGAGCACACTTCAAACACCAGTAATGGGACCAGGGCATACAGGTACGCCCTTGGTCCTTAAGTTCTGGGCCACAAGGGCGTACCTGTACGCTCTTGGTCCCCAAGAGGTTAATTGTACTGTTTTGTGATAACATTCTTTGGTCCATAGTTATTGTTCTGGTATATCTTTTCCAAAAAAACAAGAAAGTATTTAAAAAAAATGATAATAATATTATTCATGGGATAATCCTTTTAGGGCTTTTTTAAGTGTTGCATTTACCACATCTATTCAATAAATGGTGTAAGTGAGCTGGTTGTGTGGTGTCTCTGTCCAGTAAATGTTGCCTCAGGCACTTCCAGTGTCTCTGTTCTGGGCTCATTTCTCCATGTTCTATTGTGTTTAGTTATGATGCTATTTTGTGTTATGTGATAATTACCAGTGTAACTGTCACCTTAAGTGATTTCTGCAGAGTAAACCAGGTGATCCTGATGCCCCCACCTTAATCCTTATGTAGTGTAGGGGGGAGGAGCGAGTCAGTTGTACTTTAGCTGAAATGCAGTGTAGAGAGGAGATAGGTGAGGTGCGAAGTGATCTGAGGAGGCCTAAGAAGAAAAGTCTAACGTCTGCAACCACACAATTCTGTGGAACCCAATCGCATATGTGAACTTCAAGCCTGGTGGTAAGCTCAAAGCTTCTAGGGGAAAATATTCTTCAGTCTGTCAGTCCACATTCTAAAAGTCAGACTGGGTTGCTATCAATTCCAAGTCAGTCACAATACAGCACAGTGTAAGCAACTACAAGCCTCAGCAAGGCAACAGGCTCCACATGGTTATTCTGCACTTTCTATGCTCTAATCTGTGCTGTCAAGGATTTTACATAATTCCTGCCTAAATAAAGACAGTATTCTGTAATCTGCATCTGTGGTCATTATTGTCCCCAGGGCTTGGCCCATGAGAATTGTTTAAACCTTGGAATGTGGTTGGTTAACATTACTCTGGTGTCACAAACTGTACATTACACCATCCTTTAAACAGTTGGCCACCACAGTTGTGTTTGTAATTACACCACACTTCATCTTAATGACAATTACAGCTTACGGGACTGCACGTAATTGGAAGGAAAAAGCAAATAGTAACACACACACTCCCCACATGACATAATAGCATAAAATAACAAAAAAAAATAATGTGTAGCATATTATTTTTAATGGCTAATTTTTCAACTTTCTATGACATGTGTGTGTGCCAAATATGCCCCCGAAGTAATTGAACAATTTCCCTTCTTTGCGCTTTCTTTTTCTGATACACCAACATTATAGTATTAGATTTTCTTTCTTTGTACGCACACATATGGGGCTCTTCTAGGGGAATAAATATTTTATAGCAATAAAGAAAAGTGTAAAACACAGCACTCACCTTTCTTCTTTCCCTTTCATTTTATCGATGTAAAAAGCTTACATTCAGTGCATATTGAATAAATACACCACAGCAGGTTTTCCCCATCGGCCAGTGAAAACATGCTGAATGTGAGCTTTTTGCATCCATCAAAGAAAGCAAAAGAATAGTGATTGCTATTCTTTTTATCTGTACTATCGCTATGCAGCCTTCATTTTACTTGGAACACTGCCATTTTAGCTAAATGAAGAAGAACAAGAATCAGGTTCAACAAAAGGTGGAGGCCAGTGTCTTTCGATGCCTGGTGGAGGAGGAGTGGGCTAGGATGATTGAAGCAACATATTTTTTTTTAAGGTAGAGCAATTAAATGGTACCTCTTATGGTGCCCCCAGAGCCAGGATATGTCCGAAAATATTAAAAATATTAAAACCACTTCTGATCTTGTGACTTGCTTGCAGACTACTGCGATCTTGAGATGGAGTTGCCAGAAGTCCAACATGTATGAAACTTCTGGCTTTTCTGTCTCCAGAATGTGATAGGTTTTTGGAGTTGTGCAAGTAATAAAGTATATCAAGAACAATAAAAGCCAAGTGACTGATAAAATGGGGGCATTACCAGCAATGGCAGGTTTATCAGGAAGAGTTTAAGAGTTTTGATTTTTTAAGGGCAGAAAATAATAAAACTGGATTTTTCTTTAAGCGTTTAACCCTGGAACATTAACTTATTTTGCATATTTCAATCTTTTCTGCTATGTTTCTTTACTTCACTAAGCAGGACACTTAAGGTTTACACATTGCTGAACATGACATTATTGCACCTTATATGAATCCATCTCTTGAGTTTGCAAAATTACTCAGGCTTAAATGATACTTCAGAACAGTTTAACTCATAGGCTGCATTCACACCATGTTTTTGCAATACAGTTTCCGTATACGTTTTCTATGTAAAAACCGTAGGGAACCGTATTGGAAAACGTATGCATTAACTCTCCATTGAAAACCATATGCCAAAAGATGCATCAGGTTGTGTCCGTTTTGCATCTTGTACGGTTTTGTCAGGTTTTTTTTTCTGTACCCAAAACCGTAGTCTTCCACGGTTTTAGGTCTGGTTGAAAAACTGTATTAACCCGTCTATACTTTTTTTTTTTTTAACATGGGTGTCAATGAGAACCGTACAGAACTGTATGTGCATACAGTTCCATATGGTTTTCACCATACGGTTTTTGACCAAAAAGTATTAGCTCATAGTTATTTGTGAGACCTCGATTCTGAATTCTACCAAATCCCAGACAACTGCCTGATGCAGCAATTTTGATTGATTTTGTAGAAGTTATGGAGACTCACTTGTTTTATTGTTTTCTTTCTTATTGTTATTATCTTGCTCTCAAATTTCAATTAAGGTCCCTTTGGACCTGATAGATCCTTTGTGAATATGCATAACACTGTTTGGATGAACGATTATGCTCCCCAGTCAAGGTCATTATGCATGTTCATATGTAAACTCTGACACATCTGATGTCATATTATGTTATATGTTACATTTCTTATGTTTATAAAATTCAATAAAAACATTGTGAAACATACGGTTTTTGACTTTGCACAGTTTTTTTTCTTGGAATTTCAATCAAACAAGTAAAACTTTATTCAAAATGGAGTGAAAAGTTAAAAACTGTGACGATCCGTCTTGGGGATTAGCTCTGGGATCGTTTCTTCTCAATAAACAAGCAAACAAACGCTTATAATGCAAAACTGGCACCTTGCCAGTTTTATTAGACAGGTTGCAGGGAAAGAAATAAACAAAAAAGCAGGAACAAAACAAAATCCTAGACCGTCTGGTCACTGACTAAACAGATCAGCTTGTCCTGACTAACAACCGCTGAGCTTCCCTCAGCCGGTTAAACATATGTCCCCTGCAACCTTCTACTCACAATTCATGTCACTCTCTTTGAGCCCCTCATAGTTCGGGCTGTGTACTCCTCAGCAGGCTCTGTCTCTTCCCTACAGCCCACATGCTGTCTCCTAGGAAGAGCCCCCATTACACTGAGTCTCCATCTCATCTACACCTCCCTTGCCTCCTGCCTCATTACTTAAGAAACAGGTGAGAGCTTCTGCAGGGTGAGCCAAGGAAATACACCCTTTCTTTGCCACACTGCCACATATCCCCCCCCCCCCTTTGCTCAGACCACCGGGAAGGAGCACATGTATTTGAAAGGCAGAAACCATCTGCCTTTCCTTTCTCTTGGACAACTTTTGTCCCACAGTCTCTGAAGTCCTTGACTTTTTTCTTCTGGACTTTTACCAGCCACCAATTGCAAGTCTCTCGGTCACACCTCTCCAGTACCAGGTTCTTCACCTTGGTGTGGGCAGGGTTCTTGAATTAAAATTTGTCTTCTTCTGGCTTGCCGGACCTCTGCCTCTGTTTCAGAGAATCTTTCGGCCTCAGTGGCTTCACCAACCACTGTCTTGTTCTCTGTACCGTCAGAGGATCTCTGACACGGGTCCATCTCAGTTTCAACTTTAGAGGACTTCCCACCTGGTTTCACCTCAGTCTTGACTTCAGTGGATTTCTCACATGGTTTCACCTCATCCCTTCCAGCTTTCTCTTCAGGGGCACCAGCTTCCTCAGGTTTGGCTTCAGAGTCTTTGGCTCCTTCAGATTCTTGTGTAGAATCAGCTTCTACTACTGCAGCTTCTTCAGGCTTACTCTTCTCTTCACCTGTAGCTTCAGTTGTGCCATTTTCTTTACTCACAGCTTTTGAGGTTGACTCTGGTTTAGCTTTTGTTTCAGAGAATTTCTCTGCCTCAGCATTACCTTCAGAATTTTTGGTCTGCTCAGGTTCAGAGGATTTCCCACCTCTCTTCTCCTTAGTCTCCTCTTCAGAGGATTTCCCACCAGGTTTCAGCTCAGTCCTAGCTTCAGGGGACTTCTTACAGGACTTCACCTCAATCTTAGCTTCAGAGAAAGCATAACTGTATCCTGTAACTTCGGCCCCAGAAGCCTTTCTTGAGCCAATTCCGCAATATCTTGGTCTCTGCTCTCTTTTAGGACTTCCTGGTCCTCTTCCTTTTTCTCACATTTTCGCAGCTTACACTGGAGCTTAGCGGACTTCATCCTCTCACTGTCAAGTAACTCTGTCAAGTCCCTGACAGTATCTTCCGAAGACAGCAATTGTTTCCTCAATTGTTTATTGTCCGCCAGCACAGCCACCTGCTCGTAGAGTTGCGCTCCCAGAAAAACCAAGGCAGCTACGTGGGACCTTCTGCGCGTTTAGTTCTGCGCTTCCAGGCTCTCTTTTAAGATCTTCATGACATCTTCCAGCTTTATATATTTCAGCTGCTCACTCTTGAGCTTTGTGGAGATCATCTTCTCACTGTCCAGCAACTGTTTCTTGGACTTCACTAACTCATTGATAGATTTTCCACTCTCACCAATCTGTTCAGATAAATCTGAGATCTTCTGTTGCAAATTCTTGTTTTCATGTTTCAGAGTCTCAACTTGTTCCAGGGCCTCCTCATACTGCTCATGGAGCAAGTCATTGTCATGACGAGCAGATTGAAGAGCATGTGCAAGGGCACTCTTCGCCTTGACTTCCTCCTCAAGTTGTCTCTTCGCTTTAGAGACACTCTCCAGATTGCTGGCAAGATCATCAACTTCCATCTTCATTTCATTCTTCTCTTTTTCTATTTTTTCCATGGCTACCGGGCTAGCCTTGTGATCACTCTGCAGAGCCTGATATGCACCATGTAGAAGACTCACTTCTTCTTCTTGGAATGACATCCGCTTGGCCAGACTCTGCACTTCACTCTCCTTGTTGGTCACAAGACCCTGGGAGCGGGACAGTTCATCCTGCAGAGCCACAAACTCACTTCTGTGGTGCTCCATTATTTTTTCCAGCTGAAGCCTCGCTTCTTGCTCTTTCTTAAAGTCAGCAAGTGATTTGTCCTTCTCCTCTGTCAAGCGATGTACCTCTTTTTCTTTCTCCAACAACTTCACAGAAACCATCTGCAGGGTTTCTTCCAGATTCTGGATCTGCTTCAGTTTTTTCCCAAGGCCAGCTCATCTTTTCCGAGACCTTTTACTGACAGCGGTCTCCTCACTCTCGCTGTTAGACCTTGAGACATCCTCTGGTCCTCTCTCAGACATTCGACCCAGCTCTACTCCATCTCTAGATGAGGTCTCCCACTTTTTCGGGGTTGCGGCCACTTGTGCCTCATTATTATCATCCACAACAGGTGCCACTGACACCTGGCACTCTTCCTCTCCCACCACGTTGGCAACTCTGGAGACTCTCGCTAAACACTCCCTTCGGACCGGCAATCCCTTGGCGGTAAGTTTGTTGCCCCTAGCAACAACTCAATGGCTCTTGGCACCAGCGAGTCAGGGAGATTCCTGATCCGTTCCTCTGAACTGTCTCTCGGCTTCTTGGCAGACTTTTCTTTTGTCTTGTCACAGTCTCCTTCACTTAGGACTCTGTCTGTGACCGTAAGTGCAGCCCCCAGCTCCACTGGTACTCTCTTCCGGAGTTTTGGTTTTTCCGCAGCCATCTCCGTAGCTTCTATTCCAGTCACCACTTTAACTTGACTCGTGGACTGTTCTTCAGCTCCCCTAGTGGTCTGGCACACTTCCACCTGACATATACCTAGGGTCTGCTGACAATTCCCGTCCTCAGCTGAGTTACTGTCCATTGCTATGTGGTGAAAACCAGTGTTGTGAGCCTATCAGGTGTTCCTGCTCTAGTCACCTGACTATCTTCCCACAACTGCTGAAAAAACAGAAAATCCTTCCCCAGCACTACTTCATACTCTAAGGTAGGCTCTATTGCAACCTTGTGACTTATGGTACCATAGGGAGTAGAAATACACACATTAACTGTTTTATAACCCCAAATACCGGCTTATATAGACACTATAGCGGGGTCTGGCTTTCTGCAGCTGGTCTTTACCAGACTTATTACACATTTTGGATCTAACAAAACAGTCATCTTTTTACCTTCTATTTCCAGCTCACACAGGTTTTCTTTTGTCCTGCGAGAGGTGGGAATAGAACTCTTTACATCAGAACACATTAACGTAAGTGTTTCAAGGAAAACATTATCAGCCTGCATGGGTTCACAATTTACAGCACCATTCACACAGTCCAGTAGAGAGCCCCCAGTCCTCACTACTTCCGGAACCTTTGTGTGCGAACTCTCAGGTGCACTCTCAGCATCCCACAGCTGCCAGAAATACGGAAAGTCTCTGCCCAGTACAATTTCCACTGTAAGTTCCGCACATACCTCCATCATATGGCTTACTGTCCCAAAACATGTATCAAAGGCAATTTGAACAGTCTTACCGGGCTCCTGGCGGGACTTCACAAATTTCCTGCATAATCCGAGATACAGTCTGGCAACAATCCAAGTCCACCCACAGTGGGATTCTGCCCACCGACAACTCACGGGACCTCGGCTTCGTCTTGGCGACCACCGGTTGTGGCCCACGTCGGTTGCTCCCAGCAATAGCCTTTCGAGGTTGTCCCATTTTCTTGAAAAAAATTCTCGATCCGTTGCCCCTAGCAACGCTCCTCCACAGACACCAAACTGGGCTTGAACTCCTCTGCTGGGCTCCTCCGACTTGCAATCTTGCAGGGGTTGCTCCTAGCAACAGCTCCTCTCCAACTCGCCGTTGGTTGCCCTTGGCAACGGGTTGCCCTTAGCAACGGCGCGCCCGCATCCTCCACCAAAATGTGTCTTGGGGATTAGCTCTGGGATCGTCCTGGACCACGCCACAGGATGCGTTTCTTCTCAATAAACCAGCAAACAAACGCTTATAATGCAAATCTGGCACCTTGCCAGTTTTATTAGACAGGTTGCAGGGAAATAAATAAACAAAAAAGCAGGAACAAAACAAAATCCTAGACCGTCTGGTCACTGACTAAACAGATCAGCTTGTCCTGACTAACAACCGCTGAGCTTCCCTCAACCGGTTAAACATATGTCCCCTGCAACCTTCTACTCACAATTCATGTCACTCTCTTTGAGCCCCTCATAGCTCGGGCTGTGTACTCCTCAGCAAGCTCTGTCTCTTCCCTACAGCCCACATGCTGTCTCCTAGGAAGAGCCCCCATTACACTGAGTCTCCATCTCATCTACACCTCCCTTCCCTCCTGCCTCATTACTTAAGAAGCAGGTGAGAGCTTCTGCAGGGTGAGCCAAGGAAATACACCCTTTCTTTGCCACACTGCCACAAAACCTATACGTTTTTTCTTAAAAAACGGATACAGCCGGATGTCATTTTTCAAACCGTATACGGTTTTTAACTGTATACGGGTTAAAATTTGTACACATGTTTTGATACAGTTTAGTCAGGTTTTGAGGAATCTGTTTTTCCTCAAAAACCTGATACGGGAACTGTATTGCAAAAAACGTGGTGTGAATGCAGCCTTAGCAGGATAGGAAACAGCATGTATGAGTATTTATATTATGCACTGTAAGGAAAACATTTTGTTTGTTTGCCCATTGACAAGAAAATTACCAGTCAATAATATTAATGTCAGGCTAATTGGAACAGCGAGAGACAGAATAAAAAAAAAATCAAGAAAAACTGATTTCAAATAAGTTATAAATTGATAAGCATTTTACTTGAATTGGTATTTGGGGGCAAAACCCTTGTCGGCAATTAAAGAGGTCTGATTTTTCTAGTAGTTGTCCACCCGGTACTGAGGACAGGTGTTTCTTGTAGTTGCCCACCAGGATTGCATACATCTCATGAGGGATTTTTCCCACTCCTCTTTACAGATACTCTCCAAGTCACTAAGGTATTGAGGCTGATGTTTGGCGATTCCAACCTTCAGCTTCCACCACAGATTTTCGATGGGATTAAGGCTTGCAGACTGGCTAGGCCACTCATATCCTCAATGTGCTTCTTCTTGAACCACTCCTATGTTGCCATGGCCAGGTGTTTTGGGTCATTGTCAAGCTAGAATACCCATCCATGACCCATTTACGATGCTTTGGCTGAGGGAAGAAGGTTCTCATCCAAGATTTGACAGTACATGGCATCATCCATCGTCCTTTGATGTGGTGAAGTTGTTCTATCCCTTTAGCAGAAAAACACCCCAAAGCATAATGTTTCTACCTCCATGTTTGATGGTGGGGATGATGTTCTTGGGGTCACAGTTAGCATTTCTTCTCCTTCAATCACAGCAAGTTGAATTGATGTCAAATAACTTGATTTAGGCCTTTTTTCAACCACAACACTTTCAAAAATCTCTCCTTTGAATTCAAACTTCAGACGGGACTGTATATGAGCTTTCTTGAGCAGGGGGACCTTATGGGCACTGCAAGATTTCAATCCTTCACAGTGAAGTGTGTTACCAATTGTTTTCTTGGTCACTATGATCCCAGCTGCTTTGAGATTATTGACAAGATCCTCCTGTGTAGTTCTTGGCTGATTCCTCAATGCTCTAATGATCAATTAAACTCCACGAGGTGAAAACTTGCATGGAATTGAGAGAGATTGACAGCTATTTTGTGTTTCTTTCATTTGACAATAATTGCACCAACTATTAAAAACTTCTCACCAAGCTGCTTGGCAATGGTCCTGTAAGCAATTTCACCCTTGTGTAGGTCTAAAATCTTGTCCCTAAAATCCTTGGACAAGATGGTGGAGAATTTGGGATCTGATTGTTTCTGTGGACAGGTGTCGTTACAGAGGTAACCTGCTGAGATTAAAAGCACTACCTTTAAGAAAGTGCTCCTAGTCTCAGCTTGTTTCCTGTACAAAAGATACCTGGGAGCCAGAAATTTCTGACTCTTAGGTATATTTTATCAAATACTTATTTCCCTGAGTAAAGTGTAAATCAATTCATAACTTACTTGAAATGTGTTTATTTTTTTTATTTTTGTTGTTGTTATTCTCTCTCACTGTTTAAATAAACCGATCATTGTAACTATAGACCGATCATTTCCTTGTCAGTAGGCCAACAAAACACTTTTCCTTCATTGTATAATTGTTTTCTGTATTCTTTAATATTTTTTGGAGTATAGCTTATATAGTCCTGTGATGTTCGCTATTTTATTCAATAGACAAGCACTGTGGAATATGGCACATGCTACATTATAACTTATAAAATGGTGGCTAAGATTTCCCCTTTAAATAAATAGTCACAGACTCTATTGGTTAAAAATGACTTTTTTTTTTAAGCAATAAAGGCACATCACTGCTAAATTGTTGTATATCAGACATGATGTTTGGCTATGTTCACATGTTTAAATGTCCGCACAGAAAATTTCCATGCGGAGATTCAACCGGTAGCGGAGCGCCGGCAGAACATGCCAGCATCAGGACAGCTCGTAAATGTCTTATAGACAACAATACATTTCCATGTGGACTCTGCAGAAAGAACATGACTACTCTTTCTGTGGACACTGAAATCAGAATTTCTGAAATTCTGCCAAGTGAACAGTGCTGCTGCTGTGGAATGTCCGTGTGGAATTCTTCTGTGAAATTCCGCATGGAAATTTCATCAAGTGAACATAGCCGTAGGCTCTTCCTGGATCCAAGACAACGGTGGAAAGATGACAAGCCATGTTTTATTCAATCAACAAAGGAGGAAGCTTTTGACTTCATATCCCATTCTCATATATTATTGTCATATCCCGTCCTCATATCTCTATCTCATATCCCATCCTCATATCCTGACCTCATATCCCGTCATCATATCTCGACCTCATATCCCGTCCTCATATCCCAACCTCCAATCTCAACCTCATATCCCGTCCTCATATCCTGACCTCATATCCCGTTCTATCTCAACCTCATATCCTGTCTTCATATCCTGTCCTCATATCCTGTCCTCATATCCCATCCTCATATTCCATCCTCCTATCTCGACCTCCTATCCCAACCTCCTATCCCGTCCTCATATTCCGTCCTCCTATCCTGTCTTCCTATCTTGACCTAATGTTCCGACCTCATATCCCGTCCTCATATCCCAACCTCATATCCTGACCTCATATCCTGTCCTCATAATCCGACCCCATATCCCATCCCCATATCCTGAATCTTTGTGAGATGGGGTGTGGCTTGCAAGCTTGACCAACACATTCACCAGGAGATGCAGAGTGGAGCTTGTGGAGTAAGGTACTGGAACTCCCATATACTTGCATGGGATGTAAAACAAAAGCCCATCTTTTATATAAGGGTGTAGGTAAGGGTTCATTTAACTATTATATATTTTTATTGACATATAAGTAATATGTGTACCAGGTATTATTGAAATATCTCCAGCCGTACGGAAGTTATGTGGGAACATACATTTCCCTTAGATTTGCATGGGACATTAAACAAAAACCCCGACCCTCATAAATGGGGGTAGTTATGGGTTAAATTATATTAAACTATATTTTTAGAAGACACATAAGTAACATGTGACCAAGTATTATCGAAATATCTTCAGACGTTTGGAAGTTATGCAGTAACATATGTTTCCCATGGACTTGTATGGTAAACAAAAATGCCAACCCTGGAAATGGGGGTGAGTAAGGGTTAAATCACCTATCCTATGTTTGTTGTTGACATATAAGTAATATGTGTGCCAAGTTTCATGTTAATATCTTTAGCCGTTTGGACGTGATGCTGGAACAAACACACATACATACACACACACACATTGGGGGAGATTTATCAAAACCTGGAAATGTTGCTGAGTTGCCCATAGCAACCAATCAGATAGCTTCTTTCATCTTTAACAATGCCTCTGCAAAATGAAAGACGTGATCTGATTGGTTGCTATTGGCAACGTTTCCTCTAGACAGGTATTGATAAATCTTCCCCATTGAGTTTTATATCTATACTAGCGGAGTACCCGGCGTTGCCTGGTTTTTCCTTCCTAATCCTTGTTGGGGAGGAAAATTTACAAAGGAGGAAGCTTTTGACTTCATATCCTGTCCTCCTATATTGTTGTCATATCCCAACCCCATATCCCTTCCTCCTATCCCGTCCTCCTATCCCAACCACCTCTCCAAACCTCCTATCCCATCCTCCTATCCAGTCCTCCTACCCCGACCACCTATCCCAAGCTCCTATCCAGACTTCCTATCCTGTCCTCCTATCCCGTCCTCCTATCCCGTCCTCCTATCCCGTCCTCCTATCTCGACCTCCTGTACCGACCTCCTATCCCGTCCTCCTATCCTGTTCTCCTATCCCGACCTTCTTTCCCATCCTCATATCCCATCATCCTATCTCGACCTACTATCTCGATCTCCTATCCCGACCTCCTTTCCCGTCCACCTTTCCCATCCTCCTATCCCATCCTCCTATCCCGACCTCCTATCCTGACCTCCTATGCCGACCTCCTATCCCGACCTCCTGTCTCGACCTCCTATCCCGACCTTTTTTCCCTTCCTCACATCCCATCCTCCTATCTCGACCTCCTATCCCGTCCTCCGATTTCGACCTCCTATGTCGATCTCCTATGTCAACCTCCTATCCTGACCTCCTATCCCGTCCTATCCCGACCTCCTATCTTGACCTCCTATCCCGTCCTCATATCTCGACCTCCTATCCCGACCTCCTATGCCGACCTCCTATCCCGTCCTCCTTTCCCATCCTCCAATTTTGACCTCCTATCTCGACCTCCTATCCCGACCTCCTATCCCGTCCTCATATCTCGACCTCCTATCTCGACCTCCTATACCGACCTCCTATCCCGTCCTCCTATCCCGTCCTCCTATTTCGACCTTCTATCTCAATCTCCTATCTCGACCTCCTATCCTGACCTGTAATATGTGTACCAGGTATTGAAATATCTCCAGCCGTACGGAAGTTATGTGGGAACATACATTTCCCATTGATTTGCATGGGCCTTTAAACAAAAACTCTGATCCTCACGAATGGGGGTAGTTAAGGGTTAAATCAACTATCCTATATTTTAAGTGGACATATAAGTAACATGTGACCAAGTGTTATCGAAATATCTCCAGCCGTTTGGAAGTTATGCAATATTTCCCATAGACTTGTATGGGACTTTAAACAAAAACCCTGACTCTGGCAAATGGGGGTGAGTAAGGGTTAAATTACCTATCCTATGTTTGTTGTTGACATATAAGTAACATGTGTGCCAAGTTTCATGTTAATATCTTTAGCCGTTTGGACGTGATGCTGGAACATACACACACACATACATACATACATACATACACACATACACACGTTGAGTTTTATATATATATGTTACGCCGAGCGCTCCGGGTCCCCGCTCCTCCCCGGAGCGCTCGCTTCACTCTCTCCGCGGCAGCGCTCCGGTCACGTCCTCTGACCCGGGGCGCTGCGATTCCGCTGCCAGCCGGGATGCGATTCGCGATGCGGGTAGCGCCCGCTCGCGATGCGCACCCCGGCTCCCCTACCTGACTCGCTCTCCGTCTGTTCTGTCCCGGCGCGCGCGGCCCCGCTCCCTAGGGCGCGCGCGCGCCGGGTCTCTGCGATTTAAAGGGCCACTGCGCCGCTGATTGGCGCAGTGGTCCCAATTAGTGTGTTCACCTGTGCACTTCCCTATATCACCTCACTTCCCCTGCACTCCCTTGCCGGATCTTGTTGCCTTAGTGCCAGTGAAAGCGTTCCTTGTGTGTTCCTTGCCTGTGTTTCCAGACCTTCTGCCGTTGCCCCTGACTACGATCCTTGCTGCCTGCCCCGACCTTCTGCTACGTCCGACCTTGCTTTTGCCTACTCCCTTGTACCGCGCCTATCTTCAGCAGCCAGAGAGGTGAGCCGTTGCTAGTGGATACGACCTGGTCACTACCGCCGCAGCAAGACCATCCCGCTTTGCGGCGGGCTCTGGTGAAAACCAGTAGTGGCTTAGAACCGGTCCACTAGCACGGTCCACGCCAATCCCTCTCTGGCACAGAGGATCCACTACCTGCCAGCCGGCATCGTGACAGTAGATCCGGCCATGGATCCCGCTGAAGTTCCTCTGCCAGTTGTCGCTGACCTCACCACGGTGGTCGCCCAGCAGTCACAACAGATAGCGCAACAAGGCCAACAGCTGTCTCAACTGACCGTTATGCTACAACAGTTACTACCACAGCTTCAGCAGTCATCTCCTCCGCCAGCTCCTGCACCTCCTCCGCAGCGAGTGGCCGCTCCTGGGATACGCTTATCCTTGCCGGATAAATTTGATGGGGACTCTAAGTTTTGCCGTGGCTTTCTTTCCCAATGTTCCCTGCATCTGGAGATGATGTCGGACCTGTTTCCCACTGAAAGGTCTAAGGTGGCTTTCGTAGTCAGCCTTCTGTCCGGAAAAGCCCTGTCATGGGCCACACCGCTCTGGGACCGCAATGACCCCGTCACTGCCTCTGTACACTCCTTCTTCTCGGAAATCCGAAGTGTCTTTGAGGAACCTGCCCGAGCCTCTTCTGCTGAGACTGCCCTGTTGAACCTGGTCCAGGGTAATTCTTCCGTTGGCGAGTATGCCGTACAATTCCGTACTCTTGCTTCAGAATTGTCCTGGAATAATGAGGCCCTCTGCGCGACCTTCAAAAAAGGCCTATCCAGCAACATTAAAGATGTTCTGGCCGCACGAGAAATTCCTGCTAATCTACATGAACTTATTCACCTAGCCACTCGCATTGACATGCGTTTTTCCGAAAGGCGTCAGGAACTCCGCCAAGATATGGACTCTGTTCGCACGAGGCGTTTCTCCTCCTCGGCTCCTCTCTCCTCTGGTCCCCTGCAATCTGTTCCTGTGCCTCCCGCCGTGGAGGCTATGCAGGTCGACCGGTCTCGCCTGACACCTCAAGAGAGGACACGACGCCGTATGGAGAACCTCTGCCTGTACTGTGCTAGTACCGAACACTTCCTAAGAGATTGTCCTATCCGTCCTCCCCGCCTGGAAAGACGTACGCTGACTCCGCACAAAGGTGAGACAGTCCTTGATGTCTACTCTGCTTCTCCACGTCTTACTGTGCCTGTGCGGATGTCTGCCTCTGCCTTCTCCTTCTCTACAGTGGCCTTCTTGGACTCAGGATCTGCAGGAAATTTTATTTTGGCCTCTCTCGTCAACAGGTTCAACATCCCGGTGACCAGTCTCGCCAGACCCCTCTACATCAATTGTGTAAATAATGAAAGATTGGACTGTACCATACGTTTCCGCACGGAGCCCCTTCTTATGAGCATCGGATCTCATCATGAGAGGATTGAACTTTTGGTCCTCCCCAATTGCACCTCGGAAATTCTCCTTGGACTTCCCTGGCTTCAACTTCATTCCCCTACCCTGGATTGGTCCACTGGGGAGATCAAGAGTTGGGGGTCCTCTTGTTCCAAGAACTGTCTAAAACCGGTTCCCAGTAACCCTTGCCGTAACTCTGTGGTTCCTCCAGTAACCGGTCTCCCTAAGGCCTATATGGACTTCGCGGATGTTTTCTGCAAAAAACAAGCTGAGACTCTACCTCCTCACAGGCCTTATGATTGCCCTATCGACCTCCTCCCGGGCACTACTCCACCCCGGGGCAGAATTTATCCTCTCTCTGCCCCAGAGACTCTTGCCATGTCCGAATACGTCCAGGAGAATCTAAAAAAGGGCTTTATCCGTAAATCCTCCTCTCCTGCCGGAGCCGGATTTTTCTTTGTGTCCAAAAAAGATGGCTCCCTACGTCCTTGCATTGACTACCGCGGTCTTAATAAAATCACGGTTAAGAACCGCTACCCCTTACCCCTCATCTCTGAACTCTTTGATCGCCTCCAAGGTGCCCACATCTTCACTAAATTGGACTTAAGAGGCGCCTATAACCTCATCCGCATCAGAGAGGGGGACGAGTGGAAAACGGCATTTAACACCAGAGATGGACACTTTGAGTATCTGGTCATGCCCTTTGGACTGTGCAACGCCCCTGCCGTCTTCCAAGACTTTGTCAATGAAATTTTTCGTGATCTGTTATACTCCTGTGTTGTTGTATATCTGGACGATATCCTAATTTTTTCTGCCAATCTAGAAGAACACCGCCAGCATGTCCGTATGGTTCTTCAGAGACTTCGTGACAACCAACTCTATGCCAAAATTGAGAAATGTCTGTTTGAATGCCAATCTCTTCCTTTTCTAGGATATTTGGTCTCTGGCCAGGGACTACAGATGGATCCAGACAAACTCTCTGCCGTCTTAGATTGGCCACGCCCCTCCGGACTCCGTGCTATCCAACGCTTTTTGGGGTTCGCCAATTATTACAGGCAATTTATTCCACATTTTTCTACCATTGTGGCTCCTATCGTGGCTTTAACCAAAAAAAATGCTGATCCCAAGTCCTGGCCTCCTCAAGCAGAAGACGCCTTTAAACGACTCAAGTCTGCCTTTTCTTCGGCTCCCGTCCTCTCCAGACCTGACCCTTCCAAACCCTTCCTATTGGAGGTTGATGCCTCCTCAGTGGGAGCTGGAGCTGTTCTTCTACAAAAAAATTCTTCCGGGCATGCTGTCACTTGTGGTTTTTTCTCTAGGACCTTCTCTCCAGCGGAGAGGAACTACTCCATCGGGGATCGAGAGCTTCTAGCCATTAAATTAGCACTTGAGGAATGGAGGCATCTGCTGGAGGGATCAAGTTCTCCTGTTATTATCTACACCGACCACAAGAACCTCTCCTACCTCCAGTCTGCCCAACGGCTGAATCCTCGCCAGGCCCGGTGGTCTCTGTTCTTTGCCCGATTTAATTTTGAGATTCACTTTCGTCCTGCCGATAAGAACATTAGGGCCGATGCTCTCTCTCGTTCCTCGGATGCCTCAGAAGTTGAACTCTCCGCAACACATCATTCCACCTGACTGCCTGATCTCCACTTCTCCTGCCTCCATCAGGCAGACTCCTCCAGGAAAGACCTTTGTTTCTCCTCGCCAACGCCTCGGAATCCTCAAATGGGGTCACTCCTCCCATCTCGCAGGTCATGCGGGTATCAAGAAATCTGTGCAACTCATCTCCCGCTTCTATTGGTGGCCGACTCTGGAGACGGATGTTGTGGACTTTGTGCGAGCCTGCACTATCTGTGCCCGGGATAAGACTCCTCGCCAGAAGCCCGCTGGTTTTCTTCATCCTCTGCCTGTCCCCGAACAGCCTTGGTCTCTGATTGGTATGGATTTTATTACTGATTTACCCCCTTCCCGTGGCAACACTGTTATTTGGGTGGTCGTTGATCGATTCTCCAAAATGGCACATTTCATCCCTCTTCCTGGTCTTCCTTCTGCGCCTCAGTTGGCTAAACAATTTTTTGTACACATTTTTCGTCTTCACGGGTTGCCTACGCAGATTGTCTCGGATAGAGGCGTCCAATTCGTGTCTAAATTCTGGAGGGCTCTCTGTAAACAGCTCAAGATTAAATTAAATTTTTCTTCTGCATATCATCCCCAGTCCAATGGACAAGTAGAAAGGATTAACCAGATCTTGGGTGATTATTTGCGACATTTTGTTTCCTCCCGCCAGGATGACTGGGCAGATCTCCTCCCATGGGCCGAATTCTCGTATAACTTCAGGGTCTCTGAGTCTTCCTCCAAATCCCCATTTTTCGTGGTGTACGGCCGTCACCCTCTTCCCCCCCTCCCTACTCCCTTGCCCTCTGGTCTGCCCGCTGTGGATGAAATTTCTCGTGACCTTTCCATCATATGGAGAGAGACCCAAAATTCTCTCTTACAGGCTTCATCACGCATGAAGAAGTTCGCGGATAAGAAAAGAAGAGCTCCCCCCGTTTTTTCCCCTGGAGACAAGGTATGGCTCTCCGCTAAATATGTCCGCTTCCGTGTCCCTAGCTACAAGTTGGGACCACGCTATCTTGGTCCTTTCAAAATTTTGTGTCAAATTAATCCTGTCTCTTATAAACTTCTTCTTCCTCCCTCTCTTCGTATCCCTAATGCCTTTCACGTCTCTCTTCTCAAACCACTCATCCTCAACCGTTTTTCTCCCAAATCTGTTCCTCCCACTCCTGTTTCCGGCTCCTCGGACATCTTCTCGGTCAAAGAAATTTTAGCTGCCAAAAAGGTCAGAGGGAAAAATTTTTTTTTAGTGGACTGGGAGGGTTGTGGTCCTGAAGAGAGATCCTGGGAACCTGAGGACAACATCCTAGACAAAAGTCTGCTCCTCAGGTTCTCAGGCTCTAAGAAGAGGGGGAGACCCAAGGGGGGGGGTACTGTTACGCCGAGCGCTCCGGGTCCCCGCTCCTCCCCGGAGCGCTCGCTTCACTCTCTCCGCGGCAGCGCTCCGGTCACGTCCTCTGACCCGGGGCGCTGCGATTCCGCTGCCAGCCGGGATGCGATTCGCGATGCGGGTAGCGCCCGCTCGCGATGCGCACCCCGGCTCCCCTACCTGACTCGCTCTCCGTCTGTTCTGTCCCGGCGCGCGCGGCCCCGCTCCCTAGGGCGCGCGCGCGCCGGGTCTCTGCGATTTAAAGGGCCACTGCGCCGCTGATTGGCGCAGTGGTCCCAATTAGTGTGTTCACCTGTGCACTTCCCTATATCACCTCACTTCCCCTGCACTCCCTTGCCGGATCTTGTTGCCTTAGTGCCAGTGAAAGCGTTCCTTGTGTGTTCCTTGCCTGTGTTTCCAGACCTTCTGCCGTTGCCCCTGACTACGATCCTTGCTGCCTGCCCCGACCTTCTGCTACGTCCGACCTTGCTTTTGCCTACTCCCTTGTACCGCGCTTATCTTCAGCAGCCAGAGAGGTGAGCCGTTGCTAGTGGATACGACCTGGTCACTACCGCCGCAGCAAGACCATCCCGCTTTGCGGCGGGCTCTGGTGAAAACCAGTAGTGGCTTAGAACCGGTCCACTAGCACGGTCCACGCCAATCCCTCTCTGGCACAGAGGATCCACTACCTGCCAGCCGGCATCGTGACAATATATATATATAGATTATGATTGTAATGTATTCATTATGTATGATTATGAGACACTAACCTTCAGCACAAGTTTCTATAAATGAAATGGACTTTGATAGCAGTTGATTAATTACTGGGAATTTACATATATATTGAATATAATGTTCCACTTACAGTATTTACTATGGACAACAAATACGGGTAAGCAGGCAGAAGAGATCTGATTGGTGATGATGTCATCCTGTAGTTCAAAGAAAGCCAGCTGACCCAGGACAGACCACTTCCTCCGACACTGTGGATGAGGCTAGTTATCACATGACCCAGTTACAGAACACATGGATGCAGCTGTGCTGGAATGAAACAGATGGCATCTTAGGACTAGTGATGGAGAGTATACATGACATGGGCAACGGGAAAACAAACTAGCTAACCCTGAAGTGCGTCATAATTTTCACATTTTTTTCACCTGAAAATTCCAAGAACCAATATATCCACTAAAAGAAGTGCCCACAGAACAATCAATAAAGTTCACTGGTAATGTGTTCCTTTCTACTTAGCAGATTAGCTGTAAAGGGCTAATTGGTGATTTGAAGACCTTAACACAAAGTACTTTCTGGATTGTTGGCTTCCTGATTTCAGCCCTGAAAGCTACTTAATTACTTTTCATAGGAAGAAGAACAGATAGTTAATGTCTGATAATTACTCTTGTCAGTAATATTCTGCCTTAAACAGAATGAAAACATCTCAAATAAATTCTGAATAATTTTGGAAGAAGAATATGATTTTTTTTTTATTTTGTTGTAACCAGGGGCACAGCTATATAGGGTACCGAGGAAGGATTGGTCTGGGTCACTGGAACCTGAGGGACTCAAATGAGTGGGTGGAGGTTTACTGTTACAGATGTTGCATGTCTTTATGTATCAATGGAACAGTTAGGAACTAATTTAGTTCATGACACCAGAATTTTGAAGTCCAAGTACAAAAAATAATACTACACCAATTCTACAAACACATACCATCATTCCTACCTTCCCCTAACCTAGCTCACATAATAACAATATTCTTTTATTTGCCACCATGTCACCTCTTACTTTTTCCTCTTGCTTGCATACACAGTAGAGACTAGCAACTAATATGTAGGCGTACTGAGCATGTCTCACCTCCTCAGTCGATGCCTTAACCCCTTACAGACACAGGGCATATAGGTATGTCCTGCACTACAATACGTCGCTGCTGTTTTTGCACTTTGCTTTGATGGAATAAATTCACCTTTCTCACGTTATTGGAGTGCTGCCCTGATCTTCTTTATATATATATATATATATATATATATATATATATATATATATATATATATACAGTGACCCCCCGACTTATGATGGCCCCGACATATGATCATTTCAACATATGATGGCCTCTCAGAGCCCATCGTATGTTGAAGGCAGCATCGACATATGATGCTGCTGTGTGTTGGGGCCATCGTACAAACAGCTATCTGACAGTGCTGACAACTTCAGCAACTGACAGATAGTTGTTTAATGTCCCCGTTCTGCCTCCTGTTACTCACATGCTGTCCTGCTAACTCACGCAGGCTTCCACTGTGAGCTCCGTGTAAGCCCCCCAGTGCAGCTATAACCAATAGCCTGCAGCATCTTGCTGCAGGCATCCAATGAGCTGCTGGCTGCCCTCCCCTTCCTTTCCTATAGAGCTGTAGTCGGCAGGATCGTAATGGAGGACATACTGTCTGCCCTGAAGGTATTTAAAGAACTGTACAGTACTGTATGCAATGTCACACATCACATACAATACATATACACACTATACACCCCATACATCAATGTTTCCCTATCAGTGTGCCTCCAGCTGTTGCAAAACTATAACTCCCAGCATGCCCAGACAGTCAATGGTGTACATGCATGCTGGGAGTTGTAGTTGTGCAACAGCTGGAGGCACTCCCCATACACTCCACATACAATGGTCCTCCCAGAACCAATTAGCAGTTTCCCATAGAGATATGTATTCAACATACAATGGTTCCGAGGCCCCAGAACCAATTACCATTTTTACATAGACATATGTACTCGACATATGATGGTTTCAACATATGATGGTTCTCCTGGAACCAATTAATATCATATGTTGAGGGACCACTGTATATATACATATTCCACCGGAGTACCCCTTTAAAGGATTATTAATTCAATTTTCATTTGGTTACAAATCAACTTTTGCATTCCTCCTACCAAACATTAATTTAAAATAAATAAAACAATTGTAAATTTATGTGTCTATCATGAAATATGGAATTATAGGCTGATTTATTCTGCAATATAATTTATTTTCCATTAAATTGCTCACAACATAACATAAAATGCAGTCTTTAAAATGAATCTCTTTTTGTTGCATGTAGGTATTCATTTTAATATTAAATCTAGTTCTGGGAAAACATCTGTATGTTGAAAACAGATGGTTTAAACATGTAAGTCATTACCTGAACAAAATTACCTTAAGGATAATGGAAGACTTCAGCGAGCAGTCATCAGCTGCTATCTCTGGGCTGCAGCATTTGCAATTAAAGGGAACAATTCTTTTCATCATTTTTTTTGCATGAGAGTTTGAGCAAATAAAAGTACTAAGGGGATAACCTACTAAAACTAGAGGCACAGAAATGCTATTTCACAATGGTCTTGATGTACAGTATTTTTCTAATAATCCGTATTTTTATACAAATCTCTCTGATGAGACCAAATAGATTTGAGAAACTCTAAAGGGGTTTTATGAACAGATGGGTATTTTGTATACAATGTCTATGCTTAGTATAGTTTCATTTTTATTTTCACTGCGTCTGTAGACTTTAGATAAGGTTATCCAGCCTTATACAATTAATGACCTATCCTCAGGATAAGTAATCAATATTAGAGCAGCATGGGGGTCTAAATCCCTGTACCCCTGCCGATCAGCTGTTTGAAAGGGTCACTGCACTTTTGCAAGCTCTGCCGGTTCTGTAATCTTTATTTCTGCATGTCTTTCCATGGTCATGATATTAGTAGTGGCAGTGCAGGTTACTGCAGTGTTATCCTATTCAAAGTAAACAGGATAATACTGCAATATGGTGTACCACCACTACTAAAAGTATGGCAATACAAGAATGAGCATGAAAATGTGTTAGAGGCAGCCACATAATGCAAGTCTATTGGACAAGCTCAGTCTCATAGACAGAAATCTGTGAAAGTAGTGCTACACTAAGCTTCTCTTCCCTTTCACATCCTGTCACACTTTCTAAAAGCTGGGGGCTTCCATATCTGCTCCCCCTCCTGTCTTTTTTTTGTCGAGGACCAGACCATTTATGTGAAGAGAGGGGTGCTCATATTACTGCTCCTTAGATTTTAAGGCAGCAGAAAGTATTTCTCAGATAAGACAGCAGCGAGCTTGTCCTGACTGAAACTACTGTTGTTATGGATAATAGATACAAAATGAAGATCATTCTACTAAGATGCTGGTTGCATCCTGTACACCCTGCGTGACCATACCCTTTTGGCACAGAAAAATATGATGCAATGCTTACATAAAGTAATCTGCTAACCAATTAGAATGCTTACACAATATGCTATGCCCTACTGAAGGATATAGCTTGTGTGTACACAATACAATAAACCAGAGAACCATTTTGACTCAATCCTGTGTCAGGGTACGTTCACACGGGTGGATTTATTTGCGGGTTTCCCGCTGCATATTTGAAAGGTGGCAGGCTCTTCTTGGCTGTCCACAGCAGATTTTCTGCCACAAACCCTACTGACTTCAATAAGGCTTGCGGCGGATTTTCTGCAGCGTAAATTCCACCACTGAAAATCTGCTGCGGAAAGCCAATAAGAACCCTCCCCCTTTCAAATACGCAGTGGGAAACCCGCAAATAAATCCGCCTGTGTGAACGTACCCTCAATGTGATTTTTCTCTGTGCACGTATTACCTAACTTGGAGCAGGACATCAACCTAGAGCGGTCACTTGGAACGCATCCAAAACAGTTTGGCGCCCAACGTGAGGCACGAGGTTGTCACCTCTTACCAAGCATCCCCGCACACACATAACTAAGGGAGTTACTTAACCCCTTAAGGATGCCGGGCGTATCCATACCCATTTTAAAGTCCTTATGGAGTGAGGGCGTATGAGTACATCCATGTGAATTCCGGTCCCCGCTGCTAGCCAGACCAGGATGCCTGCTGAAATCATTTAGCAGGCATCCCGGCACATCACCGAGGGGGGTCCTGAGACCAATTCAGACCGGCGATTTTAGGTGATTCCGTTCCCTGCCGCTCGCTGGGTGGGGATCGGAGCTGGATGCCTGCTGAAATCATTCAGCAGGCATCCCGGCAGAGTGCCGTGGGGGATCCTGAGGATCCTCCATATCAGCGATCGCCGCAGATTGCTGTTAAATACTAACCGGCGGTGTGCGGCGGTTCCTGGTCATCTGGGTCAAGTGTGACCCGATGACCCGGATAATGATGATGATCAGTGGTGTAAGATACACCACCAATCATCATCCGTACAGTACTGGGGGGTGGCACTGTTGCCACCCCCCAGTACATCAGTTATTGGGTGGCCATAGTGACCGCTCCAATCACTGCAGTGAGGGGGAGGTGGGTGCAGGGAGCACGTTGCTCCGTTCTGCCCACCATTTCCTCGAGATCTGGTGTGCAGGAGCCCTGTACTGCCATCTCCCCCCTCAGTTCTAAATAAGTTTAAAAAAAAATGCCCCTTTGCCCCCTTTCTGTGGCCCTTTGGCACAGTAAGCAGTCAGGGAAAGCATTAGATTAGGTAGGGACAGTTAGGGGTTAAAAAAAGATTTAACATTTTTGGGGGGGCGTACCGTCTGTAGGTGTCCGCGGGTCTATAGCACCTTTAGCTGCATGATTCATTCCCTACAGGTTGGCTGCGGTCTGCCCCAGCTCTTTTGGGGGGGCACAGACCTTTTTTTTGCAGCGTACAATCTGTAGGTGTCCGCAGGTCCACAGCACCTTTAGCTGCGTGACCCTGGCCCTACAAGGTCGCTGCGGTCAGCCCCCCGCATTTTTTTGGGGGCCACAGACCATTTTTATTTTTGCTCAATGTGTGGAGGGCACTCTTAGCTATAAAAGAGCGGTCTGCCACCGTTATCTAAAGCCCACCCTCCGCTGATCAGTCCCGTGGTGAAGGCACTTTTGCGGGGATTAAAGCGTCTTTTTTATTAAATTTTTTGCACCTATAGGCGGTCCGTGCCACCAGTAGCAGGCCTGTGCTGTGTGGACAAACCGCACCTGTGTGTGCGGCCTGCCCCACCGCTGTCAGTGATTTATCACTGATCAGTGTTTTTTTGGGGGGGTTCAGACAGGTGCTTTTTATGGTGTTTCAACCTTTTTTTTTTTTTTTTTTTTTCGAGTTTTTTGTGTGGGGGTCTGTGTACGTGCCACCAGCCACTGTTCGGGGATGAGTGGCCAGACCCCCCACTGACTTCTGCGCCCCCTGCCGCCACCAAGCGCTAATCAGTGTGCTCAACACTGATTAGGTAAACACTTTTTTTTTGGCGCAGTGTTTTTTGCGCTAGAAGTCTTTTTTTTTTTAAGTTTAGTTTTCTTTTTTTTTTTAAGGTTCGTTTTTTTCTTTAGTTTAGTTTTACTTTATATTTTTATATTGTTCTTAGGGCGGGTTATTTAGTTAGGTTAGATTAGGGCAGGTTAGGGCGGTTAGGGTAGAAAGTATAGCACCACACCACATCACACGCAGCACACACACCAATAAAGTTTCTCCCTCACATATATTCACTTCACACCCCCCCCCCCCCATTAGAGCAGGGAAATGGCCCGCAGGGCATTTTCAGCAGAGGAGGCATATGCCTTACTTGCCTCCGACTCTGTAAGCACCCCAGAGGATGAGGAAGACCCCACCTTCCTTATTTCCTTGTGCTCCTCATCATCTTCTGATGATGAGCCACCAAGGTGGTGGTTTGGATGCCACCATGTGAGGCCGCAAACCTCCTCTGCTCCTAACCCTGTGCCCCATGCTAGTATGAGTCCCCCTGGTGCTCATAATAGTCAAAGCCCCCAGTCAAGTTTACTTGTGCCCCGTACCGGCAAACTTGTCTGGACTCAGCCAGCGGACCACAAGCCTGTGATTCCTGAGTTTGTTGAAACTCAGGAATCAAGTTTGACATCGTCGGGTTCACTGAAATGGACTATTTCAGTTTTTTTTTCAGTGACGACTTTGTCAATCTGATGCACACCGCAAACCCGTGCTCATTTTTAGCTAGTCCCAATGAGTGGTTCCCAGTCAATGCAGCCGAAATGAGGACATTTTGGGGCCTAGTGCTGCATATGTGTCTAGTTAATAAACCCAGTGTCAGGCAATACTGGAGTGGGGACATCCTTTACAAGACCCCGCTCTACAGTATGCCCAGTAAGGTCCCCGGTTTTAGGCCATTGGGAAATTTTTGCATTATGCTGATAATGCGGCATGTCCCCCCCCGAACTGATTCCGCACATGACCGCCTGTATAAAATCAGGCCAGTCATCAATCACTTCGGGGCCAAATTTTGGGAGGCCTATGTCCCTGGGCGGGAGGTCGCTATTGATGAGTCTCTCATCAGCTTTAAGGGGAGACTCAGCTTCTGGCAATACATCCCAACCAAGTGAGCGCGATATGAGCATGAAGCGTGAAGATGTATAAACTTTGCAAGAGCACCTCAGGGTACACTTGTAAGTTTATGGTGTATGAGGGACAAGATTCCCGTATTGAACCCCCAGAATGTCCCTGCACTCTGTGTGTTAGCGGGAAAATCATTAGGAGCCTTTTGCACACATTTCTAGATAAAGGTTACCACCTTTACGTGGATAACTTTTGTACTAGTATCGTTCTCTTCACATCCCTCTCCGCCAGATCCACGGTCGCTTGTGGGACAGTCCGGAAGAATCAAAGAGGCCTTCCGCCCCATCCCCTACATGCTTCTATCCCCCAGGGTGAGTCCTAGGCCTATTCCGATGAAAACCTGTTGCTGGACAAGTATAAGGACAAGAGGGAAGTCCTTATGCTGACCACAATTCATGGTAACGGCAGCACGCCTGTCCCTGTGCGAGGTACTGCGGGAACGGTCCTCAAGCCCAATTGTATTCTGGACTACAATCGGTATATGGGGGGAGTTGATCTTTCTGATCAAGTCCTCAAGCCATATGATACCATGCGGAAAACACGAACATGGTACAAAAAAGTTGCGGTCTACATGGTACAGGTTGCCATGTATAACTCTTTTGTACTGCAACATAGGGACTTTCCTGCAGTTTCAAGAGGTAGTTCTAAAAGACCTCATCTTTGGTGGCCACCAAGGAGCGGGTCAGAGCACCTCTGGAACTGTGAGCCCCCGCATTGTCCCCGGCCAACACTTTCCAGGTGAGTTCCCCACACTGGAAAGAAGGGACGATCCCAGAAAAAAATGCAGAGTGTGTCACAGGAGGGGGATTCGGAAGGACACCACCACTCAGTGTGACACTAGCCCCGATCATCCAGGCCTCTGCATTAAAAACTGCTTCAGGGAGTATCACACTTCCATGGAGCACTACATTTTTAATCCTTTTCCCTAATTTTAATTCCCTAGAATTCGACTCCAATGTACCAGTCGAGTACATTGTCTTTCAAATTTTAAAACCAAACCCCCCCCCCAAAAAAAAAATAAAAAAAAAAAAATCCCAAAACCCCTTTCCCAATACCCCTGATATTTTTTCCCCCAAAAAAATGGGTCATAGGACACAGAGTCAACAGCATTGGGGGTTTGCAGTTGCCTCATATGAGCAGCACTCTCTCCCCAACAGAACGGGGTGCACATTTGAGGTAACAGAATAGGGATGGCCACACACATCACATTCCCAGAATGTAATTTCATTTCAGGCGACAATTCGGAGTCACATGTTAGTTGTTCCCAGAAAGACTTATAAATTTATGATGAAAAATGTAAACGTTATTTCTGTAAGATAGAGTTGGGGCACGGACAGCCACCACCCAATGGTGGCGCTGGCACAAAAGAGGAGGGATGGGTGTGTAGTGTATGTAGCCAACAGAGCCCATCCTTCCAAGACACCTGTTTCTTCTGTGGAGCTTCACGCCCACACTGCCCCCTTATCATGAGTACCACCCCTGTCCCTGGCGGGGTGCCATCTATTCCCAAACCAGCGCCCCAGGCTGGTCTCTTGATTTCCCTTGGGCCAACCCCACCCCCCTGTCAATCCAATTTCTCTCTACCCTGTTATAAATCCTGACCACTTGCCGCCCTGAATGGAAAATGCTAGATATGCAAGCCCTGGTTCAGATAGCAAAGGGATTGGAAGTCTCCAATAAGAAGCAAAAGATGGCTGTGCTGGCAGTCATGTCTGGAAGTCCTGAAGATCCACCCCCAGCTAGACGCTGTTATAGGTGTGGTAAACCTGCCACATAAAGAGGAACTGCAGCAGTTGTCACCTATGGGCCACCCACAAAGCTGCACAGGATGAGTCCAACAAACAGACACCTCCCTCCACAACAGCATAGGAATCTGGCAAGCCAGTGACAGGAGGGGAAACTGTGTGTGGCCCTAAAAACTCCTCCTGCCGGCCCAACCCCAGAAGAAACATTCACAGTGGGAGGGCGGGAACTTCCCTTTCTTGTAGACACTGGTGCAGCCTGCAGCATTCTATGTGATCAGGTCATACCTCTCCCCTGGCTTACCGATACAAAGTCATTTTGTATGCTGTTAAAAAGAAATATTGGGGCGAAAATCACAGACTAATTGTGAAAAAACCGTCACACACAGGTACAGATCCTATATTATGAACTACACTAACTTTACAGCCCATGTAGCAAGGTCAAATAATTTTTTTTTTCTGGAATACCCCTTTAACATTTCAAAAGTTTAATTTAATGTGCCAACAGCATGAGGAGACCATATAGTGGCACAATGACCCAGCCTGGAAGTGGCAGCAGCCTGACGAGACCATAGGGCCTCACAATTGAAAAGATGAAAGATATTTTATAAAAAAATGTTTGATGATTTTAAATAGATTAACATAAATAGATTAACATAATGTGCCAGCAGCATGAGATCACATGGCCACGGTGTGTCTGGGTCCTCTGTCTTGTCTTCCTCATCACCCTGTAGCTCTACAGGCTGCTCCTGCTCCTCCTCTCCTGTCAGAAAACTCTAAAAACCACCCATTTTCCAAAACCTTGCCTGTGCTCCACTGTCCCCCCCCCCCCCCTTCTCCTCCTCCTCTTCCAGTTCAGCCCCCACAAGGCTCATGTGGCCATGAGATGTAGGCGCCAAGTCTCCAGTGCCCTGACCAGCCATCGTTTCCACCATCTGTTGTAGGAAATAAAGCAGTGGAATGATGTCGTTCATCCCGTAATCCTGGCAACTGACTAATAATGTGGCTTCCTCAAAGGAACTGAGCAAACGGCAGGTGTCACGTATGAGCTGCCACTGGTTGACATTGAAGTTACACAGGGGAGTCCCCCTATCCGCTTGGATCATTAATTAATCGTTAATGGCTTTTCCCTCTTCGTATAGTCGGTCCAACGTATGGAGGGTGGAATTCCAACAGGTGGAAACATTGCAAATCAGACTATTTTGTGGGATGCCGTTCTGACGCTACAGCTCAAGGTGGGCGTGCTTTGCGGTGTACGAGTGGCTGAAATGCATGCAAAGTTTCCATTGTTAGGATGTCTTGCAGACGGGGGGGGGGGGGGAACACTTCAGGAACTTCTTGACAACCAGATTAAACACATGTGCCATGCAGGGTGCATGGCTCAGGCTTCCTTGACGCAGCACAGACAAGATGTTCTTCCCGATGTCGGTCACCATGGTTCCCATTTCCAATTTTCGTGGAGTAAGCCATGATTCAATTTTAGCAGTTCTTCCCCTGTGTGACTCCGTTCGCCAAGGCAAACTGTGTGAAGAACAGTGTGAGACCACCGTGCCCTGCACACATGGTATGCTGGAGGGTAACTAAGACTTGTCCATGCAGTGGTGGCTGAGGACACGGTGAAGGATGAGGAGGCGGAGTTGCACACTGTCGCAGGACCAATCAGAGTGTGGAGGCGGAAGCGGCATAACCTGTCCATGTTGCTGTTGTGGCTGTGCAGGAACCACATTCACCCAGTGGGTCGTAAAGGACATGTATTGTCCCTGACTGTAGTTACAGCTCAACACACCAGCGTTGCCATGCACTTTGGTACGCACTGACAGGCTCAAGGACTGGCCCACCTTCTGTTCCACATAATTGTGCAGGGCTGGTACTGCCTTTTTCGCAAAGAAATGATGGCTCGGCACAAGCCATCAGTTGTCTGAAAGGTGCAGAGTCCACCACTTGAAAAGGGAGGGACTGCAGCACCAGCAACTTGGACAGGAGCACATTATGCTTCTAAAGGACACCACGTAGGTGTACGTACGGTTTACACTTATGGGAGGAGGACTATGCGCTCCACTATGCTTAAAACTGTGTTGGACTACAGAAACAAGTGTGTAGCTTTGGCTGGCCTTTCATAGTTACTAGGCCCCTTTAGTTTAACAGGAAAAATATAAAGGACACCACAGAGGTGTACGTACAGTTTACACTTATGAGAGGAGGACTATAAGCTCCGCTACAAACTATATAAGGCTACAAAAACAAGTGTGTAGCTTTGGCTGACCTTTCACAGTAACTAGGCCCAAATTAGTTTAACTGGAAAATATATAAAGGACACCACGTGGGTGTACGTACAGTTTACACTTATGAGAGGAGGACTATGCGCTCCACTATGCTTAAAACTGTATTAGAATACAGAAACGAGTGTGTAGCTTTGGCTGGCCTTTCACAGTAACTAGGCCTAAATTAGTTTAACAGGAAAATATATGAAGGAGACCACATAGGTGTATGTACAGTTTACGCTTATGAGAGGAGGACTATGCGCTCCACTATGCTTGAAACTGAATTAGACTACAGAAACAAGTGTGTAGCTTTGGCTGGCCTTTCACAGTAACTAGGCCCAAATTAGTTTAACAGGAAAATATATAATGGACACCATGTAGGTGTACATACAGTTAACACTTAGGAGATGAGGACAATGCGCTCCACTATGCTTAAAACTGTATTAGACTACAGAAACAAGTGTGTAGCTTTGGCTGTTTGTAATGTCAGTTTATTTATTTATTTTTTGTTTAGGTGTGTATTCACACACTTGTTTGTTCTGAGCAGTTTGCTATTCATCCCTGGTTAGGGAATAGATAATGCTCAGAACTAATGAGAACTCGGGTGTGTCTACTTAATCAGAGTTCTCCTGCATTCTGTGCTGGTTATCTGCTGCAATACTCTATGTCTGCTTAGTGCAATACACTTTGTTTTTGTGCAATAATGCTACTTTGTCTTCTTGAGCATTTACCTTTTATTTATTTATCTTGTGATTTTATCTGGGTTTTTAGTCTGTCTTACATTAGTCGGTTTTTAGGATTGTATTTCCATTCTGCTATATCGTTGTTCACACTGTGTGTTTTCTTGTATCAGTTTTCTGAGTTTTTGTAACAAGACATACCTGTGACCTTTTAATGGGACTCTGGGGAATTGAGATTTAGTACAAGATATCTCTGTGCTCCATGGTGGACTCTGGGAGATTGAGTTCTAATATCAAGACATTCCTGTGTTTTCTGTAGGTTTTATGGGGGATTGAGTTTTTATTCCTGTTTGCTCCTGGAGTCTATGCTGACTCATCCGGTTTCCAGTCTTGAGTTCTGGACCTAATCTGTTTGTTAGTTATCTGTGTTCAGTGAGAACAGTGTTCTATATTTATATCCTGTTTGGTTGATCTGATCTTTGTTCATTGTACTTGTATCTGTTTGTGAACAGTGTCCTATGTTCCTGATCAGTTTGCCTGTTTATATTCTCCCCTGTTAGTTTTTGTACCTGTCTAGTTGTCTAGTAGTTTTCTGTTTCTGTTTCTGGACTGTGACCGACTATGTATATTATTTGGTTTTTACGCCACTTCACTCATGGTCCTGCCCCTTCTGCGGGTCCTGTTGTTCCTGCTCCTGCTGCACCACAGGTTACAGCAACTCCTGTGACTCCTGTGTCCCGGAGTCCTGTTCAGACTCTGCCTGCCTGTATGAAAAACCCAAATTAGGCCCTGTTCAGACTCATGCTGCATTTCTGCCTGTTTTAAGACCAGAACACTATGCCCAGGCCCCTGCTCTCCATAAGATGCCCTTTTCACGAGGGGGCGTGAGGAGGGGAGTACTGTAACGCTGCTGGTTGGCAAGCACCAGCGTACCATGTGTCCTGGTTCTTACCAACGTCAGGCGACTTTCTCCGTGCTATGTTCCTGTTGTATTTCATGGTCTGTCATGTACTTTTCAGTTCTGTCCACTATGGGCCATGCGCGAGCACTAGCTATGATTTATAGAGCTGGTGTGTGCTACCTGGGGGTTTCCCTTCCAATCCTTAGAAGGCATCACCTATATAAAGAGGCCACATCTGATGTTCTGGGATCGGAAAGATGTGCATTCTGCTTTTGTCTGTCTGCATTGCTAGGTCTTTGCCTTATCTGTCTGCTGTTGCTGATCTGTTACCTGTCTATTGGACTTTGTATGCACCTTGTAAATAAACACCATTATCAGCATTGCTGCATCTGGCGCTATCTCTAAGTGTCAGTTTAGCCCCATTCTGCCAGCCTGGCTGGCTGCCACTTGTGGCACAGTGGGTCTACACCCGTGGGGCATTACATTGGCCTTTCACAGTAACTAGGCCCAAATTAGTTTAACAGGAAAAAAAAAAAACACTTATGAGAGGACAATAATGCAACCTGTAATAGGCACTAAAATCAGGTGACTATGGCTTTTCGTGCTCACCCGAACTGGCCCCTATTAGCTTTAGAGTTGTAGGACACACTAGTGCTGCAGCACAGAGTCGCTGTGTAGTACAGCCCAGTACAGTATTATTATGCACTAATAGCAGGTGACAATGGCTTTTAGTGCTCAGCCTAACTGGCCCCTATTAGCATTAGAGTTGTTGTACACCCCACTGCAGCAGTACAGAGTTGCTGTGTAGTACAGCCCAGTAAAGTATTAGTATGCACTAATAGCAGGTGACAATGGTTAGTGCTCAGCCTAACTGGCCTCTATAAGCTTTAGAGTTGTTGTATACCCCACTGCAGCAGTACAGAGTCGCTGTGTAGTACACCCAAAAGTGTACTTTCTCTTTCTCTCCCTTCCCTGTCAGTGCTTTTCTGCAGTGATTTGGGCTTGTGATGAATCACTGCTTCAACACTGCTCTATCTCTCTCTGCAATAAAACGCTCTGTCTGAAATGAAATGCTGGAATGGCTGGCCGCAAGATGGCTGCCGATTATACAAGGCTGTGATATCACGGGGCTGGCTGGCTGCTGAATGTGATTCAAGGTCATCCAGCCTACCCACCTTCCCGCCTTCCCAGAGTTCCTTGCCCCATGTCCTCACATGTGGATTTGCCATTTTAGATGCCCTGGAGCCTGGACCACACTAAATGGAGTTTAATGAAGAGATTAGTTTAATCGAATAGCGGCAATATTAGGATTCGTTACGACTCAAATTTTTCCTGAAATTCGTAATGAATTCAGATTCGTCAGATTCGATTCGCTCATCTCTACTGGTAGCCATAGTACAGTCCTCACCCTATGTGTTTTGGGTAAATACCTCCTCTCCTATAGCCACCTGGGATTTTGATGTATGTCAGGTCATGAGCTGTCCTAAGGGTACCGCTACATATAAGGGGTCTGTGTACTATACGTGTGGGCCAAGAGGTCAGTTCCAGGTTCTTTCGATCCACACACATATATATAGATGCGAATATATAAAGCCCGGGATCAGGTGAAAGCAGGGAATTAATAATGATGGGGGGACTGTTATGGATAATAGATTCAAAATGATCATTCTTCTAGGATGGTGGTTGCATCCTGTACTACACCCTGTGTGACCATCCCCTTTTGGCACAGAAAAATGTGATGCAATGCTTACGTAAAGTAGTCTGCTTACCAATTAGAATGCTTACACAATATGCTACGCCCTACTGAAGGATATATCTTGTGCGTATGTAATACAATATTGGCCCACAAGTGAAAAGAAGGAATATGCGAATATTCACATATGCGAATATGCGCATATGCAAATATTCACATATGCGAATATGCGCAAATGTGGAAAAATATTTGAATATATAGCGAATATATTCGCAATATTCACGAATTTGCGATATTCGCAATACAAATTTGAAATGCAAATATTCACGCCCAACACTATTCTTTACATAAATGGTCTAGTCCTATGCAAAAAAGACAGGAGGGGAAGCAGGGATGGAAGCCCTCTGCTTTCAGAGAGTATGACACGACGTAACAGCTACAAGGTAGAGAGTAGAGCTGATTTGGAGAGATCCAGAGGCATAGAAACCCTAACAAATCTGGGGGGATATCATTCTAACTGGGTGTGGCTTTGCAGGGGCAGAGTCACAAAGGATGTGGAGACACAAAGTGGGCGGAACCATTCAATGTTGCATGACGCTACAAAATTGAGCTTCAGGTTCTTCAGCACAGGCACATTTAGGGAACAGTGAATTTAGGAGACAGGTATCTATCAGGACTGCGGGAGGCAGGCTGTGTGTGAGGTCAGGGCAGGGGAGGTTTCTCTACAGCCTGTGTAGGCACCTTAAAGGGGTACTCCTGTGGGAAAATCTTTTTTTTTTTAAATAACTGGTGCCAGAAAGTTAAACAGATTTGTACATTACTTCTATTTAAAAATCATAATTCTTCCAGTACTTATCAGCTGCTGTATGCTCCAAAGTTGTGTAGTTCTTTCCAGTCTGACCAAAGTGCTCTCTGCTGACCCCTCTGCCCATGTCAGTAACTGTCCAGAGTAGGGGCAAAACCCAATAGCAAACCTATCCTGTTCTGGACAGTTCCTAACATGGACAGAGGGGTCAGCAGAGAGCACTGTGGTCAGACAGAAAAGAACTACACATGCAGCGTCTAAAATGCCAAAATTAGACTGCCGGCAGCTCAGCAGAGCTAATTGGGGTCATCACAGGGAAATTGCAATGTCCCAATCAGCTGAGAGGATGGCGGGTGGGCCGTTCGAATGGAGCTCTGATTCTCCAGCAACCCTCAGCAGGCTGGAGTAGCAGAGCACCGATAATACTGATCAATGCTATGCTATGGCATAGCATTGAACAGTGTATGCAATCTAATGATTGCATGTCATAATCCCCTATGGAGGCTAAAAAAAAAGTGTAAAAAAAGTAACAAAAAAATATAGTTAATAAATGTCATTTAACCCCTTCCCTAATAAAAATTAGCATCACCCCCTTTTCCATAAAAAAAAAAAAAAAAAATGTAAACAAAAATAAACATAAACATATGTGGTATTGCCACGTGCTTAAATGTCCTAACTATAAAAATATAATGTTAATTAAACTACAACCGTCAATGGCATACACATAAAAAAAAAGGAAATTTTTGATCACTTTGTATACCCTAAAAAAATTTATAAAAAGGGATTAAAAAGTCCCATCAAAACAAAAATGGTACCGATAAAAACTTCAGAACCCAGCACAAAAAATTAGCCCTCATACCGCCCTGTATACAGAAAAATTATAATTTTTTTCAAGTAGTAAAATAAAAACTATATAAATTAGGTATCCTTGTAACCGTATGGACCTACAGAATAAAGATAGGTGTCATTTTTACAGAAAAGTGTACTGAGTACCGTATATACTCGAGTATAAGCGATTTTTCGTGCTGAAAACACCCCCCTCGGCTTATACTCGAGTGAACTCCCCACCCGCAGTGGTCTTCAACCTTCGGACGTCCAGAGGTTTCAAAACTACAACTCCCAGCAAGCCCGGGCAGCCATCGGCTGTCCGGGCTTGCTGGGAGTTGTAGTTTTGAAACCTCTGGAGGTCCGCAGGTTGAAGACCACTGCGGCCTTCGACATCATCCAGCCCCCTCTCACCCCCTTTAGTTCTGTACTCACCTCCGCTCGGCGCTGGTCCAGTGCTGCAGGACTGTCCGGTGAGGAGGTCGTCTGGTGGGATAGTGGTTCCTGGCTGCTATCTTCACCGGTGAGGCCTCTTCTAAGCGCTTCGGGCCCGGCCCCAGAATAGTCACGTTGCCTTGACGACGACGCAGAGGTACGTTCATTACCAACGTACTTCTGCGTCATCGTCAAGGCAACGCCTCTATTCTGGGCCCGAAGCGCGGAGAAGAGGCGCCCCCGGTGAAGATAGCAGCCCGGAACCACTATCCCACCGGACGACATCCTTACCGGACAGTCCTGCAGCACCGGACCAGCGCCGAGCGGAGGCGAGTACTGTGCAGAACTAAAGGGGGTGAGAGGGGGCTGGATGATGTCGAAGGCCGCAGTGGTCTTCAACCTGCGGACCTCCAGAGGTTTCAAAACTACAACTCCCAGCAAGCCCGGACAGCCGATGGCTGCCCGGGCTTGCTGGGAGTTGTAGTTTTGAAACCTCTGGAGGTCCGCAGGTTGAAGACCACTGAGGGCGGATGATGACAAGAGGACGATGAAGGGGGGGTGTGGGATGATGACAAGGGGATGATGAAGGGGGGTGGGGATGATTATGATGAAGGGGGGGGTGTGGGATGATGACAAGGGGATGATGAAGGGGGGTGGGGATGATGATGATGAAGGGGGGGTGTGGGATGATGACAAGGGGATGATGAAGGGGGGTGGGGATGATGACAAGGGGATGATTAAGGGGGTGTGTGGGATGATGACAAGGGGATGATGAAGGGGGGTGGGGATGATGAAGGGGGGGTGTGGGATGATGACAAGGGGATGATGACATGTGATGATGATGAGGGTCTGGATGATGACAGGGTGATGATGATGAGGATGTTAATGACGGGGGTCTGGATGATGACAGGGGGGATGATGTATTTCCCACCCTAGGCTTATACTCGAGTCAATAACTTTTCCTGGGATTTTGGGTTGAAATTAGGGGCCTCGGCTTATACTCGGGTCGGCTTATACTCGAGTGTATACGGTAGAATCAAAAGTTTCAAACCTGTGTTTTTTAACGATTTTGCCCCACAAATATTATTTTTTTCTGGTTTTGCCATAGATTTTGTGGTGAAATGATTGATGTCATTACAAGTAAAATTGGTGGCGCAAAAACAAGCCATCAAATGGGTCTGTAGGTGGAAAATTTAAAGCGTTATGATTTATAGAAGAGGAGGTGGAAAAAACGAAAGTGCACAAATGAAAAAAGCCTGCGTTAAGGCAGTGTGTCCTTTAGGCCTCTAAGGTCTATGTAAATTTTTACTGAAAAGTACACTGTGTAGAAACATAAGCCCCTAAAAGTTTCAAAGTGGCAGATTTTATTATTTTTTTTTATTTGGCCCCACAAAATTTTAGTTTTAACAGTTTGTGCTAAAACGAGTGAAGTCATTACAAAGTACAATTGGTGGTGCGAAAAACAAGCCCCAAATGAGTAGGTGGGAAATTCGAAGCCTCATTAGTATTAGAAGGCTAGGAGGAAAAAACTAGAGTCCAAAAATGAAAAATCCCTGCCTCTTTAAAAGGGTACTCTGCTGCACACATCTTATCCCCTATACAAAAGGATAGGGGATAAGATGTTAGACTAATATCACCATTAATACCACCACCATTAACGCCACACTATGACCACTATCATTACCACCACATAATGACTGGATAATATTACCATACTGATACTGATTATACCCACTGTACAAAGATCAGAATCACCAATAAAACCAGTGAACCCCGACCTACGATGGCCCCGACATACGATAATTTCAACATGCGATGGCCTCTCAGAGGGACCACTGTACACAGACCAGTATCGCCAATAATATCAATTCAAGTGACAAATAATACTGCCACAATATGACCACTACCATTACTACCGAACAATGTTGGGATAATGTTACCATACTGATACTGAATAAAACAACTATACACAGTTGTATCCCCCATACAGCAGTTACCATATAGTAGTGGCCTCGGCTCTACAGACCATATAAGTGATTACATACAGTTACACCAGTGACGTCGTCTGTGATCTGAGTTGTTCACTATTCCTTTTTCTTCTCCATCAGACATGCCGATTCCTCTATCCACAGTTGGTCTCCACAAAACCTGCCAGACAAACATTTTAAGCAACTATAATGCTCCATACAGTAATAATTAATCCTTAGATTCTTGCACAGTAGATATGCGGATTGGGGAAAGTCTAGGTAGGTACCCCCATTGAGTAGATCCCTTCACATGATTTCCTCCATGACCAAGGTGCCCCATGTAGGTAATTGCCTGTAGGTATTTAAATACCTGTTGGTAGTAGCAGCCTCCTATAAGTATGGGTTAGTCCCTGTAGGTAGGTCCCATTGTAAATGGTAGCCTCCCCCCCCCCCCTTAATAAAGGACAAGTCTCATGTTACAAAACTTATCCCCTATCCAAAGGAAAGGCGATAAGTTTTAGATTGCAGGGGGTCCGAGTGCTGGGGCCCCCCACGATCTGCTGTTTGAAATCCCTGTGATCTAACACAGAAGCGCGAAGTGGAGGCTGCCACGTCCCCTCCATATAGTTCTATGGGAGAACCATTCGGCAATCTTTGTCTATCCCATAGAACTTAATGGAGTTGTCGTGGTGGCCTCCTCTTCGGGTGGGGGTCGTGACACTCTCCTGTGTTAGAGTACAGGGTCTCCAAACAGCTGATCCCGGGGGGCCTGAGTGCTCAGACCCCCCGCAATCTAAAACTTATCCCCTATCCTTTGTATAGGGGATCAGTTTTGTAACATGAGACTTGTCCTTTTAAGTTGAAGTCCTCAGTATATAGTTGTAGCCCCCCACATATAGTAATAGAAGCCCCCACTTAAAGTAGTTGCAGCCCCCATTTTGGTAGTAGTTGCAGCAGCCCCCCTAGGTAGTAGTTGTAGTAGAAGCCCCCTTTAGGTAGTAGTGTTGAGCGGCATAGGCCATATTCGAATTCGCGAATATTCGCGAATAAATGGACGAATATTCGTCATATATTCGCGAATATTCGCATATTCGTTATATTCTCGTTTTATTTTCGCATATGGGAAATTTCGCGTATGCGAAAATTTACATATGTGAATATTAGCATATACAAACAACATACGCGAAAATTCGCATATGCGAAAATTAGCATATGCTAATTTTACGCATATGCGAATTTCCGCACGCCAGTCTCACACAGTAGTATTACAGCCTTCTTTACACCACACAAGCTGGAAGCAGAGAGGGGTGATCACTATGATGTGTACTGTGAAGAAAAAAAACAAAAAACGAATATTCGTAATTACGAATATATAGCGCTATATTCGCGAAATTCGCGAATTCGCGAATATGCGATATTCACGAATAATATTCGAATTGCGAATATTCGCGAGCAACACTATTAGGTAGTAGAAGAAGCTCCATTTAGGTAGTAGCAGCCTACTTTAGGTAGGTAGTAGTAGCAGTAGCAGTGCAATTAAGGTACACACATCACACATACACACACATCATACATACATCCGTCTAGCTCACGCGAATCTATCATACATACACACATCTATCATACAGACACACACACATTATACATACATCATACATATACACACATAATACATACACGCACACATCATACAATCCTACATATATCTAGCTTACACACATCTATCATACATACACACATCTATCATACATGCATTACATACATAAATTCACACATCATACATACACGCATCTATTATACATACATACACACATCATACAAACAGACAGCATACATACATGCACACATCATACATACACATCTCATACATACACCCGCCGCCCCCCCCTCATCATCATACAATACATCCACACATCATTCCCCTCAACCATTACAAACTCCCCCCACGTGTCCTTAGCCTCCTTACCTGTGTCGGCTATGAGTGGAGAGGGGCATTGAGGTCCCGGTGAAACAGCGTTGGAGGCTCAGCTGTTCATAGCTAGGCCGCACAGACTCACCCACAATTAAATGATCATTCGGTGCTGGCACAGTGACACCTCAGGCGAAGAGGCCGAGGATGCGTGGGGGGAGAGGGGGGGAGGTGAATGGTGGTATTGGAATGGTTAGGAGCAGGTTATAGGTTTGTTTGATAGGTACGTAGGCAGGTAATGCTTTTGCTAGATAGGTAGGCAGATAACATGTTTGCCAGGTAGGTAGGCAGGTAATTCATTTGGTTGGTAGGTGGGTAGGCAGGAAACACATTTGGTAGGTAGGCCCTTATTTTAACAGTGTTTTCCAAGCAGTGTGTCTCCAGCTGTTGCAACACTACAACTCCTAGCATGCCCGGAAAGGCTTTGGCTGTCGGGGCATGCTGGGAGTTGTAGTTGTGCAACAACTGGAGCATTTTTAAAACAGGGTGTCTCCAGCTATTGCAAAACTACAACTCCCAGCATGCACAGAAAGGCTTTGGCTGTCTGGGCATGCTGGGAGTTATAGGTTTATTACAGCTGGAGGTGCTCAGGTTGTGAAACACTGCCCTTAGTGATGGGACTTAAGCAGATGGGGCACCAGCATGCTAAACATGTTTTTCATGGAGGAGAGCACCCAATAGGAGGAGGGAGATTGGAGACCCCCCCCCCTTACTCCGGCCCAGAACCTGAACATTTTATCTAATTCAGGTGAACGAAGGCTACACTCCGGCAGGACGTGTGTCGTGGGCGGTACCTGCCCGATGTCCGGGAAGCGTCATGTTGCTGACTGACGTCGGACAGGTACTGCTTGGGCGGGAAAGTTGAAAAAAAACACCAAATTTTTGTGGCACCCCTGGTGGGCCCTGACGGGAAGAGGGGAGCGTGCCTGAAGCCATATTATAGAGCCTGCAGCTGCACCTGAGGTAGCGGCAGCTCAGTGGGGGGGGGGGGGGGGGGGGGATAACTTAATAATAGCTCCCCCAGTGGGAATTCCTCGTTCCCCCCGATTCCTACTCCCCTGAAGAGATCTGTGTTCTCTGGCTAATAACATTATATTAGTAAATTGCTTTATTATACTTTATGACATTATACACAAGGTTTTTTTTTTTTGCTGGACAACTCCTTTAACCTGTTGGGGACGAAGGGCGTATGCATACGCCCTTGCGTCCTGGTACTTAAGGACGAAGGGCGTATCCATATGCCCGTGGGAATTTCGGCCCCCGCCGCTCGCCGGGCGGGGACCGGGCCGGGGTGACTGCTGATATCTATCAGCAGGCACCCCGTGCAAATGCCCAGGGGGGTCATTAGACCCCCCCATGTCGGCGATCGGCGCAAATCGCAAGTGAATTCACACTTGCGATTTGCGCCGATTCCGGGTCATTACGGGTCTATGGTGACTCGGTGACCCGGAATAGAAGGGGGATCGCGGGTGTCTAAGACACCCACGATCCCCCTAAAGCGATAGGAGTGAGGTGGCAGAGTTGCCACCCCTCCTATCTCTGCTATTGGTGGTCTACACGCGACCACCAATAGCAGATCTGGGGCGGAGGGGTTTACTTTCGTTTTCCCCGTGCTGCCCTCCCACAATAGGCGGGGCAGAATGGGGAAAACGAAGAGGAACGGGCGCCGACGTCCACTTACCCCTCCAGAGGCAGCGGAGCGACGGGGATCGGCGGCGGCGACGGAGATCTGCGGCGGCGTGCGGCAGAAGAGGACGGCTCCCGGATGCGACGGAAGCCTGTGAGTAGTTGCATAGCAACATCTAGAGGGCTACAGTCTGAGACCACTATAGTGGTCTCTAGACTGTAGCCCTCCAGATGTTGCAAAACTACAACTCCCAGCATGCCCAGACAGCTGTTTGCTGTGTGGGCATGCTGGAATTTGTAGTTTTGCAACAGCTGGAGGTCTGCAGTTTAGAGACCACTGCACAGTGATCTCTATACTGCCCTCTAGATCTTGCAAAACTACAACTCCTAGCATGCCCACACAGCTGTTTGCTGTCTGGGCATGCTGGGAGTTGTAGTTTTGCAACATCTGGAGGTCCACAGTTTGGAGATCACTGTTCAGTGGTCTCTAAATTGTAGCACTCCAGATGTTGCAAAACTACAAATTCCAGCATGCCCACACAGCAAACAGCTGTCTCGGCATGCTGGGAGTTGTAGTTGCGTACCTCCAGCTGTTGCATAACTACATCTCCCAGCATGCCCTTCTGTGATCAGACATGCTGGGAATTGTAGTTTTGCAACAGCTGGAGGCACACTGGTTGGAAAATACTGAGTTAGGTAACAGAATCCAACTCAGTATTTTCCAACCAGTGTGCCTCCAGCTGTTTCAAAACTACAACTCCCAGCATGTACTGACAGACCGTGCATGCTGGGAGTTGTAGTTTTGCAACAGCTGGAGGCTCACTGGTTGGAAAATACTGAGTTAGGTAACAGAACCTAACTGAAGGTTTTCCAACCAGTGTGCCTCCAGCTGTTGCAAAACTACAACTCCCAGCATGTACTGACAGACCGTGCATGCTGGGAGTTGTAGTTTTGAAACAGCTGGAGGTTTGCCCCCCCCCCCCCCATGTGAACGTACAGGGTACATTCACACGGGCGGGTTTACAGCAAGTTTCCTGCTTCAAGTATGAGCTGCGGCGCAAATTCCTAGCGGGAAACTCACCGTAACCCGCCAGTGTGAATGTACCCTAAAAACACTACACTACACTACACTAACACCTAATAAAGAGTAAAACACTACATATACACCCCCTTACACTGTCCCCCCCCCCAATAAAAATGAAAAACGTATTGTACAGCAGTGTTTCCAAAACGGAGCCTCCAGCTGTTGCAAAACAACAACTCCCAGCATTTCCGGACAGCCACTGATTGTCCAGGCATGCTGGGAGTTTAGCAACAGCTGGAGGCACCCTGTTTGGGAATCACTGACGTAGAATACCCCTATGTCCACCAATATGCAATCCCTAATTTAGTCCTCAAATCAGCAGGTGCTCTCTCACTTTGGAGCCCTGTCGTATTTCAAGGAAACAGTTTAGGGCCACATATGGGGTATTTCCGTACTCGGGAGAAATTGCACTACAAATTTTGGGGGGCTTTTTCTCCTTTTACCCCTTATGAAAAGGAAAAGTTGGGGTCTACACCAGCCTGTTAGTGTAAAAAAATAATAATTTTACACTAACATGCTGGTGTTGCCCTTTACTTTTTATTTTCACAAGAGGTAAAAGGAAAAAAAGACCCCCAAAATTTGTAACGCAATTTCTCCTGAGTACGGAAATACCCCATATGTGGGCGTAAAATGCTCTGCGGGCGCATAACAAGGCTCAGGAGTGAGAGCGCACCATGTACATTTGAGGCCGAAATTGGTGATTTGCACAGGGGTGGCTGATTTTACAGCGGCTCTGACATAAATGCAAAATAATAAATACCCACATGTGACCCCATTTTGGAAACTACACCCCTCACGGAATGTAATAAGGGGTACAGTGAGCATTTACGCCCCACAGGGGTCTGACAGATTTTTGGAACAGTGGTACGTGAAAATGAAAAATTTTTTTTTTTTGTTTGCACAGCCCACTGTTTCAAAGATCTGTCAAACGCCAGTGGGGTGTAAATGCTCACTGCACCCCTTATTACATTCCGTGAGGGGTGTAGTTTCCAAAATGGGGTCACATGTAAATGCACATGGCCCCCGACTTCCATTCCAAACAAATTATCTCTCTAAAGCTCAATGGCGCTCCTTCTCATCTGAGCGTTGTAGTTCGCTCGCAGTGCACTTGACGTCCACATATGGGGTATTTCCATACTCAGAAGAAATGGGGTTACAAATTTTGGGGGTCATTTTCTCCTATTACCCTTTGTAAAAAAAGTAAAATTTGGGGAAAAACCAGCATTTTAGTGGAAAAATATTTTTTTTTCATTTACACATCCGACTTTAACAAAAAGTTGTCAAACACCTGTGGGGTGTTATGGCTCACCGTACCCCTTGTTACGTTCCTTGAGGGGTGTCGTTTCCATAATAGTGTGCGATGTGTTTTTTTTAAGCTGTCCTGGCACCATAGGGGCTTCCTAAATGGGACATGCCCCCCAAAAACCATTTCAGAAAAACTCACTCTCCTAAATCCCATTGTTGCTCCTTCGCTTCTGAGCCCTCTACTGCGCCCGCCGAACACTTGACATACACATATGAGGTATTTTCTTACTCGAGAGAAATTGGGTTACAAATTTTGAGAGGATTTTTTTCCTTTTACCCCTTGTAAAAATTCAAAAACTGGGTCTACAAGAACATGCCAGTGTAAAAAATGAAGATTTTGAATTTTCTCCTTCACTTTGCTGCTATTCCTGTGAAACACCTAAAGGGTTAACACACTTACTGAATGTCATTTTGAATACTTTGAGGGGTGCAGTTTTTATAATGGGGTCATTTATCGGGTATTTCTAACCAGAAGACCCTTCAAATCCACTTCAAACCTGAACTGGTCCCTGAAAAATTCCGATTTAGAAAATTTTGCGAAAAATTGGAAAATTGCTGCTGAACTTTGAAGCCCTCTGGTGTCTTCCAAAAGTAAAAACTCATCAATTTTATGATGCAAACATAAAGTAGACATATTGTATATGTGAATCAATATATAATTAATTTTGAATATCCATATTCCTTATAAGTAGAGAGCTTCAAAGTTAGAAAAATGCTACATTTTCAAATTTTTCATGACATTTTTGCATTTTTCACCTAGAAAGGATGGAAGTATCGCCGAAAATTTACCACTAACATAAATTAGAATATGTCACGAAAAAACAATCTCAGAATCAAATTTATAAGTAAAAGCATTCCAGAGTTATTAATGCTTAAAGTGACAGTGGTCAGATTTGCAAAAAATGCTCCCGTCCTTAGGGTCATAATGGGCTCCGTCCCCAAGGGGTTAAAGTGTACCCGTTGTCAGCAAAAACTTTTTATATAATGTAGATAATACCATTCTATGTATGTTTGTAATGTACATTGGTTAAAAATTGTGCCTATTTTTGGGTGAAAAAATGCTGTCCCTGCAGTTTTTGCATGTGTGTCTCTGTGAGGAGTCCAAATACAGGAAGTGAGGGCGAGACAAGCAGGGCTCTGTGTAGGCTCTTGGCTTGTCAATCATCCTGATGTGTGAGCTGGGAGCGTGTCATAGAGCCTTAGTGCAGTCCTGCTTGTCCACCCTCACTTCCTGTATTTGGACTCCTCATAGAGACACACAGGCAATAGCTGCAGGGGAAAAATATACACATTTTGTAACCGATGTATATTACAGATATACATATAATGGTATTATCTATATAATATAAAAAGTTTTTGTTGACGACAGGTACACTTTAAAGGGGTACTCCGGTGAAAACCTTTTTTCTTTTAAATCAACTGGTGGCAGAAAGTTAAACATATTTGTAATTTACTTCTATTAAAAAAATCTTAATCCTTCCTGTACTTATTAGCTGCTTAATACTATAGAGGAAATTATTTTCTTTTTAAAATGCTCTCTGATGACATCACGAGCACAGTTCTCTCTGCTGACGTTATTATAATAATAATAATAATAACAATGCTTCATTTATTGTTGTCTTTATTGGGATTTGAACCCAAGTGCCCAGCACTGCAAGGAAGCAGTGCTAGCCACTTAGCCACCATGCTGCCCTTAGCATATATCTGCTATGCACCTGCTATGCATCTGCTATGCATGGTTGCTAAAATGGACAGAGATGTCAGCAGAGAGCACTGTGCTCGTAATGTCATCAGTGTTCCAAAAAGAAAGGAATTTCCTCTGTAGCATTCAGCAGCTAATAAGTACTGGAAGGATTAAGATTTTTTAATAGAAGTAATTTACAAATATGTTTAACTTTCTGCCACCAGTTGATTTAAAAGTAAAAAGGTTTTCACCGGAGTACCCCTTTAAGTATCTTTGCATATAGTGATGTTGATGAAGACTGAAGACACCATGGCAGATATCAAACTATTCCGCTATTACAGTTTCAGGTTTTGCTACCCCAGTTAGAAGGGCTTGATGTTTACTTCTCATTACACTCCCTTATTATGAACCTTCGGTCACTCCTTCACCTCCTTGTTTCCTAAAACAATTGGACATAATCTTTCTTCTTTTGCTTTAAAACCGGGAGCTGAAAGTTAAGAACACTAGAGAAGAGCAATAATTGTTCACTACTGATACAATTTTGACCATGAAAACTGCACTGCTATGTGGCCCCTTACAACACATACTGACATGACAGAGTAAGGATATATTTTTAGACAGAGTACATTGTTCTTGATGAATTTCACTCTCCATTTATGCTGCAGACTGCATATTACAGGTTGGATATTGAGCTCGGTGAAACAAATGTCACGCCAGCTATGTTAATCAATAGGCTACATGTGGGAGCGGATAATTACCGGCAGAGCCGGCATATCTAATGGCCACATGCTAGTATTGCGGTCAACATTTTGTTAAAATATTTAGCTGCCATTCATTTCATTTAGTGTAATTAGGCTTGCAGTCTTGGAGACTGTTCTGGATAAATCATAGAGCCACCACTGTTCACTTGATGGATACGATGCTTTATTTGGACTTCCAGCTGCTTCTGAATAGAATTGGAAACATATATTTCATAGAAGATAATAAAACAGAGATTTAGAATATGTTCAACTATTTTACATTATAGCTTTGAATATGAAAGATATACATATGCCTCATAGATAACATACAATTGCTTTAAAGGAACATTACAAATGCAAATGCAAAGCCTGTGGTCGGCAGTGCATGACACTGGGAGTATTTCTGTCATAGACCAGAACTAAAAGTAAAATGTATAGCTTTAATGACATACTATACAAAGGTAACTGCACAATCATGTGATCATTGTATCGATAGACTTATTCCTGTTTCATGGTAGTTTCATATAGTAGATTGTGAGAATAAAGAGGTTCACACGCAATATCCAAGAAAACACACACACACACACACACACACACACATATATATATATATATACAGTAACCCCCCGACATGCGATGGCCCCGACAAATGATAAAATCGACATACGATGGCCTCTCAGAGGCCATCGCATGTCGATGTCAGCATCGACATACGATGCTTTTATATGTCGGGGCCATAGCATTAACTGCTATCCGACAGCGCAAAATGCTTAAGCTGCTGTCGGATAGCAGTGTAATGTGCCCCAGCAGGTTCACTTACCTATCCCCGCTGCTCCGGGTCCACTTCGCGATCCTCCGGCGTCTTGCGCATCTTCTGCAGGGTCCGGGCCTTGCTTTCCGGCGTAGTTATTGCGCCGGCGCAGCAGCGTAATAACGTCACCGGAAAGCAAGGCCCGGACCCTGCAGAAGATGCGCAAGACACCGGAGGATCGCGAAGAAGACACCGGAGCAGCGGGACAGCATCGGGAGCCCCTGGAACAGCAGCGGGAGCGGTGAGGACCTGGTCGACGGGGACAGGTGAGTACAGATGCCTATACTTTACATTGCACGGATCCCTCAACATAGGATTCGACAAAGGATGGGTCATTTGGAACAAATTACCATCGTATGTTGAGGGACCACTGTATATATATATATATATATTTTTTTTTTACTCAGTAAATTATAAAGGTACTCTGGTGGAAAACAATTTTTTCATATCAACCTGTGCCAGGAATTTAAACAGATTTGTAAATCACTTCTATTTAAAAATCTTAATTCTTCCAATACTTATCAACTGCTGTATACTACAGAGGAAGTGATATAGTTCTTTTCAGGCTGACCACAGTGCTCTCTGCTTACACCTCTGTCCATGTCAGGAGCAAGAGCAAATCCCCATAGGAAACCTCTCCTGCTCGGGACAGAGGTGTCAGCATAGAGCACTGTGGTCAGACAGTAAAGAGACTATACAACTTCCTCTGTAGTATACAGTAGCTGATAAGTACTGGAAGGATTAAGATTTCTTAGAATAGAAGTCATTTACAAACCCGTTTAACTTTCTGGCACCAGTTGATGAAAAAAATTGTTTTCCACCGGAGTACCCCTTTAAGAAAAAAACAACAAAATGTAAAAATGTAAACAAGCGATATACTTAGCTTACAAAATCTGAGGGAGCAACTGTAGGTTTCTTAACCCCCAGAATCAAGACTATCTTCAGGTCAAAAAACTTGCACTGTGCCCAGTGGGCTCCCCGATGATAGCTTGCATTAAGGATTTATACCCCCATGGAGGGTATGAACTCCATGAGATCCAGGTTAGCCTTAAGATCGCCATGAACAGGTGTTTGGCTCTCATATCAATAAACCTCTCATATAATGTGGTCTATTATTAGTTATTGTCTGTTTGCTTAAGCCATAATCTGTTTTTAAGGAATTTTCTAACAATATGATGAGTTAAGAACCGAGAAGTTAACTATAACTATTCAGTATGACATTATGTATGGTGCTAAAGATGGTGCTAAAGGAATTGAGAGGGGGACTGTACCCCAATCATGTTCTCTTGATGTTTTTGACCTATATCAGCCTTTTACTACTGTATATAGAAAAAACATTAATAGTTGACCATTCATTACATTTGATAAAAATGAAAACACAAACAACATTAACTCTTAAACACAGAAATAACTCTGCTAGTAATTATATGTCTTATGTTATGGGGAGAGAGAACTGATACATTAAAGAGGTTGTTTTAATAAATAGGACCCAATTATATTAGTTTGTGAACATAAAGCTTTAAAAATATTTCTGTATTATGGATTTGTATTATGGATGTCCCGCCTCGGCCAGTGATAGGCTGAAGCTCCGTGTGACGTGCCGGGCTAACAGGAAGTAAGAAGAATACAGCCCGGGGACCGAACACCTGTACCGGAGCTCCGGGGGCTCGTTGTCAGGTAAGATAAAGTGTGTTTTATTTTATTTTGCAGCCCGGACAGGATAAAATGAAAAAGTGTGCACCGGAGTACTCCTTTAAATTGTCTAGAACCCCTTGATAGGGAAATGGTTAATTCAAAGAAAGAAAAAGGTACTTATCAGTTGTCTGCAAAGGGATAAAAATCCTTCCTGAGACTAAATACATCAATACAATATACGGATCTGTAAATGTCAGGCACTGAAATGAAGTTAACCTATGATTCCATGTTTTTCAAGAAGCTAGTTCCATCGATTCCTCAACCAAGTTATCATTTATTTGTTTTATTCTTCAAAATTAACACATAATAAATACTTGTAGAAGTTTGGATTATTTTTACGGTGTTTCAATTGCGTGCACATACATATGTATATTTACATATTTATATCTGTTTATTCATGTATATTTATTAATCTACAATTGACTAAAAGTACTGTAATTCACTCTCACCTAGTGATGGCTTCTACTTGTGGCCTTTCTGTTTCTCCATTAGGAACAGTGATGACGTTTGGTAGGATTGACAAAACAGCAGTAGTTCTCAGCAGTCGGGACTCTGCTAATGAGCAGGCTCCAGTCACACAGCGCTAATGCCATTTAGCACTACCAGCAGCGGGGTTCTATGAAGTACAGTATTGTAAGGGAAAATCTAAACACAGACATCCTTTTTGTCATCAAAAAGAATCACAATATAATCTGACACACTCTTAGGAATAAGCCATGTTTTTAATTAAAGGGGAACAGCAACCATAATGTATGTATTATCATCCTACTCGTTGACACAACAGGAACTAGTTGGCTTCTTCACTTGTTTCCGCTCTTCCACATTTTGTGTGAAGTTATTATAAACTTTAGCTAAGTAACTTGTAGACTTCTGTGTATATTTCCATTGTTGCTAGGGCCTGGGGCTACTGTTTTATCCTCTCTTCACTATTCACCTTTGCTGCTATAAAGCTGAAAGGCTATGGCCACAGGTTATTATCACTAGGACTGCTTTATTAATTCTGTTGCAGGATGAGTTCTGTTGCTATGTCAACATTGTCATTTCTATAATGTTGGTGACGAATGTATTAAATTGCCAACCAGCTCATTACGGACAAACACTATGTGAACACTGACCTATAGGTTGATATATGTTTCTTAGGCTACGTTCACTTTACAATCATGCGCTCTGTGTCACTTATACGTTTGCAACCTGTCAAAATGCGTTGCTGATGTACACTCACCGGCCACTTTAATAGATACTCCTGTTCAATTGCTTGTTAACACAAATACCTATTAAGTCAGCCCATTCTCCTCTGACACAGAGGTCAAAGGAGAATTGTCAGTCTGGTTCAAGATGATAAAAAGGCAACAGTAACTCAACTAACCACTTGTTACAATCAAGTTATGCAGAATTATATCTCTGAATGATCAACATGTCGAACCTTGAAGAAGAAGACCACGTCCAGTGCCACTCTTGTCAGCTAAGAAAAGGAAACTGATGCTACAATTGGCTGCAACATTCAGATGGCAGGGTCAGAATTTTGCATCAAAAACATGAAAGCTTGGATCCATCCTGCCTTGTATCTGCGGTTCAGGCTGGTGGTGGTGTAATGGTGTGGAGGAAATTTTCTTAGCAGACTTTTGGCCCCTTAGTCCTGTATGAACATTGTTTAAATTTGACAGTCTACCTAGGTTTTGTTGCTGACCATGTCCATCCCTTTGTGACCACAGTGTGCCCATCTTTTTATGGCTACTTCCAGCAGGATAATGCACCATTTCACAAAGCTCACATCATCTCAAAGTGATGAGAAAAGAAAAGAAAAAGACCTTTGAACCGGTGCTGCTGATTCACCACATCAGAGACAGGAATAGGGGTTCAGGAACCACTTTTATTGAGATTACGTGTTTCGAGGGGAGCCCCCTCTTCTTCAGATCAGATCCCTGATCTGAAGAAGAGGGGGCTCCCCTCGAAATGCGTAATCTCAATAAAAGTGGATCCCAAGTGGTTCCTGAACCCCTATTCCTGTCTCTGATGTGGTGAATCAGCAGTGCCGGTTCAAGGGTCTTTTCCTCCTAATCCTCGCATCTCTATCAGGACCCTCTCTGAGTCCAGCGACCTGCGGCACAGCAGCTGGTCTCCCATCCTGTACCCCCCCCCCCCCTCCTGGGTGTTGGGTGATACACCTTTATTCTTCTATATCAAGGTGAGCGGCCATCTGAAGGGGGCATTATACTGCCCCAGCTGCTGCATCTCATACCCACCTTTGTTTCCACTGGGGTAATACACAAGGCACCGTATACGGTTGTCCCCTTTTTTCTATTTATTACAAGTCTGTACTCCAATGGCCTCCACAGTCACCAGATCTCAATCCAATAGATCACCTCTGGGATGTGGCGGAACAGGAGAATAATATCATGCATGTCTGCCAACAAATCTGCAGCAACTGCATGATGCCATCATGTCCATATTGATCAACATTTCTGAAGAATGTTTCCAACACCTTGAAGAAAGTATGCCACTAAGAATGAAGGCAGTTCTGAAGGCAAAAGGGTGTCCAAACCAGTACTAGGTGTACCTAATAAAATTGCCAGTGAATATATATGTACATTTACAGAAATGGACCCCATTGACTTCAATGGCCCAAACATAGTCAGCTAGTGTTTGTTACGCCTAGCGCTCCGGGTCCCCGCTCCTCCCCGGAGCGCTCACGGCGTCTCTCTCCCTGCAGCGCCCCGGTCAGTCCCGCTGACCGGGAGCGCTGCTCTGACATGGCCGTCGGGGATGCGATTCGCACAGCGGGACGCGCCCGCTCGCGAGTCGCATCCCAGGTCACTTACCCGTCCCGGTCCTCTGCTGTCATGTGCTGGCGCGCGCGGCTCCGCTCTCTAGGGCGCACGCGCGCCAGCTCTCTGAGACTTAAAGGGCCAGTGCATCAATGATTGGTGCCTGGCCCAATTAGCTTAATTGGCTTCCATCTGCTCCCAGACTATATCTGTTCACTTCCCCTGCACTCCCTTGCCGGATCTTGTTGCCTTGTGCCAGTGAAAGCGTTTAGTGTGTCCAAAGCCTGTGTTACCTGAACCCTTGCTTTCCATCTTGACTACGAACCTTGTCGCCTGCCCCCGACCTTCTGCTACGTCTGATCTTGCCTCTGCCTAGTCCTTCTGTCCCACGCCTTCTCAGCAGTCAGCGAGGTTGAGTCGTTGCTAGTGGATACGACCTGGTTGCTACTGCCGCAGCAAGACCATCCCGCTTTGCGGCGGGCTCTGGTGAAAACCAGTAGCCTCTTAGAACCGGTCCACCAGCACGGTCCACGCCAATCCCTCGCTGACACAGAGGATCCACTACCTGTAAGCCGAATCGTGACAGTAGATCCGGCCATGGATCCCGCTGAGGTGCCGCTGCCAAGTCTCGCTGACCTTACCACGGTGGTCGCTCAGCAATCGCAGCAAATTGCCCAACAAGGACAGCAGCTGTCGCAGTTGACCGCCACGTTACAGCAACTTCTGCCTCTGCTACAGCAGCAACCATCTCCTCCGCCAGCTCCTGCACCTCCTCCGCAGCGAGTGGCCGCTCCTAGCCTCCGCTTGTCCCTGCCGGACAAATTTGATGGGGACTCTAAACTCTGCCGTGGATTTTTGTCTCAGTGTTCCCTGCATATGGAGATGTTGTCGGACTTGTTTCCTACAGAACGGTCTAAGGTGGCGTTCGTAGTGAGCCTTCTTTCAGGAAAGGCCTTGTCTTGGGCCACACCGCTCTGGGACCGCAATGATCCTGCCACAGCCACAGTCCAGTCCTTCTTCGCTGAAGTCCGTAGTGTCTTTGAGGAACCTGCCCGAGCTTCTTCTGCCGAGACTGCCCTGTTGAACCTGGTCCAGGGTAATTCTTCAGTGGGCGAGTACGCCATCCAGTTTCGTACTCTTGCTTCCGAATTATCATGGAATAACGAGGCTCTCTGCGCGACCTTTAAAAAAGGCCTATCCAGTCGCATCAAGGATGTGCTGGCCGCACGAGAGATTCCTGCCAACCTGCAAGAACTCATCCATTTGGCTACCCGCATTGACATGCGTTTTTCTGAGGGACACCAAGAGCTCCGCCAGGAAAAAGACTTAGATCTCTGGGCACCTCTCCCACAGTATCCGTTGCAATCTACGCCTGGGCCTCCCGCCGAGGAGGCCATGCAAGTGGATTGGTCCCGCCTGACCCAGGAAGAGAGGAATCGCCGTAGGGAAGAAAATCTTTGTCTGTACTGTGCCAGTACCGAGCATTTCTTGGTGGATTGCCCTATTCATCCTCCACGTCTGGGAAACGCACGCACGCACCCAGCTCATGTGGGTGTGGCGTCTCTTGGTTCTAAGTCTGCTTCTCCACGTCTCACGGTGCCCGTGAAGATTTCTCCTTCAGCCAACTCCTCCCTCTCAGCCGTGGCCTGCTTGGACTCTAGTGCCTCTGGGAATTTTATTCTGGATTCTTTGGTGAATAAATTCCGCATCCCGGTGACCCGTCTCGTCAAGCCGCTCTACATTTCCGCGGTCAACGGAGTCAGATTGGATTGCATCGTACGTTACCGCACAGAACCCCTCCTGATGTATATTGGACCCCATCACGAAGTGATTGAGTTCTTCTTCCTTCCCAACTGTACCTCTGAGGTCCTCCTCGGTCTGCCATGGCTCCGGCTTCATTCTCCCACCCTTGACTGGACCACCGGGGAGATCAAGAACTGGGACTCTGCCTGCCATAGGAAATGCCTCTCCCCCCCTCCCAGTCCCGTCAGGCAAGCCTCAGTGCCTCCTCATGGCCCCCGTCCTTGTGTCACCCTGCCCCGTGCCAAGCTTCACCCTCTGCCCTCCCTCCCCATTCCCACTCCTGCTGTACTCCCTGCCTTTGAGGAAGCCCTCCATTCACTCCCGGTGTCCCCGTCCCAGGTAGAGAACTTGTCGGACAAAAAAAGGGGGAGACCTAAGGGGGGGGGTACTGTTACGCCTAGCGCTCCGGGTCCCCGCTCCTCCCCGGAGCGCTCACGGCGTCTCTCTCCCTGCAGCGCCCCGGTCAGTCCCGCTGACCGGGAGCGCTGCTCTGACATGGCCGTCGGGGATGCGATTCGCACAGCGGGACGCGCCCGCTCGCGAGTCGCATCCCAAGTCACTTACCCGTCCCGGTCCTCTGCTGTCATGTGCTGGCGCGCGCGGCTCCGCTCTCTAGGGCGCGCGCGCGCCAGCTCTCTGAGACTTAAAGGGCCAGTGCACCAATGATTGGTGCCTGGCCCAATTAGCTTAATTGGCTTCCATCTGCTCCCAGATTATATCTGTTCACTTCCCCTGCACTCCCTTGCCGGATCTTGTTGCCTTGTGCCAGTGAAAGCGTTTAGTGTGTCCAAAGCCTGTGTTACCTGAACCCTTGCTATCCATCTTGACTACGAACCTTGCCGCCTGCCCCCGACCTTCTGCTACGTCTGACCTTGCCTCTGCCTAGTCCTTCTGTCCCACGCCTTCTCAGCAGTCAGCGAGGTTGAGTCGTTGCTAGTGGATACGACCTGGTTGCTACTGCCACAGTAAGACCATCCCGCTTTGCGGCGGGCTCTGGTGAAAACCAGTAGCCTCTTAGAACCGGTCCACCAGCACGGTCCACGCCAATCCCTCGCTGACACAGAGGATCCACTACCTGTAAGCCGAATCGTGACAGTGTTCACATGTACTTATGAGTCCAAGTACAAACACATACCTTTTGGAAATGATACAAACATTGTCACTAGCTGAATATGTCTGGGTCATTGAAGTAAAATGGGCCCATGTCAATCTGTCCACGTATACTTCAGCATCTCATTTTGCACAACTGTGATGTTAATGTAGCCTTAGTCTAGAGTCCATGTAAATTATAGGTTTTATTGTGTAAGATAGCTGGGAGTAGTAGTCATTTCGGGGAGTAGATGATGATGTCACGTGGCAGGGTGGTGTAGCAAACCTGAAGGTACCAAGTTAGGCTGGGTTCACACTACGTTTTGTCCCATACGGGAGCGCATACGGCAGGGGGGAGCTAAAAGCTCGCGCTCCCATATGTCACCGTATGCGCTCCCGTATGTCATTCATTTCAATGAGCCGACTGGAGTGAAACGTTCGGTCCGGTCGGCTCATTTTTGCGCCGTATGCGCTTTTACAACCGGACCTAAAACTGTGGACAACCACGGTTTTAGGTCCGGTTGTAAAAGCGCATACGGCGCAAAAATGAGCCGACCGGACCGAACGTTTCGCTCCGGTCGGCTCATTGAAATTAATGACATACGGGAGCGCATACGGTGACATACGGGAGCGCGAGCTTTTAGCTCCCCCCTGCCGTATGCGCTCCCGTATGGGACAAAACGTAGTGTGAACCCAGCCTAAGCCCAACAATTGTTTTGTCAGATGCACGAATGAAAACTCCAGATACTTGGACAACGTGGAAACAACTTAACTGAACCTTCTGTGCAGATCCAAATACAACACAGTGTTTTCAGTGCAGAGTGGAATGCAACACTTTTTTAACCTGATGGATGTTGGTCACTGTCTCTTTAAGAGTTGCCTCTCTAAAAGGTAAACTAACTGGGAAGTCTCGAGTGTGCTTTATGAGCGTGTAAGGGATTTTAAGTAAAATACAATTTTGTACTCTACAGTACAATCCGCAACAGAAATTGACATGCCACAGCTGTTCAAATCCACACGACAAGTTAATTTCCACGTGGAATACTTCCTTAGCATGCGGAAAAGATTTAGACAATCGTTCACTTGGCTGCAAGATTTCTGTAGAGTTACATATCTACATATCTATCATTGTATACATCTACCACAGTAGTGCACCTACATTTCTGTATTGTATTCTAATTATTACACATCCACACCGTTTATCTGGTGTAGGATTCTATTGTGGCACTTGCAGTCCGCTGCAGGCATCCTCCATTGTTTGCATTTTTATGCTGGGGATCGCCCTTAGCAACGGACTACAAGGGCAGGATCTGCTCCCCCAGTATATATGCACAACTGCATTTGGGGTTGAGCACCTCCAGCCATTTGAGACCACGTTTTTTGTTGTTGTTTGTAAATTTATACGTGGAGGTGTGTAAACTCCATATGTTAATGCGCCTTGAACATTTTCCAGGCAGCATTAGGGTTGCACCTGTGAGGCCATGCACCTATATCAGCCAACTTGGGTGGGGCTTGTAGCCTCTCTCCCCCCTTCCATTGTATGTGTGCTTAGTCACGCTGGAGGGAACTGGGAGCAGGCTACATGTCGACCTAGTGCTGCTGTAATTGCCCACTGGTCCCTGGTTTTTGCTTATTACGCACAGGTAGGTTAGCGTTAGGTCCCGTGCCATCTGAGAAACCTTGGCGTTGGTGTGCGGGCTCTGGTGTGTCCTTAATATAAGGATACACTGGCGAATGTCTCAATTTTAACATCAGTGTTGAGGGATTAGCCAATGTCATTGTATACATCTACCACAGTAGTGCACCTACATTTCTGTATTGTATTCTAATTGTTACACATCCACACCGTTTATCTGGTGTAGGATTCTATTGTGGCACTTGTAGTCCGCTGCAGGCATCCTCCATTGTATGCATTTTTATGCTGGGGATCGCCCCTAGCAACGGACTACAAGGGCAGGATCTGCTCCCACAGTATATATGCACAACTGCATTTGGGGATGAGCACCTCCTGCCATTTGAGACCACGTTTTTTGTTGGAGTTACATATCTTACATCTTTAATTTGTCAGTATGATTCAGGTCATTCACATGGAAAATCTTCTATGTACTCAGAAAGCACAAACCTATTACTTAGCAAACACAATTCCATAGCACTATCCAGTATGAACTGCGTATGTTATAAATGAAGAAACTCTACCTAAATAACAATCTAAATCCAATACCTAAGACTGCCTGTGACCTCTTCTAGAAGCCATTGAACCGTTCCATCTCCATCACATTCTCCTGCAGTAGAATATACAGTATACGGGGAAGTAAAAGTGGTTATTTCCAATCTTCTAGTGTAAGTGTGCACTATATGTTTGTGGTTTAAACACTGCACAGTTTAAAGATTCCCTTCAGGATATTTTTAGCTTTTAAATTGTATTGATTCTGTATGATGTTTGCCTTCTACTGATACCTGATGTCTCCACAGTCAGCAACTCTAGATATTATCTAACTATTTATTACTGGCTGTGTGCAGCAATTCACTAAACTAAGATAGATAGATAGATAGATAGATAGATAGATAGATAGATAGATAGATAGATAGATAGATAACATATATAATTTGCAGAAGCAAGGACTCGCTGGGCCACTTGGTGATATTCCAGGACAGTAATGGTATATCATTAATTGTTATCCCTCTTTTTGTAATAAAAAAAATAAAATAAGAATGCTTTAATAAATTCAACAAACCTACAGTCTGAACAACATATGCAACAATCTAATTTTAGATCATAAAAGAGTTTGAGAAAAGGAAGCTATACATACCAAAGATAATCCAGCGGGGTAGGTGGGCACACAAAAAGATGTCTACATAGATATATTGATGTACTCAGTAAAATAGATTTCTCTATATACAACATAATAGTTGTATTACCAAAATATGGAAACAAGTCACATGGTAATGTATTCAATAAATATAAACATGCAAGTACACAGAGGAACCAAATTAAGAACTGCCCCAATATAAGTGCCCCCCCCCCCCCCCCCCCCCCTGAGCATGCTACACACTTTACGCATATTGCATTGTCGGGGGTGTCCATTTTTCATACTGCTTTGTCAAGCATCTCCAGCGACTACAGGTCGCATTTCCTGATTCCATTGGCACATGGCTTGATGCCTATCTTCATTCCTGTACCTCCGCAGCAACCCGATCTGATGAAGGTCCAGTGTGGACCAAAAGGTCATTAAAATAATTTTGGATTGCAAATAAAAATTACCTTGATTCAACTTTAAAGTGGTGTGCGAAGTCTTATCTACACAGCTTTGTCAAAGGTGTCATTGTCAGCTGCACATCTTCCCATATAATAGGGATGTGCGGCCAAAGAATGAGGGCAGCAAAGTGTTGCAAGAATAAACCAGTAATTGCTTGTTGGCCTTGCCCGCTGGTATTGCCAAATAGAGGATGCTATTGTGCAATGAACACTCCCTTTATTTTCTTGATGTGCTGCATCACTATCTGGGAAAAACTTAATTATTCAATATACCAATGACCTCATTGGTGCTGTTACGCCGAGCGCTCCGGGTCCCTGCTCCTCCCCGGAGCGCTCACGGCGTCTCTCTCCCTGCAGCGCCCCGGTCAGTCCCGCTGACCGGGAGCGCTGCACTGACATGGCCGTCGGGGATGCGATTCGCACAGCGGGACGCGCCCGCTCGTGAATCGCATCCCAAGTCACTTACCCGTCCCGGTCCCCTGCTGTCATGTGCTGGCGCGCGTGGCTCCGCTCTCTAGGGCGCGCGCGCGCCAGCTCTCTGAGACTTAAAGGGCCAGTGCACCAATGATTGGTGCCTGGCCCAATTAGCTTAATTGGCTTCCACCTGCTCCCTGGCTATATCTGCTCACTGCCCCTGCACTCCCTTGCCGGATCTTGTTGCCTTGTGCCAGTGAAAGCGTTTAGTGTTGTCCAAAGCCTGTGTTTCCTGAACTCCTGCTATCCACCTTGACTACGAACCTTGCCGCCTGCCCCGACCTTCTGCTACGTCTGACCTTGCCTCTGCCTAGTCCTTCTGTCCCACGCCTTCTCAGCAGTCAGCGAGGTTGAGCCGTTGCTAGTGGATACGACCTGGTTGCTACTGCCGCAGCAAGACCATCCCGCTTTGCGGCGGGCTCTGGTGAACACCAGTAGCCTCTTAGAACCGGTCCACCTGCACGGTCCACGCCAATCCCTCGCTGACACAGTGGATCCACAACCTGTAAGCCGAATCGTGACAGTAGATCCGGCCATGGATCCCGCTGAGGTGCCGCTGCCAAGTCTCGCTGACCTTCCCACGGAGGTCGCTCAGCAATCGCAGCAGATTGCCCAACAAGGACAGCAGCTGTCGCAGTTGACCGCCATGTTACAGCAACTTCTGCCTCTGCTACAGCAGCAATCATCTCCTCCGCCAGCTCCTGCACCTCCTCCGCAGCGAGTGGCCGCTCCTAGCCTCCGCTTGTCCCTGCCAGACAAATTTGATGGGGACTCTAGACTCTGCCGTGGATTTTTGTCTCAATGTTCCCTGCATATGGAGATGTTGTCGGACTTGTTTCCTACAGAACGGTCTAAGGTGGCGTTCGTAGTGAGCCTTCTTTCAGGAAAGGCCTTGTCTTGGGCCACACCGCTCTGGGACCGCAATGATCCTACCACAGCCACAGTCCAGTCCTTCTTCGCTGAAGTCCGTAGTGTCTTCGAGGAACCAGCCCGAGCTTCTTCTGCCGAGACTGCCCTGCTGAACCTGGTCCAGGGTAATTCTTCAGTGGGCGAGTACGCCATCCAATTTCGTACTCTTGCTTCCGAATTATCATGGAATAACGAGGCTCTCTGCGTGACCTTTAAAAAAGGCCTATCCAGTAGCATCAAGGATGTGCTGGCCGCACGAGAGATTCCTGCCAACCTGCAAGAACTTATCCATTTGGCCACACGCATTGACATGCGTTTTTCTGAGAGACATCAGTAGCTCCGCCAGGAAAAAGACTTAGATCTCTGGGCACCTCTCCCATAGTATCCTTTGCAATCTACGCCTGGGCCTCCCGCCGAGGAGGCCATGCAAGTGGATCGGTCCCGCCTGACCCAGGAAGAGAGGAATCGCCGTAGGGAAGAAAATCTTTGTCTGTACTGTGCCAGTACCGAGCATTTCTTGGTGGATTGCCCTATTCGTCCTTCACGTCTAGGAAACGCACGCACGCGCCCAGCTCACGTGGGTGTGGCATCTCTTGGTTCAAAATCTGCTTCTCCACATCTCATGGTGCCCGTGCGGATCTCTCCTTCTGCCAACTTCTCCCTCTCAGCCGTGGCCTGCTTGGACTCTGGTGCCTCTGGGAATTTTATTTTGGAGTCTTTGGTGAATAAATTCTGCATCCCGGTGACCCGTCTCGTCAAGCCGCTCTACATTTCCGCGGTCAACGGAGTCAGATTGGATTGCACCGTGCGTTACCGCACTAAACCCCTCTTAATGTGTATTGGACCCCATCACGAAAGGATTGAATTCTTCGTTCTTCCCAACTGTACCTCTGAGGTCCTCCTCGGTCTGCCATGGCTCCGGCTTCATTCTCCCACCCTTGACTGGACCACCGGGGAGATCAAGAACTGGGACTCGGCTTGCCATAAGAAATGCCTCTCCCCCCCTCCCAGTCCCGTCTGGCAAGCCTCAGTGCCTCCTCATGGCCCCCGTCCTGGTGACACACTGCCCCGTGCCAAGCTTCACCCTCTGCCCTCCCTCCCCATTCCCACTCCTGCTGTACTGCCTGCCTTTGAGGAAACCCTCCATTCACTCCTGTCCTCGTCCCAGGTAAAGCAGCTGTCAGACAAAAAAAGGGGGAGACCTAAGGGGGGGGGGTACTGTTACGCCGAGCACTCCGGGTCCCTGCTCCTCCCCGGAGCGCTCACGGCGTCTCTCTCCCTGCAGCGCCCCGGTCAGTCCCGCTGACCGGGAGCGCTGCACTGACATGGCCGTCGGGGATGCGATTCGCACAGCGGGACGCGCCCGCTCGCGAATCGCATCCCAAGTCACTTACCCGTCCCGGTCCCCTGCTGTCATGTGCTGGCGCGCGCGGCTCCGCTCTCTAGGGCGCGCGCGCGCCAGCTCTCTGAGACTTACAGGGCCAGTGCACCAATGATTAGTGCCTGGCCCAATTAGCTTAATTGGCTTCCACCTGCTCCCTGGCTATATCTGCTCACTGCCCCTGCACTCCCTTGCCGGATCTTGTTGCCTTGTGCCAGTGAAAGCGTTTAGTGTTGTCCAAAGCCTGTGTTTCCTGAACTCCTGCTATCCACCTTGACTACGAACCTTGCCGCCTGCCCCGACCTTCTGCTACGTCTGACCTTGCCTCTGCCTAGTCCTTCTGTCCCACGCCTTCTCAGCAGTCAGCGAGGTTGAGCCGTTGCTAGTGGATACGACCTGGTTGCTACTGCCGCAGCAAGACCATCCCGCTTTGCGGCGGGCTCTGGTGAACACCAGTAGCCTCTTAGAACCGGTCCACCTGCACGGTCCACGCCAATCCCTCGCTAACACAGTGGATCCACAACCTGTAAGCCGAATCGTGACAGGTGCACTAGTAGGGATGTGACTATATCACTAGGAGCACTGCTATTCCCTCCTGCACACCGTCCATCTTCCAAGAGGAATCTGAAAACATTGAATGTCTACTTTGTAGAGAATGCTACTACTATTATAATGAGTACTAGATGAAGTACAACAAAGTAGAGAAAGAAAGCATTTCTCATTAATTCTGCATTAAAGTGGAGTATACTTAAGATTCCCTTATATATATATATATATATATATATATATATATATATATATATATATATTAGCTGAGTACCCGGCGTTGCCCGGTTTTTCCTTCCTAATTCTTGTTGTGGAGGAAAATCAACAGAGGAAGCTTTTGACTTCATATCCTGTCCTCATATATTGTTGTGATATCCCAACCCCATATCCTGACCTCCTATCCCGACCTCCTATCCCAACCTCCTATCCCGTCCTCCTATCCCGTCCTTCTCTCCCGACCTCCTATCCTGACCTCCTATCCCATCCTCATATCCCGTCCTCCTATCCCGTCCTCCTATCCCGTCCTCCTATCTCGACCTCCTATTCTGACCTCCTATCCCGTCCTCCTTTCCCGTCCTCATATCTTGACCTCCTATCTCGACCTCCTATCCCGACCTTGTATCCCGACCTCCTATCCCGTCCTCCTATCTTGACCTTCTATCTCGACCTCCTATACCAACCTCCTATCCTGACCTCCTTTCCTGTCCTCATATCTTGACCTCCTATCCCGACCTCCTATCCCAACCTCCTATCTCGACCTCCTATCCCGACTTCCTATCCCGACCTCCAATCTCGTCCTCCTATTTTGACCATCTATCCCGTCCTCCTATCCCAACCTCCTATCCCGTCCTCCTATCCCGTCCTCCTTTCTCGTCCTCCTTTCTCGTCCTCATATCCCGACCTCCTATCCTGACCTCCTATTCTGACCTCCTATCCCGTCCTCCTATCCCTTCCTCCTATCCCTTCTTCCCATCCCTTCCTCCTATCCCTTCCTCCTATCTCATCCTCCTATCCCATCCTCCTATCCCGTCCTCCTATCCCGTCCTCCTATCTCGACCTCCTATCTCGACCTCCTATCTCGACCTCCTATTCTGGCCATCCCGTCCTCATATCTTGACCTCCTATCTCGACCTCCTATCCCGACCTTGTATCCCGACCTCCTATCCCGTCCTCCTATCTTGACCTTCTATCTCGACCTCCTATACCAACCTCCTATCCTGACCTCCTTTCCTGTCCTCATATCTTGACCTCCTATCCCGACCTCCTATCCCAACCTCCTATCTCGACCTCCTATCCCGACTTCCTATCCCGACCTCCAATCTCGTCCTCCTATTTTGACCATCTATCCCGTCCTCCTATCCCAACCTCCTATCCCGTCCTCCTATCCCGTCCTCCTTTCTCGTCCTCCTTTCTCGTCCTCATATCCCGACCTCCTATCCTGACCTCCTATCCTGACCTCCTATCCCGTCCTCCTATCCCTTCCTCCTATCCCTTCTTCCCATCCCTTCCTCCTATCCCGTCCTCCTATCTCATCCTCCTATCCCGTCCTCCTATCCCGTCCTCCTATCCCGTCCTCCTATCTCGACCTCCTATCTCGACCTCCTATTCTGGCCATCCAGTCCTCCTATCTTGACCTCCTATCTCGACCTCCCATCATGTCCTCATATCCCGACCTGTAATATGTGTACCAGGTATTGAAATATCTCCAGCCGTACGGATATTATGTGAGAACATACATTTCCCATTGATTTGCATCAAACGCCTGATGAAGCTGCGCATGCGCAGCGAAACGCGTTGCATCTAATAAATCCATTGATTTTGCTTGGCTGCCTGATGGTTCCTCTCTGCGCCAGACAAACTCCTGACTCGGTCTTTCGGTTTCCATTGATTTGCATGGGACTTTAAACAAAAACCCCGACACTCACAAATGGGGGTAATTAAGGGTTAAATTAACTATCCTATATTTCAAGTGGACATATAAGTAACATGTGACCAAGTATTATCAAAATATCTCCAGCCGTTTGGAAGTTATGCAGTAACATATATTTCCCATTGACTTGTATGGGACTTTAAACATAAACCCCGCCCCTGGCAAATGGGGGTGAGTAAGGGTTAAATCACCTATCCTATGTTTGTTGTTGACATATAAGTAACATGTGTGCCAGGTTTCATGTTAATATCTTTAGCCGTTTGGAAGTTTTTGTGGAACATACATACATACATACACACATACACACACGTTGAGTTTTATATATATATATGTGTGTGTGTGAAATAACGTAGGGAAAACGGGATCAAATAAAAGGGTTTAGAAAATATAACCAAACAACAAATAAATGTAGGTGGACTCATATGGGGGAGATTTATCAAAACCTGTGCAAAGGAAAAGTTGCCCAGTTTCCCATAGCAACCAATCATCTTGCTTCTTTCATTTTGCAGAGGCCTTATTAAAAATGAAAGAAGCGATCTGATTGGTTGCTATGGGCAACTAGGCAACTTTTCCTCTGGACAGGTTTTGATAAATCTGCCCCATAATGTACAGCTCAATTTGGAAGCCATACGGTTCTGAATTGTGAGAAAGCTGGCATAGAATATAAAACACGATTACAGTGATAGACAGGTGCCATTTTGGGAGGATAAGTTAAACAGAGGAGTAAGGTGGTGTAAGTTTTGTGCGAGTGGTAAGGGCAATATATGCTCTCCAGGGTTCCCTAGTGGTGTAGAAGCGGTTAGTTTGCCCCCTCCCTATTGCCCAGACATGTTGTATAGTTACTATCAATTCCACAATATCCAGGAGAGTAGATGATTTCCAATGCCTAATGATGACTATCTTTGCTAAGACTAGGATTTTACATAAGAGATGTCGGAAAATAGGGGGAACCTCATCTACACAAAGTAAGGAGGAGGAGACAAGGTGAAAGGAAAATTAAACATTTTAATTAACAAGCGTTCCACTGACTTCCAATAGATGGATAAGAGTGGGCAGGACCATAATACATGTGGCAGGGTATCCCCGTAGCCACAAGATCTCTAACAGAGATCAGAACATGGATACATGAGATGTAGTCTGTTTGGAGTCAAATACCATCTAAGGTTTGTTTTTAAAGCTGCTTCAAGGTGGGATACACAAGAAAGAGTAGAATTCAAATATTTATAGGCCCTAGACCAGTGATGGCGAACCTGTGATGGTCCCCTCTGTGGGCACGCTGCCACAGGCCCTCGTCACATTCTGGACATCCCTGTGTCCCGGTTCTAAATCCAAGTATTTTATTCTCGATTCAGTGCATTTTCCTGAGAATGATAGGTTACAGGTGTTTTTATTCAGAAAGCTGTAAATTTCTCTTCGGTCCCACTCCAGATGAACAGAAGATCATCTATGTATATTCAATATAATTTTATGTATTATTTCCATGTGTGTTTGGTTTAGATGTATTCAGACTCATATCCTCCCATGTAAAGGTTGGCAAAGGTTGGGGCAAATTTTGTACCCATCACTGTGCCTGCTGTTTGGATGTAGGTATTGTCCTTAAAGCTAAAATTGTTCTGTCTCAAAATGAAAGAGATACTGCCCGTTAGGAAAGTCTTCTGTTCATTTGGCATGGAAGGGTCAAGGTCTAATACTGTTGCTAAAACATTAATACCCTTTTGGTGTGAAATATTTGAGTACAATGCAGTTACATCAAGCATTGCCCATCTATAATTACAGTCCCAGGTAGAGTCCCTTAGAAGTTCAATTAGAGTTTGTGTATTCTTCAAATAAGAAGCGAGATTAATAACGTATTTCTGCAATAGTACGTCCACATAATGGAAAATGTTGCTCGTGAGTGAATTTATGCCTGATATTATTGGGCGTCCTGGTAGATTTAGATGGTCCTTGTGGACTTTCGGGAGATGATAGAATATAGGGACCCTTGGATTTTTCACTTTTAGGTAGTCTCTCTCTTTCTTTGTAAGGATCCTTACCTCGAACGTTATGTTTATCAGGTGATAACATTTTTCCATTAATGGTTTAGTAGGGTCGCATGGTAGTGGTTTGTAGTAGTCTTGGTCAGAAATAATCCGCAATGCTTCTGTCACATAAGTGTGTCTGTCTTGGATTAAGACTCCCCCACCCTTGTCCACATTGCATATGACGATGTCTGTGTTCTTTGAGAGTGATTTGATTGCTTTCTGTTGGACTCTACTTGAATTGTTTTTATATTGAATCCTCTCAATGATACCTCTGGAGTCCCTGGTGATTTGGTGCAGGGGGGTAAAATGTGGATTTGGGTTTGAGGTCTGTACTGATAGGTGGGGGATCTAAAGTTGTGATATCCATTGTGATTTTAGTCTTCTCCATAGGGTTCTTCTTTGCAATTTCGAAATGGCGTGCCAGGGTAAGTTTTCTCATGTAGGAGTTCAGATCTAGAAAGAGATCAAACTCATTGACTTTGTCAGTCGGGCAAAAAGAAAGTCCCTTATTGAGGACTTCCCTTTCAGCCTGCGAAAACATGTGTGTTGATAAATTGAAAATTTTAAGTGGAGTTTCTTGTTTTTCTCCGTTTTCTGTAGACTTATTTATTCTGCTCTTCCTCTTACCTCTGCATCCTCTTCTTTTTGTTTGTCTTCTTACGGAGCTTTCCTTTTCATGCGTGACGGACTGTAATATTCTGTACTCAAAGTGGTTAGGGACTCCTTTCTTGAGTGGTACAAAGGAACTGGTGTGAGGGCTTGGGGAGGTCTAAAAAAGCTGGATAAAATTGATGTTCAGTTTCTGGTGTGGTTCTTTGTTCATCACTTGGTTGGCTCTGGGATTCCCCAAAGACAAGATGAACTGAAATGTTTTCTAAGTTTTTTTCAAGTCCAGGATTTTCATTGACAGAAGTGCTTAGGGTGTCACCTCGACGCTGAGGAAGGATGTTGGAGGGAGGGCTAGGGATGTGGTTTCTGTAGCGAACTGTAAAAGGCTGTCGATCAGATCGTCAGTCTGTGATATAATGTGACTTCTTCCATATTCTCCATGTGCAATTCGTCCCTGGGATGAGGTATAAAAACTTCATCCTGTAGCTGTATTGTCTCCTTTTCTAGATTTCTATTCAATAGTTTCCTAGATAGTAGTGGATATTCTTTCTGGACCAACAGTCCTGACAGTATTCGTGCTTGATTTAACATTTCCATGGGGGGATTACTATCCATTTATTAATCACCCTATTGTGGTCTATAGCCCTTGGTGCTGGGCTTCTTCCTGATGGGAGTTTGTGGTCCAAAAGCCAGATGTGTTGATGAATGGGGATTGGCATTTCCCTTTTGCTTCAGGCCCTCTCTGTTCTTATGATCCTTACTGTTCATTAAAGCTCTTCCTCTTTCTCTGTGGGATTTTGTGCGATCCCTGTTTCTCTCATTTTTGGTCTCGTGGGTTTCTTGTCTCACACTGTGGGGTGTGATTTGTCATGGTATCTTTTTCAGCATTTAAAATCTTGATAGTTAGGAGTCTATCAATCCTAGTGAAGTTCCGATCTGATTTATGAGCTTCCAGTGTGGATGTGATGGTACGGATTTTTTTCATCCAAGTCTCTACACAGTTCCTCCCTTTTCTCGCAAAGGCGTTGCATGATGTCTATGCAAGGGGCACTGTAATAATTAATAGATTCATAGACCAGTGAGGAGACCCCGTCCAGTGCTGATACATGTTTAATCCATCAGGACAGAAGTCCTTCATTTATAAATAATAACATAGCACATTTTAGAAATATCCCCTGTGAACATCGAATCTGGTACACACCTAAAGCCGGCGCATGTGCATAATATCATGTTTCCGCAGCGCTGCAGTCCCCTTCAGATCGGAACACGGCAACAATAAATCTGTCACACACTTTTAGCCTGCGCATTCCGCACAAAAAAAATTTCCGCAGCGCTGCATTCCCCCACAGATCGGGACACTGCTCATGTCCGCGATCTGTCTTTTATTCACAGCAGGCGCATGTGCGAACCTTCTCGTGCCCCTGCAGCGCAACAATTCCCTGTATTATTGCCCAGAATCAAGACTAGCCCTCCGCACACTAACTGTTATGTGCGAGATGACTTGTAGACTTGCAATACATAACTATATGACCTACTCCTTAATAAATGGATAGGAATCCCCCCATGGAAATGTTAAATCAAGCGCGAATACTGTCAGGATCCGTTCAAACACACTATAAACCCTATGATAGCTATCAACCAACAAACCCTGGGAAATCTTTTAAACTTTTATTTTATACATATGGACACCATAAGTGAAGTTGTCAGTCATGATCTACACCACACATCATCAGTATGTGTTTTTCAACTAGAGGAGGAACATTCCCCAGACCTGTCAATCACTAGTTTTAGAGTTTTTTTCTGCTACAAATACGGGTGTATCTTTTAATCTGCATATGCCATTTTAACATGGAGAAAGAGACAGTGCTAGTCTCGAAACGCGTTTGTTTGTTGGCTCAATAAATGTACAGTTTCACTATTCCACGTATACTGTGAAGTCCTTGAACATGGATTGCCCGCTGATATGTGGTTGGATTAGAAAGACTATGTAATAATTCCCAACACTTTAAAGCTGCAGAGGTAAGAGGGGTCATGTAAGTAGGGGCTTTCAACTTTCACAAATAAAAAAAGAATAGGGCCAGAGGGTTCACCACTGAGGCATATTGGCTTTCTTATTTTCCCCACAAAACATTAGGCTGATTATCCCATAAAGGGTGCATTAGACTGACTAAGGTAGCAAATTTAGTGTTGAGCAGCATAGGCCATATTCGAATTCGCAATATTTCGTGAATATGTGAACGAATATTCGTCTTATATTCGCTAAATTAGCATATTCGTAATATTCGCTATTTTTTTGCTTACGTGAAAATTCGCGTATGCGAAAATTAGCATATGGGAAAATTAGCATATACAAAAATTAGCATACGTGAAAATTCGCATATGCGAAAATTTGCACGCCAGTTTCACACAGTAGTATTAGAGCCTTCTTTACACCACACAAGCTGGAAGCAGAGAGGGGTGATCGCTGTGATGTGTACTGTGAAAAAAAAAAAACACGAATATTCGTAATTACGAATATATAGTGCTATATTCGCAAATATTCGCAAATTCGCGAATATGCGATATTCCCAAATAAAATTTGCATTGCGAATATTCGCGAGCAACACTAGTAGCAATATAATAAAAATGGAGGTTGGGGATACCCAGTCCACCTACTGATTTATGTTTAACTGCTACAGAGTGAGGGATTCTAGGAAGAGAGACACACCAAATATAGGAGGACAGGAAGGTTCTAGCTTTGGGGAAGAAGGATAGAGGGTCATGTATGGGCAGGATGTGAAATAAATACAACAATTTGGGGAGTACAGACATTTTGAAAGTTGCAACCCTGCCCAGCCATGACAATTCCGCTTTCTCCAGAGACTGCAAATCAGAATGAAAAGATTGTAGGAAGGGCAAATAATTAGAAGGATATAGCTGTTGGAAGGTGGGAGTGAGAGTGATGCCCAAGTATTTTATTCCTCGATATTGCCAACCTAGCGGGTATTGAGAAGTGAGACGGGACAATAAAACCGGAGGAACATTTAATGGTAATATCTGGGATTTTAAATTATTGATTTTATAGTAAGAGACCTTACTAAATCTAGACAGCAGGGTTAGAGCAGCGGGAAGAGAGACAAAGGGATTTGAGAGGGATTGGATAATATCATCTGCTTATAAAGAAATAACATGGGAGGCTTTGGGAGGTTTTTGCCCACAGGGACACCCACAACTGTAGAGGAGTTTCGCCTGGGCCAGAGGTCCTAATGAAAGAATAAAGATGAGGGGGGGGGGGGAGAGGGCACACTCTTGATGGGTACAATAGATAGATAGATAGAAAATACTTGGACAGAAGGTCGAGAGTACAGAGCTCGTAATGCCTGTAGAAAATTCCCACTTAGCCCAACCTTCTCCAAGACTGCAAATGCATATTTCCAATGGAGGCGATCAAACGCCTTTTCAGTGTCCAATCCAACTAAGATGGAAGGTAGCTTATGCTAGGCTAGTCTAGCCGCAAACAATTTGGCACAAATCTTTAAATCGCAATTTAGGAGCGAGATGGGTCAAAAATTTTGGGGGACATCCAGGTCCTTCCCCGGTTTAGGTGGCGTCACAATCAGAGCTTTCTGGTTCTCTAGGGGGAAGGAACCAGATTCCAAAGCTGCATGAAAAAAACGCAACATAGGCAGTTTAAGGATAGGGGATAATTTTTTGAAGTATTCATTTGTGAGGCCAACTGAGCCTGGCGATTTTCCAGAAGGTAAAGATTTGAGAATATTGTCTAACTCTAGCTCTGATATTGGATCATTTAAGGAAGCCAGCTGGTCACATGAGAGGGTAGGGAATTGGACCGAGGAAAAGAAAGCAGTCTATGGACTCCGAGGTAGGCAGAAGAGTAGAAGAATCGCTATGGAGATTGTAAAGAGAGGCATAAAAATCTTTAAATTTGTTAGCTATGTCACGTGGATCAGTCAATTTGCCTGTTCCCAAGGAAGGCCATAAAAATTTAATTTTTGCTTTGGCATTTCTACCTTTAATCCCAGCCGCTAATAGTCTTCCTGCCTTATTGGATCATGCGTACATGGTAGCTTTAAATTTCAGCATGCTTTTCTCCACAGTAGGAGGCGACTGCCACACAGTAGGAGGCGGCTTTGTCTATGTTGATCCACCTTGCGTAGAACTTTGCGTAAGAAAGTGCCTTGGCCGCGATTGGGTGCATATACCACTACAATTGTATATTTGACATTGTTAAGTCGGCCCATTACCAATAAGTCAGAAATATGGTGTCTAAGGGAGAAAGCCACAGAGTTTTTAATAGCCAGGAGAACACCTTTGGATTTGGAAGTTGCATGTGCGTGGAAGATATAGGGAAATGCTGCATTTTTTTACCCTCTGCGTGTCTTTAGCAAATAGGTGGGTCTCTTGCGCACAAATAACATCCCCCTTAAATTTTTTACTTTCAGCCCCGAACATTGCCCTTTTATATGGGCTATTTAACACATTTAGAGATTTTACTTTTAGCACCATGATGGGACAACATAAATGCTATAAGTAAATAACAACCTTAAAGAAAAATTAGTAGAGTCCCATACGTTCTTGAGGATTACAGCTGAAGGAGTCCACCTAGAAAAGAAAACAGTAAACCAAAACATAAACTTCCAGTTATGAGACTGGAGAAAACAGAACAGGAAAAACCTGCAAGCATAAGCAGATATTAGGAAAGCACGGAGCATAGTCTACTTGTGCTGGGAGGGCCAGAGAACCAACAGATCCATAAGGTTGCGTTTAGTTGAGCCAACAACTTGCCACTCAGGGGCCACTCGAGATGATGGGGATCGAGGTTGTGTAGCTGACTGTTTATCAGACAGATTCCATTTAGTGAGAAGTATGGACCCCTCTTCCACCTATTAAATCACATGAAGAGTGTTGTCACGTTGCACCAACAGATGCACCGGAAACCCCCAGTGGTACATGATTTTGTGATCCCTTAAAACAGATGTTATGGGAGCAAAAGATCTCCTCTGCTGGCAGCAGACATCAGTTGATCTTTAATTTGATCGCAGTGTAAACGAGCAAGTACATCTCGGGGAATATAATCAGCTAAATCAGATGGTTTGGGGACCCTTTGGGCCCTGTCAATAGCCAAATCTATTAAGGAGCAGTCAGACAGGGGCACAGATTCGGGGATACCCCTGTCTGCACTGTCTGCGTTGTTTCTGTGAGACCTGTCTTCAAGGTCGGCAACCTTAGCCCTGAGATTTGTCACTTCAGATTCTAAATCATAATGGGCATCTATCAGGTCGTTATGAGAGGAAGCAAAATCACCCATTTGGTTTCAGCATGTAGAACCCTCTGCTGCAGCTAATACTGCTCTCACAGGCTTCAGCATCTGGCCCATGTCCATATGTATAGATTGATAGAGAGCAAGCAGCATATTGTTAAAGGTTAAATCTGTGACTGGAGTATCAGAAGTAGGCTGACTTAGTCAACCTTCAGCCAGTACAGTTGGTATGGAGTTATCCTCTGGCGTTATTTCAGTAGGCTGCCACTCAGCGTGGAGGCCAGAGCAGAGTGAGAAGCAACATGGCGCCCATCATCTCTTCCACCCGATGTTGGCAGTGTATGTTCTGCAATTGGCAAAGAAGCAGGTGGAGAGGAGCAGGAAGGAGAAGCCAGAGCGGAGGATCTTCTCCGCTGTACAGGTAGGGAGCCATCTCCAGCAAGCGCCAAGCCACGCCCCCTTCCACCTCCTTCTAAAGACACACTTGACCTAGAAGAATGGTAAGGGGGAGATGGGAGGTGTCTGGGTGAACATAGCGGTGTTTAGATACAGCATTTGTTCGCTGTATCTGTGTTTAATATCTTGCATGTCTGGAATTGTGGCATCAATGTGCTTTGGGACTGAATGCATATGTTGCATACTAAACATAGAAACATAGAATATTTTGTCACATAAGAACCATTTGGCCCATGTAGTCTGCCCAATAATTTGAATACCATCAATAGTATGTCTTATATGAAGGATAGCCTTATGCATATCCCATGTATGTTTAAACTCCTTCACTGTATTTGCAGCTACCACTTCTGCAGGAAGGCTATTCCATGCATCCATGACTCTCTCAGTAAAGTAATATTTCCTGATATTACTGCAGACACCTATGCCCTCTTGTGCTAGTCTTTCTTCTTTTAAAATAGTCTCCTCCTTTAGCTTGTTACGTATATTATCATATACCCTCTGTCTTGTCTTTCTTCCAAGCTATACATTGTAAGGATTCCTACCTGGGGATAGCTCTGGGATCCTCCTGGACATCACCATGTTTCCTCTCAATAAACCGGCAAACAACAGTTCTGAATGCAAGTAATTGCTAGCTTTATTAGACAGGTTGCAGGAAAAATAAACATAAAGCAGGAACAAAGCAAAATCCTAGACCGTCTGGTCACTAACTAAACAGATCAGCATGCCCTGACTAATAACTGTTGAGTTTCTTTCAGCCAGTTAAACTTATGCCTCCTGCAACCTTCTACTCAGAGTTCACACCACTTTTTGGGCCACTCACAGCTTGGGCTGTGTGTTCCTCAGCAGGACCCATGTCTCTCCCCTACAGCCAGCTTGCTGTTCTCTAGGGAGAGCAAAGACTACACTGTTTCTCTTCCTTATAAACCAATTCATTAGGCCACAGGTGGAAGTTTCTCCAGGCTGGTCAGGAGTCAGGCGAGTCAGGAAAATACACCCCTCCCTTGCCAAAGTATCATAATATGTTAAGGTTCTTTAAACTTTCCTGGTAAGTTTTATCCTACAACCCATGTACTTGTTTAGTAGCTCTTCTCTAAACTCTCTCTACAGAATCCATATCCTTCTGGAAATACAGCCTCCAGTACTGTGCACAATTGTTCATTTGAGGTCTCACCAGTGTTCTGTACAGCGGCATGATCACTCCCCTCTCTACTGCTTATACCTCTCCTTATACACCCAAGCATTCTGCTAGCATTTCCTGCTGCTCTATGACATTGTATGCCAACTTATAAGTCTTCTGAAATAATGACCCCCAAAAACTTTCCTCAGATACTGAGGTTAGGAATGTTTCACATATTTTATGTTCTGCCCTTGTGCTTTTATTCCCCAGGTGGATTATCTCGCACTTATCCACATTAAATAATAGTTTATTTGAGTTCTGACCATTCTCCTAGTTTACCTAAATCCTTTTCCATTTGGCGTATTTTGGCCACTTCTGTGGAGTACTACATTCCCCTTCCTTAGTCCTACCTCCCCTACGTTTGCGCTGCCTTATACTATTCTAAGACAATATTTAAAAATTTTCTCTGTTCACTACATCACAAGTCCTGGTTGAGTTACCAAGGCAATTTCTACGACATAACAATGTTGTCTGGATATATAAGACATTGCTTTTGTGTTGTGACCATGACTGCTTTGTGCTCTATGGGCTGTCTGTATGTTCTCATGTGCGAGATGGAAGGTGTCATGTTCTGACTCCTCTACATATTGCCGGCTGTATGTTGTGGTGGCCTATTGGCAATCTATCAACTGGGTAGATATGATTAATTTGCGCATAACCAGATCATGTATCTTCCACTGAAACGCTCACAATATGAAGTGTTATGACTGTTGATGAAAAGTAGACAAATTGAAACTATTTGGCAAATGATGCAATTTCTGTGCTAGTTGTTTGTGTTAATGGCTGTAATGTCATCTTTTCTATATTATAAATCTCTGAATCCTTTTCCTTAATCCTTTTCATTTACATGAATATCCTGTAAAGACTACTTAGGGAAATTCATGATGCAGTGTTAGTGAACAGGTTCAATAATTTTAAACATGCCTCCCTGTGGGCAAATCACTGCTACTTTGTGTTTATGTTCTTCTGTGTTATACACCCCATTGCTTTTTGGAACAGTTTCATTCAGGAAGTTGTTTGACTTTAGTATGTTCTGGCAGACAAGCCATTTGGGTAAACACAGTCATTATTTTTTCCAAAAGTACTCCAGTTTTCATTTAGCCCAAAAAATTAAGAAATTAAAAAATATAGAAATTAAGTTATACTTCTTTAAAAGGAAATTTAAAAATATAGAAATTAAGTTATACTTCTTTAAAAGAGTAGGACAGCACACAGAAAATGGTATACAAAGGGTGTAGGAACAAAATAAGCTGATGGATCGATGCCGCTTGTGCTCTATCTGGTGCAAGTAACACAAAACATGGAGGTGACTCCTTACATTGAATTATTTTCTATTAATTTGTTTTGACAATACCGAGTATAGTATGTGTAAAGATATCTTTGCACTGTATATAGTATGTGTCAATATATCTTTGCACTGTATATAGTATGTGTCAATAAATCTTTGCACAGCTTGGCACAACATGCTAGCACTAGGACCGTGCAAAAATGCGCCATCTCTATGAGATGGCGAATCATTTTCGACCCGATTCTGCAGAAAGAGTTGACAAAGTGGAAATTCTGCCATGTGCACAGTCCAACAGACTCTTATTGAAGATAATGGGACTCTCCTGTAACTGAATTCTGAGCTGAATTCCGCTTGGAAATTCCGCCATGTGAATGAGGCCTAATATTGATCATACACTAAGACTATGGAACAAATGACTTTACTTTTTCACACAACAGTGGAACAAATTCTTGATGATTACAATCACAAGAGTGGTATAACACTCTTCATTGTTACAGTTAACAATGTGTTACGGTGAGTGCTCTGGTACAGCGCTCCGACTATGAACGCTCACCTCCCCGCTTATCGCCTGCCTCCGCTATGGCCCAGTCTCCTGCTGCAGCCAGCAGGGCTGGGATTCGCATCCCGGGACCCGCCCACATGTGAATCCCAGCCTGTCACTCAACACATGCTCCTTCTGCTCCCTATGCTTCTCTGCTCCCGCGCGTGTCCCCATCTCCTAGGGCGCAGGCGCGCCGGAGCCCCGAAATTTAAAGGGCCAGTACTCCAAATAATTGAGTAATCACCTGTGTCTCAGTTATAAGTTCCTCCACCTCCCACACTTCCCTGCCAAATCTTCAGTGCCCCTAGCCTGAGATTAAACAATCCTATTGTCTGTTTGCCTTGCCCGTGTATTTTGACCCTTCAGCTATGTTATTTGACTATGCACCTTTGCCGCCTGGCCTGACCTTCTGCTACGTCTGACTATGCCTCTGCCTCATCCTTCTGTACCTTGTCTTGCCCAGTTACCTGTGTAGTCGAGTCATATCGGGGGTAGCGACCTGGGTGTCACCTGCCGCAGCAATCCCATCCTGCCTTGCGGCAGGCTCTGGTGAAGACCAGCGGCACCTTAGACTCTGCTCCCCAATACGGCCCATGTCACCTGCCACACAGGTTGAAGGATCCACATCCAGCAGAGCTACTACTACTGTGAGCGTTACACACTGAATCGCCAACTGACCTTCTTGGTTGCAAGTCACACTTGAATGTAAAAACATATGAACATTTCAGGAATTAAAGGGGTATTCCAGGCAAAATGATTGATGGCCTATCCTCATAATAGACTATTAACTGCTAATTGGCTGGGCGCTGACCCCTGGCACCTCGCCAATCAGATGTTCAGTGTGGCTGGCTCAATTTACTGCAGATTGGCTGTTTCTGGTTACTGTAGCTCAGCATTCCTTCACCAGAATCTGTGACTGTGCAATATTCCATTGGTGCACCATAAGTCAGATTGCGCCTGTCCTTCAGGACCACTGTAATTCCCCAGGGAGGCTACACCCTACCCTCAGCATCCACCCCCTCGAAGGTAGAATTTTAAAGGGAATGTCCACTTTAAATACTGGATGCCGAGATGCTATATTTTATGTATTGAACACAGTACAGACAACCTATGTTTCTGTAATATTGTAATATTAAATATTTAAATGTGCAGCGTAATAGCTACAGCTTAGAAAGATGTATAACTTATAAAGCTGTACCAACAGACAAGGGTAGGTATACAGCAAGTTACAAAATGTCTTCACTCTAATCTTTAAAAATGTTTTTCCATATAGTATTAATCTTCAATATATTCATTTTAAATGAATGCACATGTTCTTTTGATACACTGTGTTTTCACATGAAATGTGTGCAGGACATGTGCATCATGCAGAGGATGCAGCTTTATCTTCCGTACTATACCTTAGTCAATTTTACAATCAATCCACAGGAAACCTTCACAAAAATCAATATTTTATCCAGTGTCTTTGTGAGCGGATACTGTATCTTTTTACCTCTAATGATGACAATGTAATATTAGTCAAGACCTTTATGTTACAAATATAGTGGATTATTTTCCTTTTAAGTTCATTAACCCTACACAGTGAATGGATGTCCTCATTTAAACCGATCTGAATGATCAACTCTATGAATTGACATTGATTCGAGGACGTGAGCTCCAGTGTTATGGTGAATTAGATTTCTTTCTGACATACTGTGTGACCACTTAGAGTTCAGAGTAATTCCTATCTTGCGTTACATTCCACTACTTCTCGGCTGTCTTACTTTATATCTTTTAATTACAATATGCTATAATGCATATTGATTCTGCAGACGATAGTGGAGAACTGCTTCATGTAGGCAACATTACATTTTATATACATGGAAATGGGCTGTAAGTTTTAAAGGATTACAACAAAATGCAGTCAGCCTTATATAATACGACATCTAATTACATCTATAGATAACCTTGTGACCTTGTAGAGGCTTATCAGAGCCAAGCAGAGTGAGAGAAAGTTTTACATGGGGAATAGATTGTATCCCTATATTCAGCATAGACGTCTATTGAACGATGATGTAAAAAAAGTTTGTTCTCAGCTGCATAGCAGATAGAGTTGTAGTATAGCTTAGTCAATGCAGCAAAGACACAAATATCAGCAGTGATCATCTGAGGTTTTCCGCAGTACTGATAATGCTACTGAAATATCCTTAGGTCATTTTGCTTAGGTATCGGTGGTTGAAATACTGTTAACCAGTGAGAAATAAATATACATAGATATACAGACAAAAAAAAAGAGTTTATCAAATTCAAGATATTATCTTCCTATAGTGATGCAGGAGGAAGGCAAAACAACAACAACAACAAAAAAAGCATTGAGGCTGATGCCAATTGCTTCATACTATGATACAATTCATTCTTGAATTCAATATGGCAATCAGAATAAATCCCTGGATCGATGCCCAGTCACCAGAAATATAAGACCCATAGCTTGTAATATTATATTTTTCAAGAAAAGCATCCAGGCCCCCTTGAACGTGTTTCTTGAGTCAGACATCACAACATCATGTGGCAGAGGGTTCCATAGTCTCACTGCTCTTACAGTAAAGAATCTCTGTCTGTGATGATGGTCAAACCTTCTTCCCTCTAGATGTAGAGGATGCCCCCTTGTCATGGTTACCGTCCTAGGTATAAAAAGATCACTAGAGAGATCTATGTACTGTCCATTCATATATTTGTACAACAAACTGAGGACAATAGTGGCGTTGTTTCTAGAATAAAAGAAAACAAACAAAAAAAACTATACATTTCTAATTCTAGATGACACCTTTAACCCCTTAAGAACGGAGCCCATTTTCACCTCTAGGACGAAGCCCTTTTTTGCACATCTGACCACTGTCACTTTAAACATTAATAACTCTGGAATGCTTTTACTTATCATTCTGATTCTGAGATTGTTTTTTGTGACATAATCTACTTTAACATAGTGGTACATTTTTGTGGTAACTTGCATCCTTTCTTGGTGAAAAATCCCCAAAATTTATGAAAAAATTTAAAATTTTGCATTTTTCTAACTTTGAAGCTCTCTGCTTGTAAGGAAAATGGATATTCCTAAAAAAAAATTTTTTGGATTCACATATACAATATGTCTACTTTATGACTGCATAATAAAATTGACAAGTTTTTACTTTTGGAAGACACCAGAGGGCTTCAAAGTTCAGCAGCAATTTTCCAATTTTCCACAAAATTTTCAAACTCACAATTTTTCAGGGACCAGTTCAGGTTTGAAGTGGATTTGAAGGGTCTTCATATTATAAATACCCCATAAATGACCCCATTATAAAAACTGCATCCCCCAAAGTATTCAAAATGACATTCAGTAACTGTTTTAACCCTTTAGGTGTTTCACAGGAAAAGCAGAAAAATGAAGGAGAAAATTCAAAATCTTCATTTTTTACACTTGCATGTTCTTGTAGACCTAATTTTTGCATTTTTACAAGGGGTAAAAGGAGAAAATGTATACTTGTATGTGTAACCCAATTTCTCTCGAGTAAGCACATACCTCATATGTCTATGTAAAGTGTTCAGCGGGCGCAGTAGAGGGCTCAGAAGCGAAGGAGCGACAAGTGGATTTTGGAGAGTACGTTTTTCTGAAATGGTTTTTGGGGGGCATGTCGCATTAAGGAAGCCCCTATGGTGCCAGAACAGCAAAAAAAAACACATGGCATACCATTTTGGAAACTGGACCCCTTGAGGAACGTAACAAGGAATAAAGTGAGCCGTAATACCCCACAGGTGTTTCACGACTTTTGCATATGTAAAAAATAATGTTTTTTTTTCACTAAAATGTTGGTTTTCCCACAAATTTCACATTTTTAAAAGGATTAATAGCAGAAAAGACCCCCCAAAATTTGTAACCCCATCTCTTCTGAGTATGGAGGTACCCCATAAGTGGACCTGAAGTGCACTGCGGACGAACTACAATGCTCAGAAGAGAAGGAGTCATATTTGGCTTTTTTAGAGCAAATTTTGCTTGGGGGGGCATGTTGCATTTAGGAAGCCCCTATGGTGCCAGGACAGCAAAAAAAAAAAAAAAACACATGGCATACCATTTGGAAACTAGACCCCCTTGAGGAATGTAACAAGGGATAAAGTGAGCCTCAATACCCCACAGGTGTTTCACGACTTTTGCACATGTAAAAAAAACAAAAATTTTTTTTCACTAAAATGTGGGTTTCCCCCCAAATTTCACATTTTTGCAAGGGTTAATAGCAGAAAAGACCCCCCAAAATGTGTAACCCCATCTCATCTGAGTGGAGAGGTATACCATAAGTGGACCTGAAGTGCACTGCGGGCGAACTACAATGCTCAGAAGAGAAGGCGTCATATTTGGCTTTTTGAGAGCAAATTTTGCTCGGGGGGCATGTCGCATTTAGGAATCCCCTATGGTGCCAGGACAGCAAAAAAAAAACCACATGGCATACCATTTTGGAAACTAGACCCCTCACAGAATGTAATGAGGGGTACAGTGAGCATTTACCCCCCACTGGTGTCTGACAGATCTTTGGAACAGTGGGCTGTGCTAAATTTTTCATTTTCACGGACCACTGTTCCAAAGATCCGTCAGACACCTGTGGGGTGTAAATTCTCACTGCACCCCTTATTACATTCCGTGAGGGGTGTAGTTTCCAAAATGGGGTCACATGTGGATGTGTTTTTTTTTTTTTTGCGTTTGTCAGAACCGCTGTATCAATCAGCCACCCCTGTGCAAATTACCTCAAATGTACATGGCGCACTCTCCCTTCTGGGCCTTGTTGTGCGCCCCCAGAGCACTTTGCGCCCACATATGGGGTATCTCCGTACTCGGGAAAAATTGCGTTACAAGTTTTGGGGAGCGTTTTTCCCTTTTACCTCTTGTGAAAATGAAAAGTATAGGGCAACACCAGCATGTTAGTGTAAATTTTTTTATTTTTTTACACTAACATGTTGCTGTAGACCCCAACTGTTCCTTTTCATAAGGGGTAAAAGGAGAAAAATTTGTTAGGCAATTTCTCCCGAGTACGGCGATATGTGACCCTACGGCCCATATGTGACCCTATTTTGTTGCCTTGAAATACGACAGGGCTCCAAAGTGAGAGCGCCATGTGCATTTGAGGCCTGAATTAGGGACTTGCATAGGGGTGGACATAGAGGTATTCTATGCCAGTGATTCCCAAACAGGGGGCCTCCAGCTGTTGTAAAACTCCCAGCATGCTTGGACAGTCAATTGCTGTCCAGAAATGCTGGGAGTTTTTGTTTTGCAACAGCTGGAGGCTCCATCTTAGAAACACTACCGTACAATACGTTTTTCATTTTTATTGGGGAAGGGGGGTGGTAGGGGGGGCAGTGTACGTGTGTATATGTAGTGTTTTACTCTTTATTTTATGTTAGTTTAGTGTAGTGTTTTAGGTTACATTCACGCTGACGGTGGATTACACTGAGTCTCCCGCTAGGAGTTTGAGCTGCGGCAGAAAATTTGCCCCAGCTCAAATTTGAAGCGGGGAACTCACTGTAATATGCTGCCAGTGTGAATGTAGCCTGTACAATCACATGGGAGGGGGGTCAAAACTACAACTCCCAGCATGCACTGACAGACCATGCATGCTGGGAGTTGTAGTTTTTCAACAGCGGGAGGCACACTGGTTGGAAAACCTTGAGTTAGGTTCTATGACCTAACTCAGTATTTTCCAACCAGTGTGCCTCCAGCTGTTGCAAAACTACAACTCCCAGCATGTACTGATTGCGGAAGGGCATGCTGGGAGATGTAGTTATACAATGGCTGGAGGCACGCAAGTACAACTCCCAGCATGCCAAGACAGCCTTATGCTGTTCCTGAATGCTGGGAGTTGCATTTAGAGGGGTTCAGGTTGTAAATCACTGTCCAGTGGTCTCAAAACTGTGGCCCTCCAGATGTTGCAAAACTACAACTCGCAGCATGCCCAGACAGCACACTGCTGTCTGGGCATGCTGAGAGTTGTAGTTTTGCAACATCTGGAGGGCTACAGTTTGAGACCACTGAGTGATCTACAACCTGAACCCCTCTAAATATTGCAAAACTACAAGTCCCAGCATGCCCACACAGCAAACAGCTGTCTGGGCATGCTGGGAGTTGTAGTTTTGCAACATCTAGAGGGCAACGGTTTAGAGACCACTGTAAACTGTGGCCCTCCGGATGTTGCTAGGCAACAACTCACCTAGCAGGACCCGGAAGTATTGCTGCCACCGCCGCACGTGGGGGATCCCCGCATGGAGGATCGCGCTCGGGGATCCGGGATCCAGGTAAGGGACCTTCGGCGCCGACCTTCCCTGGACAGTTCCCCCGTTTTGCCTGGAAACCGATAGGTGGGCAAAGCGGGGGAGCCGAACTTTAACCCCCCCTCCCCCGGTCTGCTATCGGTCGGTCGCTCGGCCGACCAATAGCAGGGATAGGAGGGGTGGCAACCCTGCCACCAAACTCCTATCCCTTCAGGGGGATCGAGGGTGTCTCGGACACCCCCGATCCCTCTTATTTTCCAGGTCACCGGGTCACCAGTGACCCGTATGACCCGGAATCGCACAGATCGCAGGTCTGAATTGACCTGCGATTTGCTCCCATCGCGGTCATGGGGGGTCTCAGGACCCCCCTCGGCGATGTGCCGGGATGCCTGCTGTTAGATAACAGCAGTCATCCCGGCCCGATCCCCGCTACCCGTGACGCGGCGCTCCCGGAACCCAGCGACATACATGTACGTCACCGCACGCCAAGTGACACTTCGCGGCACCGTACATGTACGTCGCTAGTCGTGAAGTGGTTAATTACCTTGGGTGCACTTTTCTTCACTTGCTCCAGTTCAGCCATTTCCTTCATACTGTATATACAGGTGCCCCAAATTGTACACAATGTTCTAAGTGATATGTATGGGGGAAAAACTATGTTCCTGTCATAAGTCTCTATGCCTCTCTTAATTCATCTTATGACTTTATTAACCTTGGCAGCCGCTGCCTGGAACTGGTCCACCAATACCCCCATATCCTTTTTAGTGTTAGTTTTACCCAGTATTTTCCTATTTTGCACAAAGTCACACATCTTGCTGCCTTGTCTCATGTGCATAACCTTACATTTATTCACAATAAACTTGTGAATGGGAGTGCGGAATCCCATATAAGTCTAGGGGCTTTAAGTTGAGACGGAATTCTTTATCTGAATAAAGATACTGATGAGAAGCAGAGTCTAGGCTGGAGGATGTGGTGCAAAAAGCGTGGAGCTGGGCTCATCAACAACTGACAATAACATATTCTGAAAATTAAGTCATAGAGGTATCCTATTGTACCACTTAAAGGGGTATTCCAGGAAAAAACTTTTTTTTTTTAGATCAACTGGCTCCAGAAAGTCAAACAGATTTGTAAATTACTTCTATTAAAATTTTTTAATCCTTCCAATAATTATCAGCTGCTGAAGTTGAGTTGTTCTTTTCTGTCTAAGTGCTCTCTGATGACACGTGTCTCGGGAGCTGTCCGGAATAGAAGCAAATTCCCATAGCAAACTTATTCTGCTCTGTGCAGTTCCTATGGGAATGTACTTCTACTCTGGACAGCTCCCGAGACACGTGTCATCAGAGAGCACTTAGACAGAAAAGAACAATTCAACTTCAGCAGCTCATAAGTACTGAAAGGACTAAGATTTTTTAATAAAAGTAATTTACAAATCTGTTTAACTTTCTGGAGCCAGTTGATATATAAAAATTTTTTTTTTCCTGGAATACCCCTTTAACTTCTGATGCAGTTCTATACAATACAGACACTTGGAACATTGCTTATATTAGTGTAGTTTTGGTAATACAGCTTTAGTTTCAAGAGAACTTGAATTGCAGTCACTGTCCTATTAAGATGATATTGTTCGCAGACTGTGCTTTTAGCGGATAATTTAGCAAATACTCACAGTGCGTGAACCTTGGTAAAACTATAGAACTTCACTCCACTTACTTTTATGGAAAACTGCCACATGACTTCTGTCTTTAGTTGTGACTAGATTTTTAGTGTTTTCAGTGTAGAATGTTAGAGGAGCTATAAGCAGGAGCACAGTGTACTGGAGAAGACATGTAGAAGTTAATGAGTGCTTGAGTTGGGGTGCAATGAGTGCGGTGTTGGGCTCATCAAAACTCACCATAATATATTCTGAAAATTACCGTATATACTCGAGTATAAGCTGACCCGAATATATGGCGAGGCCCCTAATTTCACCCCAAAAACCCAGGAAAAGTTATTGACTCGACTATAAGCCTAGGGTGGGAAATACATCATCCCCCCATGTCATCATCCCCCCCCTGTCATCATCCAGATCCCCGTCATTAACACCCCCGTCATCATCACCCTGTCAGTATCACCCCGTCATCACCCCCCAGTCATTTTCACCCCGTCATCATCACCCTGTCATTTTCACCCCCGTCAACATCACCTTCGTCATCCCCCCCTTCATCATCACCGCCTGTCAATCCCTTTCAGTGGTCTTCAACCTGCGGACCTTCAGATTTTGCAAAACTACAACTCCCAGCATGCTGGGAGTTGCAGTTTTGTAACATCTGGAGGTCCGCAGGTTGAAGACCCCTGCAGCCTTCATCATCATCCAGACCCCCCCCCCCTTTAGTTTTCTACTCACCTCCCCTCAGTGGGAAGGAAGGGTGAGCTGGTCCGGGCCATCTATGTTGCAGGGACCGTCCGGTGGGGAGGGTTAGTCGTTCCCGGCTGTCCATCTTCACTGGTGGCCCTCTTCTCCGCTCCTGGCTGGCCCTGAACTAGTGATGTTGCCTTGACGATGACGCACAGGGACGTTCATGCGCAGGTACGTCTGCTGCGCACGGACGTCCCTGTGCGTCGTTGTCAAGGCAATTTCACTAGGCCGATGCCGGCTCAGAGCGGAGAAGAGGGCCAACCGGTGAAGATGGACAGCCGGGAACAACTAATCCTCCCCACAAGACGGTCCCTGCAGCATAGATGGCCCGGACCAGCTCACCCTTCCTTCCCACTGAGGGGAGGGGAGCAGGGCTGTCATCAGAAATTTCGGGGCCCCTTACACAGCTCAAGGGCTGCCCCCTTCCCCCTCCCAGGGCCTGCCCACCATTTTTATTTTATTTTCTAGACATATATATATATTTCTAATTAGATTAGAGCAGAGTGCGGTGCTATATAACACTGTGCTATTAAAGGAGTTGCCTGGTTAAAAAAAACGTATCCTCTATCCAAGGATTAGGAGATAAGTTATAGATCGCGCGGGGTCAGAGCATTGGGGCCCTTGCTATCTCGGCTGGAAGGGGGTCGTGCCGTACCCGCACGGAGCACCCCTTAGAGATACATGGAGGGTGTGTGCCGGCCACGGCTTCCTGCAGGGTACAGACGTCAGCTTCCAGCAAACTGCCAGGGCCCCGTGTAGGAGATCGCAGGGGGTCCCAGCACTTGGACCCCCCTGCGATCTATAACTTAATAAGTTATTTTTTACCAGAAAACTCCTTTAATAGCACAGTGTTATGCAGCATAGCACAGGCATTTAAGAATAAGCAGCCCATTTTTTTGGTGGGGGTCTGACTGCTGAGACCCCCACCGATCACCTCAGTTGAAGTGGTTCTCCAGCTGTTGGAAAGCTAAAACTCTCATCATGTCTGGAGAGCCTCTGGCAATGGGAGTTGTAGTTTTGTAACAGCTGGAGAGACAAAGATTGGACACAGTTTTACCCATCATCACTGCAGAACTTACAAGTGACTACAGCTCTGATGGGACAGTCAGGAGAATACACAATGATATCAGTGACCTGAGTGATGTCTTCTGACTTGAGTGATATCTGCTCTGTTATCTTTTCTTCTTCATCTGGTCCAGAGACCAGGTCTTCCTCCAGCTCCATCTTCTCTGCAGAGTCTGACATCCAGACATCGTTGGCTCCTCACCAGATCCTCATCCTCTGCATGAAGACAGTAATCATTATAACCTTGCCGAAAAGTGTTCCCTAAATAAAATACTGCCCCACACTGTACCCTGAATACTGCTATACACTGTACCCACTAAATATAATACTGCCCTACACTGTACCCTGAATATAATACTGTTATACACTGTACCCTGAATATAATACTGCCCCAAACTGTACCCTGAATATAATACTGTTATACACTGTACCCTGAATATAATACTGCCACCCACTGTACCCTAAATAAAATACTGCCCCACACTGTACCCTGAATATATTACTGCTATACACTGTACCCACTAAATATAATCCTGCCCCACACTGTACCCTGAATATAATACTGCTATACACTATACCCACCAAATATAATACTGCTATACACTGTACCCACTAAATATAATCCTGCTCCACACTGTATTCACCGAATATAATACTGCCACACACTGTACCTTGAATATAAAACTGCCACCCACTGTACCCACTAAATATAATCCTGCCCCACACTGTATTCACCGAATATAATACTGCCACACATTGTACCCTGAATATAATACTGCCATACATGCATACACATCATATATACATATATACCCCCTCTTATCGTCTGTGTCCTCATCACTCCCCATCACCCCCGCCAAACCTCTCCTCATCACTAATATAACCCCCCTGCACCTCTCATCACCCCCATAACCCCCCTGCACCTCTCATCACCCCCATAACACCCCCTGCACCTCTCATCACCCCCATAACACCCATCTGCACCTCTCAACAACCCCATAACACCCCCCTGCACCTCTCAACAACCCCATAACACCCCCTGTACCTCTCATCAACCCCATAACACCCCCTGTACCTCTCATCACCCCCATATCACCCCTATAAACCCTCCTGCACCTCTCATCACCCCCATAACCCCCCTGCACCTCTCATCACCCTTATAACACCCCAAGCACCTCTCATCACCCCCATAACACCCCCAGCACCTCTCATCACCCCCCTACCCCCCTGCACCTCTCATCACTCCCCCCTGCACCTCTCATCACCCCCTGCACCTCTCATCACCCCCCCTGCACCTCTCATCACCCCCTGCACCTCTCATCACCCCCCTGTACTTCTCACCACCACCCTGCACCTCCCATCACCCCCTGCACCTCTCATCACCTCCCCTGCACCTCTCATCACATCCCCTGTACCTCTCATCACCCCCCCCTGCACCTCTCATCACCCCACCTGAACCTCTCATCACCCCCCCCTGCACCTCTCATCACCCCCCCTGCACCTCTCATCACCCCCCCTGCACCTCTCATCACCCCCCTGCACCTCTCATCACCCCCACAACACCGAAAGCACCTCTCCCCCCGCACCTCTCTTAACCATTGCAAACGCCGCCGCCCCCCCCCCCGCAAGTTCACCTACCCTGCTGGCTGCTGGGGTTCAGTGCAGCGGAGGCTGCTGCTGCTCCTGTGCACAGGGAGGATCGCCTGGACTGGAGATCACGCAGGGACAGGTCAGGTGACTAGAGTACACGTGCGTGCCTGCGCGGGGCACGTCGACTCCCATCAGCCCCTGGCCTGTCCGGCCCTGCCGTGACTCTTAAGGGACCCAAATCCCAAGAAAGAGCAGGCCATTGTCCTGCGGGCCCCCCGGACTATGAGGCCCGGTCATAGTCTGGCGGGCCCCCAGCGATCAGTGAGTGACAGTCGCAGTCACTTACTGACAAGCGGGAAAAAAAAAAAAAGGTCCAGGGCCGGCCGGGCCACCTGAAGCTCCGGGCCCCATACAGGTGTATGGGTTATACCCCTCTGATGGTGGCCCTGAGTAGAAAACTAAAGGGGGGGTCTGGATGATGACGAAGTCCGCAGTGGTCTTCAACCTGCAGACCTCCAGATGTTTCAAAACTACAACTCCCAGCCATCGGCTGTCCGGGTATGCTGGGAGTTGTAGTTTTGCAACATCTGGAGGTCAGCAGGTTGAAGACCACTGAGAAGGGATTGACAGGCATAGAGTTCACTCGAGTATAAGCCGAGGGGGGCGTTTTCAGCACGAAAAATCATGCTGAAAAACTCGGCTTATACTCGAGTATATACGGTAACCTAAAATAATAGGTAAGCTTTAGGTCAGAGAGCTGTTGTAGCAATGGAATAGTGAAATTACAATGCAAGCTATGCTTCAAAGCAAACAATTTCAGTGTCATTATTTTTGGATTGCCCGAGTAAAGCCAAATATAAGTCTATTAGGTGAATGCATTAAGTGTTGATAAAGGTAATTTCTGATGGTGCAGGGATTTATTTTTAATAACAGTTCAGTAAAGACTATATAAACTACAATGTTCATTAATAGAGACGTAAATGCTTAATTTCCATTGCTAGATAATTGTACGAGCAATTTCCATGTCAGCCGTGTTTCCCTTTATATACATCTGTTCAGTGATATTTATCCTAGGTTTATTTTTAACTTTGCATGGTTGTTATATCCACGAAGCAATTAGAAAAAATGTTGGCATGTGCCTACCTTATATTAGAAGTTGTCAAAATATGTCACGGTGTAAGAGAATTAATTAATATCTAATCAATGCAAAGTTCTAAAGGTCACTCCCCACCGAGACCTGCCGGGTGCTGATGGAAGCTGAATTGACTTTGTTTTATACTGTGCATTGTCAAGGTCCTACCTCTTTGCTCCTTTGTTCATTGCACAAAAAACAAAGAAAAAAGAGTTTTAATTTGCTGTTACAGTGAAACTAAAGTCTATAAATGACCACCAATACAGAAGTAAGATATAAGAGATACAAAGCAGATAATGCAGCTTATAAGTGCTTGAGTAGTGCATATTGCACAATAAATAATAGATGTATAACTTTTAAGTGAGTATTACCTCTTTTGCATCCCCAGGTTTATTATAACAAATGTATTATCCCAGGACAACACTTTCAATATCAAATACAAGTCATTGTGGTAGCTTGGGGGTGTAGGGTAGGTAGAGTGTAGCTGTGCAGTGATGAAAGGGTGTTGGATTAACCCTTAACTGTCGTGCCAGGGTGCGGGTTCCTCTCTGTATGTATATCCTACTGCCACCCGACCCAGGAACGATAGGGAGGAATAAAGGATTGTCCACAACCGGAGTTTTAGTAAACTGAAGATAACTTTACTGCAGATTTTATGCAGGCTAAACGTAGTAACAGTCTTTACAGAGGACCGGACTTTAGGTTCCTCACAGGTTTGTTTGGGACCTTGTAGGAAATAAGCTTGAAGTAATTACTTTATGCTGTTCCACTGGATTTAGGGGAATTGTCTAGGTCCAGCAGTCACGTAGGATTAGGATTGAGTTAGACTGAACTCACGGTTTTGTATTCGGCTGAAGTTAGCAGGCTTCAGGCCTAGATTTGTCTTGAAGGTATGCACGGAGCTTCTCTCTCTCTGCTAGTCTGTAACCCAAGAGAGCGATCATTGGGTAACAGTGGGTAAAAGGGGCGGGCTTCAAGCTTATTGGTCCCCCAGACCTGTCAGTCCTAATACAAAGCATTGTGGTACAACATGTGACATGAACACCTGACCTGGAAGGTCCTTAACCTTAGCAGAACAATATAATTATTAATCATGTGACCTAAGGTCCTGGAAGCAATATTCACACTATACATTATATATAATATGTGCATAAAATTGAAGAAGGAAGAGGTGACTAGGGGTTATCCCACTAAGAGCATCCTATCAGTACGGAGGAACTCTGACTCTGGGGACTTATAACACAAGGTACAGTACGAGTATAGTACCGGGACACCACAAACCCCCTTACTTGAAATGAGTCAACATCGACAACTGTCCCCTGAGACAGAGGGACGAAGTACTAAACGTGTTTAGACAGTCCTGTGCATAATTTGAAATGTCCTTTTAATCAGGCTGTAGCAACGGATAACAAAAGAGTCCTTGCTTTTGATAAAAGTCCTTGCAGGCTCTAAATATTAAAACAGTTTTTCTTCTTTTTTTATATTCTTATACTAACAAAATTATACTATCTTACTTTAGTATACAAACATGGAAAGCTAGTAAACTCATGAACAGGATTGTATTGTCCTCGAATTCACGAACAAGATGACATTATTAGACATGAGATACATCCTATCATTTACTGACTTTTATTATTTATTTTTTATTTTTCTGCTTTGACTAAACTGTTAGAAGTATGTATGCTACGCTGAGAGTTACTACATACTAAGACATTTGAATCTCACTTCATGTTTTTATTTATACCACATTAGTTACCTGTTATGCACACTGGTGATGTACTGGCTTGCCTGAGGCTGTCTGACCAATACCTGGCTACTAGGGTCGATGGGCTACATACACTTATCCCTAGAACTCTTTCTAGATAATCCTGACATAGGTTACCTTACTAAATACGTGTATACACTTAGGCTTACAGAAGCGCCTTCTGGCCAGGAAGAGCATCCTGAACACGTAGAAAGAAAAAGAACAAGTTAGTATGCAAACAGTGGTATGGAACTGAATAAGGACATCTTACAGTCCCTAAAGCTTTGTGTTGAGTTACTTGAAGTGTGAGATATTTATTTTGTGTACTGAGATTAGTGTGAGGTAAGTACACTAGAGAAGTGAGGATATGCACTATGTGTACATGAAATTATTTGGAAGTCGGTCTTGGTATCTGAGAGGTAGATTACCCTGAGTAGACCTTTGAGACCGACGCAACACCACCTCTTGGCTATCATGAACTTTGTTGATCGACAACTCCCTGAGGGACCAGCTTGAAGGCTGGAAGCAGGAGTTAGATCTCTGTGCGGACTGGGAGAACCCATGGGAATGGGTGAATTAGGTTCTGAGTTGCTTGGAGCTGTCACTGGAGACAGACCAGCGCTGGGCGAGCAGATCAAAGATGGTTGGACTGGAGCTGGACACGGTACACCACAGAAAATTACAGGCTGATGAGGGGAGAACATTGGAATGTCCATTGATGGATGAATCCCTTCTCCTGGAACATATTTTCTCAACGGTCTTGCAGCTGGGGGGGTAGGAGGAGGAGGCGGCACTGGTAAATCTTCCCTGAGACACAATTTAATTCTATTTCTGTGGACCACCTGTGGTTCAAATCCCTCCTTCTGCACCTCATAGACATCTGTGTCAGGATACGGCACTGCAGTGATGGTATAGGGCTCTGTCTCCCAGAGGGAATTTAGCTTATGTGTCCTGGGAAATTTCCTAAGTCACACCCGTTCTCCAAGCTGTAAGGGTTTGGCTGAAGCATGCCGATTGTAATCCCTTTTCTGCCGGCCTGGAGCCTCGCCCATTTTCTTCTCAACATTTTCTTTAGCTTCTTCGATCCTCCGACGATGTTCAGAGACTCAGTCTTGGGAGGCCTGAGGGGAATTATTAAAAGGTGCCTGTAATCCAAAGGCCCTATCTTTTGGCAGTTGGCCATGTCGTCCCATCATGAGGAAGAAAGGAGTGTACCCAGTGAAGCAGTGGATAAAGTTGTTGTAGAGTTCCAGCAGCTCAGGCAAGAGTCCGGGCCACTCTTCATGTTTCGAGACAGATGCTGCCCTTAGCATATGAATTAACACCTGGTTGATCCTCTCAAATAAGCAATTTCCTTGAGGATGATAGGCTGTAGTCCAGAGTTTTTTGCAATCATGGAATCAGCAGAGTTCTTGGAATAGCTGAGCTTCAAACGCGGTCCCTCGATCTGTGAGGACCGACTCCGGACACCCCAAAGGTTGGACCTAATGGGTGTAAAACATCTGAGCAGCAGTCTTAGCAGTGAGGTCCTTGACAGGGACGACTACTTCCCACTTGGAATAATGATCCACCAAGGTCAAGGCATAGGTGTAGCCAGTCCGGATGGAGGACAACTTCACATGATCCAAGGCAACCATCTGGTTAGGCCTGTCAGTATGGATGGGATGTAGAGGAGCTCTCACATCCTTGCAGAGGTTTTTGGTGACATTGCAGATGGTGCATTCGGCACACCATTTTTCGATATCTCCGCGTATTCCCACCCAGTAGAGCCTACGTCTGATGTGGCTTCGGCCTTGTGGACTCCAAAGTGTCCGGACTGGTCATGGTACGCATTAAGGACCATGGCTGCATCCCTTCAGGGGACTAGAATTTGATGTAGACGCTCTCCTGAGACTGGATCCAAGGAGTTTCTGTATAGCAGTCCTTTGTGAAGGAACAGGTGATTTCATTGTCACCACAACCGTTTCAACTCAAAGTCTTCCTGTGACCTGCATAGACGGGTTGGCACCTTCTTCTGGAGCAGGTAGTCCAAGAGGTCCCCTATGACTCGACTCTCATCCTGAAGAGTTTTCCAAGTATACAAGTCCTCAGGGATTTTGGGAGGCCCAGGCTCTTCACCCTCCTGGGTAGCCAGAATATTCTGCCTCACGAACCTTTGGTAGAAGGGCGGCATCTCCACATCCTCCCACACATCTTCTATGGGCGGTTCTTCGCCAGGAGCCATACGGGAGACTACATCAGTGTTGATGTTGGTTTTACCACTCCTATACTTGATATTGAAGTTATAATTGGCCAGTCTAGAGGCCCAACGCTGTTCAATGGCTCTCAATTTTGCAGTGTTCAGGTGTGCCAACGGATTGTTGTCGGTGTAGACCGTAAAGGGAGTGGCTGCCAGGTAGTCCTTGAACTTCTTGGTGACTGCCCAGACCAGGGCAAGGAGCTCTAACTTGAAAGAACTGTAGTTGGCATCATTCCTCTCTGCTCCCCGCAGATGTCTGCTCGCATAGGCGATCACTCTCTCTTTACCTTCCTGTACTTGGGATAGACTAGCTCCCTGACCTTCAAAGCTGGCATCATTGTACAGCCTGAATGGCTGACCATAGTCAGGATACGCCAAGATGGGCGGCTCAGCGAGAAGGCACTTCAGAGTCCGGAATGCTGTCTTGTTCTTTAGCCCAATGTATCGGGAGTCTTCCATTAGAATTCTCCTTCGCAGTACCCCGTAGAAGAGCAGTAAGGGGGCCAGCAATTTGGGCGTAGTGGGGGATAAAACGTCTATAGTAACCAGCAAACCCCAGGAAGCTTCTGATGTCCCGCATCATGCAGGGCGTGGGCCAGTTCTTCACAACACTCACTTTTTCAAGGTCAGGCTGCACACCCTCGGCACTGACAATGTGTCCCAGATAGTGAACTCTTCGTTTCAGTAGATGACACTTGGATGGCTTGACCTTTAGTCCATGCTGTATAAGGACTTGGAAGACTTCCTTCAAAATAGTTCAGATGCTCTTGGTAAGTCCAAGAATAGACATTGACATCATCCAGATACAGAAGTGCACCCTGGAAGTTGAGGTGTCCAAGGCATCATTCCATCAAGCGTTGGAAGGTGAAAGGTGCGTTGCAGAGTCCTAAAGGCATGCTCTTGAATTCAAAGAGCCCCATCAGGGGTCACAGATGCCGTTTTCTCATGTTCTTCTTAAGCCATCGGTACCAATACCCACTGGTCAGGTCTAGGGTGGAAAAGTAGGCAGCAGATCCCAAGGCTGTCAGAGATTCTTCAATTCTGGGCTATAGGATTCTGGGCTATAGGAGTATACTTGGGCAGTCTGGTAGCGACATCTGACAGATTAACCACTTGAACCGGGACTCTTCAATGCTTCACAGTCACGAGATTTCTTTGCGGCAAACACAAGTGGGTAATCTTCCAGCTGAATGGGTTCCAATAACGCCTGATAATCTTGATTCTTCACCCCTGGTCGAGCACGGCACCAAATGATAGTCTATGTCTGAGGTTGTAGAGTAACAGCCCGTATATCTTGGATTCTTACACAACAAATTTCTCCTTGGTGGTTGACGAACTTCTGCTCAGCTTGGAGCGTCCTCAGGTGGTGTTGCACAACTCGCCAGCCTGTGACATGTGAGGGAGAGATGCATGCAATGAACTGACAATTTCCTCAAAACAGTGTCTCATGATGTTCATCCCTAAGATGAATTCTGCGGCACTCTGATCACTAACATTGGTAACAATAACACCTTGCCCTCTAAGGACATGTCTCCCCACCTGTATCGTGGGCTCCCAGTACCCATGTCTGGGCACTGGTTTCCCATTCCCCGCAACCACCTTAAAATCTACATCATCGGGTTCACACCTTTTGGGGCACCAATATTTATAAAACACCTCTTGGGGAATGGTGGACACTTGGGACCGGGTGTCTATCAAAGCTCCTAACTGGACCCCCTCTACTACAATTTTCACATAAGGGCAAGGGGCAACATACAATGAGAAACCTATTTTAGTGCTGGTTTATCCTGGACCTTCAGTGGTTACCCCTGGGGATGCCCATTTAAAGCCCAACATTGACTCTTCCAGTGTCCAGTTTTATTACAAAAGCTACAAACAGGTCACTGAGTCCCAGGTGGCCTCACAGGGGGGGGGGCATTATTTGGATTGACAGGACGGGGGTTAGGCTTCTTAGGTGGAGGTGTCTCGTGCCTAGGGGAATGAGACCTGTCCACCATCTCCTTAAAAGTTTTGGTCAATTGATCAATGTCCTGTCCTACATTCTGTAGGTCGGTTGTCCCTGGACTAGCAGAGGCGGATGCACCAATTGGCTGTACACGGGATAATGGTTGGGTTGATGTTCCCAGGGGCTCTGCAGAAGGGGCAATAACTTCCTCTGCTTCGGGCCCGACTCAATAACGTTAGTAGCTAACCTTTTAATCGCTGGCAAGGACATATCAGGATTCTGCACCTCCAGCATCCTAAGTTGGGCCCTATCCCATTTATTATGTGCCCCATCTATGAATCTGTCTATCAGGATCTTGTTACCCTGCTCGAGCGTAATGCCATCTAGTCTTTGCACTGATTCCAAAGCATTTTGTAAGGCCACAGCATATGACCGAAGGGTCTCACCTGGCTTCTGACGGCGTTCATATAGCCTTAAGCGTACCTCAGAGGGGGAGTGAGACTCAAACACTTGATAGAGCCCCTCGAAGATCTGCTCCACTGTAGCCTTATCGGCAGCTGGCCAAGTGCGGACCTCTTCCAATGCAGGTCCCTGTAGTTGTCCCATAAGTAACTGCACCTGCTGATTAGGGGGAAAAGAATAGAAAACAAAGAGACTCTGGGTCTTCTCCTTGAAATCCCTCAGTGTGAAGGGGTCCTTATCGTAGTTGGGGAGGATTGGATTCCCCAGGAAGACAGGTGCCGCCACAGGAGCTCCTAGGTTAAGCCGTTGCGCCGGGGGTGAAGCAGGCAGCATCCTTCTTGCTTGTTGTGGTGACCCCTCTGGCAGGGTCGCAGGAGCGGCACATGGCAATGGTGCTGTAGGTTCGGACATCTTGACCTACAGCGTTGGCCCTTTAAATGAAGCTTGAAAACGCAGGACCCTTTAAGAGACGCAGCTGTTCTTTAATCTGGAACTTGAGAGCGGTGATCTCGAACATGAGAGCGGTGACCTGAAACTGGAGGGCGTTGAGCTAGAACTTGAGTGTGACGATCAAGAGCTTGAGTGAGACGATGCAGGACTTCAGCGTAGCGATCTGGCACCTTAGAGCTTTATAGTATGCTGGCTCTTTAAGAATTTAAGCTTGTTGCAGCACTCTGCGTTTTTTTGCTGTGCTAAAATGGCTGCCGCGGCTCCAGAGACCTCGGTGTGCGAAGTATCAAGATTGCGCACGCGGGAAGGCCCTGCGCTAACTTTAACCCCTTCTGATGAGGATTTCAACTCCGCTGTACTCTTCGCCTCCCCCTTACTTTTCGTGCGCACTTCTTACACACAGTAATACTAGAACAGTCCCGTTCACTTGTGTGCGCATACCTATTCGCAGCGTGCAAAGGCTTTTCTCAGTACATTAACACAGTTCTTTATATGGGGGAGTACACTTTAAACTGTGGCAACAGCTGTAGGCACACATCCGTATCTTGTTCGTAAGACGCCAAAAAGCTATGTGGTAGCTTGGAGGTGTAGAGTAGGTAGGGTGTAGCTGTGCAGTGATGAAAGGGTGTTGTATTAACCCTTAACTGTCATGACGCCAGGATGCGGGTTCCTCTCTGTATATATATCCTACCGCCACCCGTCCCAGGAACGATAGGGAGGAATAAAGGATTGTCCACAACCGGAGTTTTAGTAAACTGAAGATAACTTTACTGCAGATTTTATGCAGGTTAAACGTAGTAACAGTCTTTACAGAGGACCGGACTTTAGGTTCCTCACAGGTTTGTTTGGGACCTTGTAGGGAATAAGCTTGAAGTAATTGCTTTACGCTGTTCCACTGGATTTAGGGGAATTGTTTAGGTCCAGCAGTCACGTAGGATTAGGATTGAGTTAGATTGAACTCACGGTTTTGTATTCAGCTGAAGTTTGCAGGCTTCAGACCTAGATTTGTCTTGAAGGTATGCACAGAACTTCTCTCTGCTAGTCTGGAACCCAAGAGAGCGATCATTGGGTAACAGTGCCCTTATATCTAAAGGGGCGGGCTTCAAGCTTATTGGTCCCCCAGACCTGTCAGTCCTAATACAAAGCATTGTGGTACAACACGTGACATGAGCATCTGACCTGGAAGGTCCTTAACCTTAGCAGAACAATATAATTATTAATCATGTGACCTATGGTCCTGGAAGCAATATTCACACTATACATTATATATAATATGTACATAAAATTAAAGAAGGAAGAGGTGACTAGTGGGTTATCCCACTAAGAGCATCCTATCAGTATGGAGGAACTCTGACTTTGGGGACTTATAGCACAAGGTACAGTACGAGTACAATACCGGGACACCACATCATACTTTTTAGACTATAAGGAAAACTTATTAGCAAGAACATTTTTTGCTGTATAGTCTTCATGTCTCCTCTGACAGGGTAATCCAGCTGTACCCAACCACCCTGACCACTTCTTTACTGATTGGGCAAACACCAATATAGCTCTGTGCCCAATCACAGCTGTACAGTTCTCTCCCTCCACCTGCCCAGATCTGTTCTGTGTGATCGGGGCAGGAGAGGAAGTTGGACTCACTGTGCACATAGCATCCAGCTCTCCACAATAAGGAACGTTTCCTCAAACAGCTTAACAGCACAGGGGGCTAAGGTCTTAGATATCTGCAGTACCTTTGATGATATCTCAATCTTGTTGTTACTTACAGATGTAGCCCATGTTAAATATGTTGCGACAAACCCCAGTTTACTGAAGATTCCGCAGATTGAGGAGTCCATGCCTGTCTACACGGTGAGCCAGACCTGGTTTATTCAGCGCTGTCTTAACTACTGTAGTAACACTTTATGCCATGGTGTTCCCGAGGCAGAAAACAGAATGGGTGCTTAATTTTGGCGCAAGTCCTGTGCCGCATGACAAAATATGGCGCCCCTTATGTTTCAAAAATTCTGTGACATTCAGCCATAATAGGTAAACTAGTGCTGGATAAACCAAAACAGAGTGTCCAGCCCAGGAAATCTATTTACTGAAGCTTGGGATCCATAAAACATCCCTAGCTTGCTGTCCCTGCTTTAGTTTTAATGCACCCTATGGCACGATTGAAACTAAGCAAGGGAATACAGACATCTCTTAAAGGCAGATAATCCTCCTCCTTACAAGGCATGTTACACTAATAGTGTAGCACGCTTTGCACACGATGTCTGAAGTCGGTGCAGGCTATATGTGTTATAAGTAGCGCCCTTTTAGACTGGTACCATAGATACATAAAACAATGTAAATTTGTCACTGCATCTTTCTTGATCCTTAAAAAATATGTCCAGCGGAAAAATAGGTATCCTGCCGATAGGGATAGTGTCTGATCACGGGAGGTCCGACTGTTGGGACCCCCCGCAATCTTCCATACAAGGCCCTGGCTCGGCTGCTGCTCTATTCAAAGAAATTACCTTTTGCATCCAGCACATTAGCTGGTCGAAACAGGCCCCCTTTAGTCATCTCTATCTGAGAGGCAGAGACACAGCGGGGCGCATACAGGAGATCACGGGGGGGGAGGGGGGTCACAACTGGTAGGTCCCCAGCAATAGGGGATACTTTTTGCTGGACATCTTCTTTTACTTGAAGAAAGAGGAACATTGAGTAATTATTTTTTCCCGAAAAAGGGGAAGTAGGCCATCTAAGTTTGTGAATCTCTGCTCTAGACATTTCTAGTAGTTCTATTGACTTAGCAGAATGTACCCCATACACATACAATGCTGCATATGAAAAAGATGTTTATACCTATATTTTTTCTTCATAATGTAAAGCATAATAGGCTTGTCATACTATATAAACAGATTATAGAGAATATATTCCCAAATATCAGTCTTTTATGTAACAAATATGTTCATTTTTTATTTCTTTTTCATTTTTTATATGGAAAATTGCCAAAGAGGGGGTGATTTAAACTTTTAGTATATATTAATTTATATTTGTAAAAACTGTATTTTTATGATTTAATAGTCTCTCTAGGAGACTATTCAATGCAGTATGTCTATGAGAATCACTGAGATTGTCATGGGTGGCTGACAGGGGTGCTATTAGCGGTGGCAGGTAGAGCAGGCTCGAGTCATGAGACGCTCCATACGTCCTTAACGACCCCATAAGATATATTTATGTTATGGGGCATTAAGAGGTGAAGGTGTGTATATATATATATATATATATATATATATATATATATATACTGTATATATATTTTGTGTATAGTATTCCACATGTGATCTCATTACATCACAATTTCCCTTTTCCCACTGGCTATACTAACTATGCTATAACTATGCAGCAAAGCATTTAACTTGCCATATATATAGTGCCTGGCATAAATCACCACCCATATACATTTATTTTCTGAAGTGTTTACTAATATAGAACTGCCAACTTGGTTTGACTTGACTGTTATCTCCTCAAAGAAAAATATCAAAAATCATCCTCTGGCACTCATATTATCCAACAGTCAAGAGTCTGGCCAGTGGTGGTTCCAGGGGGGGGGGGGGGCAACGGGGCAATAGCCCCCCTCCCCCCAAGATTTCTGCCCCCTGATTTCTAACATGGTGGAGCAGGAGATGTCAGCTTCCGCTCCACCATTCACTCATTAGTTTACCTTTCTCGCCGCTGGGACGTCATCGGCGATCAACGGCAGGCCGGCATGATGACGTCACATTATCGCGCCGGGGCGTGAAGATCCCGTCACCGCGGCTCGCCGCTCACCTGTCTGCACAGTCTGTGCACGTAAGAAGAAGAGAGCTGCTCAGCGGGGGAACGTCATAGAAGTGTACATATTTTTTTTTTAACTGTTTGGCACAACTATATGGCACTGGGGTCAGGGGGCAATAAAAAAACTTAGGGGGCACAAAAAAGGATACATTTAATGTGAGGTGTCCATGACCCATATAATGCCCCCTGTGCTGTGCCCCTCACATATAATTGCCCCCATCATCATCATGTGCCCTTCAGATATAATGCTCCTGTCATGTGCCCCTCACATATGATGCACCCTGTGGGGCAGGGGGCATTTTATGTGAGGGGCACGTCACAGGGGGCATTATATATTAGGGGCACAGGACAGGGGGCAGTATATGTGAGGGGCATGCCACAGGGGGCATTATATGTTAGGGGCACAGGACAGGGGGCAGTGTATGTGAGGGGCACATGATGAGAGCATTATATGAGGGACACAGCACAGGGGGCATTAAATTTTAGGGGAGCATGACACGGGCATTATATGTATGGGGCACAGGACAGGGGGCATTATATGTAAGGAGCACAGGACAGAGGGCATTATATGTGAGTGGCACAGCATAGTGGGCATTATATGTTAGGTGCACAGGACAGAGGGCATTTTTATTATGTGGGGGGAACAGGATGGACATTATTAATATGTGGGGGGAGCAGGAGGGGCCATAATTATTATACGTGGGGGCACACAATGGGGTATTATTACTATATGTGAAGGCACAGAGTGATTTGCATTTTAGAGGTATGGTGTTTATTATAAAGGAATTTCAGGGTTGGTACCATTTTTATGGGCCACAATACATTACAGTATTGTATTCAGAGGGTGCACTGCACGGCAAGGTTATATTCAGATGGTACAGTGTGTGGTAGTATTATATTCAAAGAGCGCAGTGTGTGGTAGTTTTATATTCAGAGAGCACAGTGTGTGGTAGTATTATATTCAGAGGGTGCAGTGTGTGGTAGTATTATATTCAGAGGATGCAATGTGTGGTAGTATTACATTTAGAGGGTACAGTGTGTGGTAGTATTATATTCAGAGAGTGCAGTGTGTGGTAGTATTATATTCAGAGAGCGCAGTGTGTGGTAGTATTATATTCAGAGAGCGCAGTGTGTGGTAGTTTTATATTCAGAGAGCGCAGTGTGTGGTAGTATTATATTCAGAGGGTGCAGTGTGGGGTATTCAGAGGATACGGTGTTTAGCAGTATTATAATAATTATTGTTTTCATACAGAGGATCAGAATCCGCTGACAAATTAAGGAGCCATCTGGGTGTCATTTTCTGCAGAGAGAAGATTTAGCTGACAAAGTAACAGCGGTCTGTACCATCGAAGCTGTATCATCGATCACTGATATCATTGTGTATTCGCCTCACTATGTCCCATCAGAGCTGTAGTCACTTGTAAGTTTTGCAGTTTTCATGGGTGAAACAACAACTCCCAGCACACCCTTACCACTACTTAGGTCATACTGGGAACTGTAGTTTTAAATGGTAAAAACTTTAGCACTTTCCCATTCTGTGACAATTGGTATATTTGATTGTTATACTGGAAATTATTTTCTGCAACCTGCTACTCCGCGGGCATCACAACTATACTCACAACTATACTGCCAACCTAATGTGGGGGAACTACAACCTAATGTGGGGGAACTATACTGTCAACTAAATGTGGGGGAACTACAACCTAATGTGGGGGAACTATACTGCCAACCTAATGGAAGGGGGGGGGAGGACTACAACCTAATGTGGGGGAACTATACTGTCAACCTAATGGGGGGGAACTACAACCTAATGTAGGGGAACATACTGACAACCTAATGTGGGGGAACTACAACTTAATGTGGGGGAACTATACTGCCAACCTAATGTGGGGAAACTAAAACCTAATGTGGGGGAACTACAACCTAATGTGGGAGAACTATACTGCCAACCTAATGGGGGGGGGGGGACTACAACCTAATGTGGGGGAACATACTGCCAACCTAATGTTGGGGAACTACAACTTAATGTGGGGGAACTATACTGCCAACCTAATGTGGGGAAACTACAACCTAATGTGGGGGAACTACAACCTAATGTGGGAGAACTATAGTGCCAACCTAATGGGGGGGGCGGACTACAACCTAATGTGGGGGAACATACTGCCAACCTAATGTGGGGGAACTACAACCTAATGTGGGGGAACTATACTGCCAACCTAATGTGGGGGAACTACAACCTAATGTGGGGGAACTATACTGCCTTCCTTGTGTGGGGGAACTGGGAACTATGCTGCCTACCTAGTGTGGGGGCACTATGCTGAATACTTAAAGTGGTACTCCACTACCCCAGCGTTCTGAACATTTTGTTCCAAACACTGGGTGCAGGCTGCAGGGGTTGTGATGTCATAGCCATGCCCCTTGTGACATCACACGACACCTCCTCAATGCAAGTCTATGGGAGGGGGCGTGTCGACTAGTGCATGATACTCTAATAGTGCCCTTCCTGAGACTAGACTCTGGATCCGCCCCTGATTCTGGCAGGACCATTCCAAAAACTAAACCCAAAAAGGGTGGGGTTTATGTGAGCCTCATCCTAGTGGTCTCAGCGGGGGGGCTTAAAAGGGTACTCCACCCCTAGACATCTTATCCCAGGGTTCCCGACGCTGGGGACCCCCGCAATCTCTCCTGCAGCACCGTAGTTTCTCAGCTGCACAGAGCGAGGATCACTCTGTGGCTGATGACAGGTTATGCGGGGGACGGAGTATCGTGATGTCACCGCTCCGCCTCCTCGTGACGGTACGCACCGCTCCCTCAATGCAAGTCTATGGGAGGGGGCGTGGCGGCTGATCCTCACTATGTGCGGCTGAGAAACGGGGGTGCTACAGGGACCCCCGCGATCAGACATCTTATCCCCCATCCTTTGGACAGGGGATAAGATGTCTAGGGTCGGAGTACCCCTTTATATTTCCTTATATTGCCTAATTAAAATGTTGGCAAATATAGGCACTAAGAATTAAAAAGAGACTTTTTTATCAACACTCAGTAAACAGCTTCCATTGGAACACTATGAAATGTAATTTGTTTTTTGGCTGTTAAATGGATGTTAATTTTCTAAGTGGAGTCCAAGACTCTGACCTTAACCTGTTGCCATAACAGTGCATTATTGCAAACTTGTAAATCCTTGTGTTTTTGTTCGTTACTTTTAGCAGTCACAGTTTTGACGAGACACGTGATTTCACGTGACAGATCTACCAGGATATTTAATAGCTTTATTCAATCAAGCCTGTAATTGGAGCTATTTTGAATGTGATTGGATTCTATCGGTAATGCAGCATTCCATGCTTTGTGCCCTGATTGCCGCCATACAACATTTTAACTCAGAGTAATTACCTTAGCTGTGACCATTTAGAATAGTGAGTTTGAAACCACCTATAACATAGGCGTAATGAAATATGCATGTCACTGGTCAGTGTAAAACAGAAAGAAATAAAATACAAGATATTAACATAATTATCTTGTTTTTCTCTTTTTCAAAAACAATATATTTTTTTCCAGTTTTAGAAGTAGTTTTGATCAATGAAACGAATTTAATCTAGATGAATCTGTTTTTAGAGCAGAAATGTAGTGTAACATAAAAATTACGGGGATAGAACATAAATCTCTTCTGTCTCCAGTTATTAATTAACCTAATTAAAATACAATATTATGTAGGAAATTTTTGTTAATGTTTTATTTTAAGCTTCCTAAAAGGTTTTTAACCCATACAAGAGACATTAGATTTAATCGATGCCAGATTATTAAGATTGTCTTAAAAAAAAAAGAAGACCTTCTTAGGGTAGTGTATACACTGCAGGAAATCAGCCGGTCAGCAGGATACTCAACATATTTTGTTATAAGCAGACACACAGGGCTTCCCCTCCACAGCCCTGTGTGTGTAGAAGATTTGGAGGCGGGCCTGTGCATCACAGTCACATTGGCATGCTCAGCCCTCCAGACCTTACAGCACACACAGGGCAGCGGCAGGGAAGTCCTGTGTGTCTGTTCATAGCAAAATGCGCTGTGTATTTCCTGCTGACCAGCGGATTTATCTCAAAGTAAAATATGCAGCGTAAATGCTACATGTGACCCTACCCTTAAAGGGGTACTCCGCTGTAAACATGTTATCCCCTTTCCAAAGGTTAAGGGTTAAGATGTTAGATTGCGGGGGTCCCACCGCTGGGGACCCCCGCGATCTCTGGGCCGGGAGTGGCAGTGTCCGGAACATGGAAGCTTGCAGCTTCGTGAATGATATCACACCACGCCCCCTCCATTCATGTCTATGGGAGGGGGCGTACATAGCCGTCCCACCTCCTCCAAAGGAGGTGAATGGAGGGGGTGTGGCAGCCGGCATCTCCAGTCATCAGGCACAGAGTGGATTTCGCTCCATGCACAGATTGACTGGGGTGCCGCGGCGGAGATCGTGGGGGTCCCCAGCAGCGGGACTCCCACTGTCTAACATCTAATCCCCTTTGGATAGGGTATAAGATGTTTACAGCGGAATCCCTTGCGTGCGACACCTTATAACACAGAGCAAAGAGCCTTTCTTACCTTTGTGAGCCCTGCTCATCCTTGCATTACAAATCTAATACTATGTTTCCCTGTAGAGGAAATGTTTGGCCTTCATCAGCTTCCCCCAGTTTCTATAGTTGATCAACAAGGAATTCTGTAGTCAGATCTGCAATGATCATCTGATCGTTGATATGGCTTTTAAGGTTAGTTTTGCACAAATGTAATCCCATCATAACTGCTGGTCTACAGAGCCAAAAGAACACCATTGCAGATGGTCTCAGTTTGCATAATGTAATTGTCTCTGTCTAAACACAAACATTTATGAGGTATAAGGCCATATAATTGTATGCTTTATACTATTTATGTAATGTAAGCAACCACAGGTCCCATGCAAAAATGTAGGACAAGAGTAAAATGTACATACAAAATATCTTCACACAATTAACACATCTCCGTATAACGTAACATAAAAGCTAATAAATGTTGTGCGCATTTTGAAAATGACACATTACTAATTATAGGTTAAAAGGAATAATAATAATAATAATAATAATAAAACGAGAAGAAATAAGTTGTATTTGTGTTTTATTTCTAAGATGGTGGTCATGCAAACTAAATATTTTACTGCATTTACATTTGTTTCAAAAGTTGATGTTGGTAAAATCTACTGCATACCTCCCAACATTAGATTTCCAAATCCAGAGACAAACTAAGGCCCCAACCTTTTTTCTACTAAGGAAACATCACAAAATCACATAGAAATGTCTCTTTTTTTGTAAGTTTCAAAAATCCCCTCCTCCTTGTTTCGGAAAAATCTTAAAAGGTTCTGTTGGGAGGTACGCTACTGATGGTCATACTGTAACTATTATTGTAGCATAATAAATGTTTTCACAAAATGTAATATTAAGTACAGAAGTGAAAAGGTATCTGACAAAATTATAACAGTAGAAGTGACCCCTTGAAGACATGCACAGTATTTATTCGTTGTCACCAGAAATTTCTTGTGGATATTGACAGTTTCTGTTTCAGAACTGATGATAATTAAATAGTCACAAAATTACAACTTAAAAATTGTTATGCTGGATGCACAGAATTCTATACATCGAGTAGGTTGTGACATCAAGGGAGTTCAGAAGAGGAATACACAAACCACATATCAGTAATCGATAAAGGGGAAATTCTTATAAATCATATTTTTCTAGTAATTCCATCTGCCATGGACGTTTTTTCTCCGGAAAGTAATCAGGAATTTTAATTTTTTTAAATTCTTGTATACATTTTTTCATTTCCTCTTCGATGCTTGGTTTTTCACAGACTTTCCTTTTAGAAAGGTTGTTATCTCTAGATTTGCTCATCAGTGATTGGAAGAGTTCACTGTTCCTACGTTTCTCGGGTGGTGGAACCCACTTGACTTGGTTCTTTTTTGATGGGCGATCCAATGTTAGGGTACTAGGTTGATGAGAACTCGATTGTTGGAGCATAGATGTGTTTTCTTGAGGGGTGCTAGCTTCTGACTGGCTATCACAGCTAGATGTAGACAGTTCATTACACGATGTTCCACTTTCACTACCTTTGTCTAATACTTTTTCGGATTTTATTTCTTCACAGTCTTGTTTGGGAGATACTAACTTTTGTGGGGATCCTATGATGACAAAAAAAAAAAACATAAGTATACAAGTGATGTTATTATTATTATTTTCATACAGCAACATAATATGGACCAATCAGTAATAATCAACCAACAAGGGTTGTCTGTCATAAGAAAAAAAGTCTGCACCGCGCTTATGTGTTATGGGTACTGTAGCTTATGAATTTTCCATCCTTTCCTAATGTCTCTGAATTTTATTCTATGTTAAATTCTTCAATAAACATAATAATAAAAAAACATTCACAGAAGTGTCATCTTGAATAAATTTATATCCCATGGTAAATAATACAAAATAAATCATTAAATCATCAAATAACCAATAACATTAAATGGTACCTCTCATTAGTAATACAAATTTATATGTTATAAATATAAAACTATATGTTAGGTAATTTGAACTACCTTTCTAATATACTTCTTAATATCATTTTGTAACTTTAAGTGTTAAATTAACAGCAGATTAACAACAGACTAGCAGATTTTCTCCTGCAGCCTCAGCCAATCACAGCTCATCTCACACTGAACTGCTCTCGGCTGTGTTTAGCAGAGGGATGGAGAAAGTTCTCCTCAGCAGGGCTACAGATGATGTCACGCCCAATAGGAAACACTCTTTCCCAGTCTGTGGAGCTCACTGAGACTAAGCAGAAGATAAAGAACAATATCAGGGTATAAAACAAAAAATAAAAAAAAATATGTCAGGTGGTGGTTTATCATGATGGGGGAGTGACTTGGGAGATCATGACAGGATCATGACAGGTACTCTTTAAGATAAAATAATTAAAGCATGTTCACTTTACTTTGGAGCGCTCAATGTTCACACAACCAAAAATCTCCTGACATATTTTATTTTTTGCCTGCATTTGGGCCTTAATTGGAAATCAAAATATTATGTGTAAACATAGCCTATAGATATTTTTTGGGCTGTAGCATTTCTATGTGTCGTTAAGGTGTATGTGAGAGGAAAGCAAATGTGGCAAATATAATATAAATGTAGCCTACATGGAAGCCCTTTTTTATGGAACGCTATGTATTTAAATTTTTCAAACTCCAAGAGGTTATAAGAAAGCTACTTTTTTTTTTTTAATTAGACAGTTTATATAGCTGATTCTAACCAGCCCATTATATCAGGGAAAAGGATGATAAGCAGCTGTTTCAGTTATAAACATCCAGCACATTATGCAATGAGGAACAATTAATGAACTTTACTTTACGTCTCTTATCTCTCAAAGCACATATTTTTTTTCTGTAGACCTCACCGCACTTAACATTAAAGTAAGAAAGAGTCATGCATATGTCATCATAGTGACAGGCATGTGCTCCTCATAATATTATGTCATGAGGGGGCGGGGCTATGACGTCACAAGCTCCCGGCGCCAGCTCCAGCATTTGGAACAGTTTGTTCCAAATGCTGAGCAGCGGAATACCCCTTTAAGGACACGCTAGATGAACATGCTTTAGGCTGGGTTCACACTACGTTTTTCAACTACGGCTCCCGCATACGTTTTCTATCAAAAACCTTATGGGAAAAAAACGGATGGAACAGTATGGGAAAAAGTAAACCGTATGGGTTTTTAAACAGTATACTGTTTTTAAAAGTGCATACTGTTCCGTCCGTTTTTGTAGAAAAAAAACCCATACGTTTTTGAAAATTTTGTCCATTTTTAATGGGAGGGGTCTTGGGTGGGGACTTTAGGATTCAAATGCGCATGTGCAAAGTAAAAACGTATACGTGTTTCCCGTATGGAACCGTATACATGTGCGTTTCCCATTGACGTCCATGTTAAAAAAAAACGTATGCGGTTGCAGTACGGTTTTTAAACCACGATTTTTTCTCCGGTTTAAAAACCGTACTGCAACCGCATACGTTTTTTTTAACATGGACGTCAATAGGAAACGCACATGTATACGGTTCCATACGGGAAAAACGTATACGTTTTTACTTTGCACATGCGCATTTGAATCCTAAAGTCCCCATCCAAGACCCCTCCCATTAAAAATGGACAAAATTTTCAAAAACGTATGGGTTTTTTTCTACAAAAACGGACGGAACAGTATGCACTTTTAAAAACAGTATACTGTTTAAAAACCCATACGGTTTACTTTTTCCCATACTGTTCCATCCGTTTTTTTTCCCATACGGTTTTTGATAGAAAATGTATGCGGGAACCGTAGTTGAAAAACGTAGTGTGAACCCAGCCTTAGCAGGTAACTTCATGTACAGCGCTGTACATTTATGGTGTGGCTATTAAGCAAGCCAAGGAGCTTTGCTTCATAGCAGATGAGTTTCGCTGCTACGAACAGCTGGGGACTCATGACAATATCTGCCATTAACCCTATAGATGTCATGATCAATGGTGATCATGGCATCTATAGTAAAAATATAGGTGCCGGTGGGTTTGGGTGGGCTCATCTGTCTGATAAGCTCAAATGACCGCCAGAGGTCTCTCTTACCCTCCTTTGGCTGCAGGATTGATGATCTTCTGCAGACTACAGAGCCAGGCTGTACAAGGAGATTTTCGGTAGTACTGATAGTACTGATGTCATAACATAGTACTGAAAAGTACATATAAATTAAATGATTGCTTTTCATAGTTTCCTATGGAGACTTAAAAATATAATTCACTGCCTTTTTCCCATAAAAAAAAAACCCACACAAAAAAAAAAAAAAAAAACAGTTGGGTTCACCACGTGCAGAAATGTCCAACCTATTAAAAATAATATTATGTTTTTGATCCCTCACAGTGAATGGCTTAAATATAAACAATACTGAACATTAGAATTGCTGCTTTTTGGTCACATCATATGTTAGAAAAAAAATTGTAAAAAGCGATCAAAAAGTTCCATCAAAACAAAAATGGTATCGATAAAAACTTCAAATCACTTCGCAAAAACTGAGCCCTCAAACAGCAACGTATACAGAGAAATAAAAAAGTTATAGGGGTCAGAACAGGACAATTTTTAACACAATTACTTTTAAAAGTAGTACAGTAATAGGTAAGAATGTAAACGTGGGAATCTTTTTAATCATATTGACCTACAAAATCACATGTCAGTTTTACCGTAGAGCATATTAATGTTAAAAATGCGGATGCTATTTAAAAAAAAAATTAAATATACCTGAAAAAACACCAGGGCACTGCACAAAACAACACTCCATAGAACTGATAGCATGGCCAACACTGCCAAGCATAACACTGCCAAACGTAGTAAGCTATCAGCCAAGAACTAGAAAGATTCTTGGAATTACAGTATTTGGAGACTTCCTGTAGGAGAAATATACATAGAAAACTAAATATATCCCTTAAACTTTATGTTCTATCAATACAAACAAGCTACATCTATCTGCATCTATTCATTGATTTCTGAAATAGTTATCTGGCTTTTATAATATAATAAGGTCCTCCACCCGTCATTTACACTGTCTGCAGCTATGACAAGATGTACCACAAGTCCTTTCTCTAATTTTCTGCTGCGGGTGAGATTATTTTTCTCAGTTTCTTTGGCCTGATGTGTGACAGCAATAGGTACTGATAGACCCTGACTACAGAGTAAACTCTTTGTAGTCATGATCTAATAGTTAACCACTTAATTTTGTAATCTAACAGCAGATGCATCAAGGTGTAATATAGGGTTAACAAGGAAAAACATGCGATTAAAATACATTACAAAGTGATAGATTTTTATATTTTACAATTATTTATTAGGCCATAGATCAATAAGTCCCTGTAAACCCATATATGACCAAAGCCTAATAAGCTCAGGAGACATGTTTTCTTAAAGGGGTACTCCGCCCCTAGACATCTCATCCCCTATCCAAAGGAAAGAGGATAATATGTCTGATCGCCGGAGTAAGTGGGTTCAGGAGAACAGTAGATGGATTGGGAGGGTGTAAGTAGGTAGGAAGGTCCTCCCAGTAGAAAGGCAAACCCCCATTAGTAAGATACACCATTAGGTAGATGCCCTATTAGAGTGGTCTCCTCAAATGAGTAGATTCCCCCTTTAACAATTCCCCCCATTAGGCAGATGCCCCCATTAAACAAGTTGTCCCAATTAGGTGGATGCCCCCATGGGAATGATCCCCCACTGGACAGGTCCCACAATATGATAGAAAACCCCATTAGCCCCCCAATTAGGTAGATGCCCCTATTAGAAATATACTACCATTAGGCAGATGCCCCCACTAGGCAAGTCCCTCCTTCCCTCCATTAGGGCAGCTCTAGACTTTTTGAGGCCTTAGGCAAAAATATATCTGAGGCCCTCCAAGCGCGTTAAAAAAGAAGAAAAAAAAAGTTAAAAAAATATTTTAAAATGTTTTTTTATGCGTGGCTCCCCTACCGAGGTTCACGAGCAAAAAAAAAAAAAAAAGAAGAGAAAATGGTAACAAAAAGAAAACACAATGCACTATATCTATTTATCAGTGGGTATGTAGTTTAAAGTGCTGCTTTATACAGCAACTCACCAATGACGTCTTCTCTAATTTGCTTTGTTGCCTTCTCTTCTCCATTTGGTCCGGGCCATCATGACAATTTCTTCCACACACAATTCTTCACCGTTAAACCTGCAAAACAAACCTATTAGGCTCCGCACTTTTTTTTCCATGGGTGACAGAGGGGTGTAGATGAGTGTACATGGGTGACAGAGGGGTGTACAGAGGGATGTAGAGGAGTGTACATGGGTGACAGAAGGGTGTAGAGGAGTGTACAGAGGGGTGTAGAGGAGTGTACATGGGTGACAGAGGGGTGTAGAGGAGTGTACATGGATGAAAGAGGGGTGTAGAGGAGTGTATATGGGTAACAGAGGGGTATAGAGGAGTGTACATGGGTGACAGAGGGGTATAGAGGAGTGTACATGAGTGACAGAGGGGTGTAGAGGAGTGTACATGGGTGACAGAGGGGTGTAGAGGAGTGTACATGGGTGACAGAAGGGTGTAGAGGAGTGTACAGAGGGGTGTAGAGGAGTGTACATGGGTGACAGAGGGGTGTAGAGGAGTGTACATGGATGAAAGAGGGGTGTAGAGGAGTGTATATGGGTAACAGAGGGGTGTAGAGGAGTGTACATGGGTGACAGAGGGGTATAGAGGAGTGTACATGAGTGACAGAGGGGTGTAGAGGAGTGTACATGGGTGACAGAGGGGTGTAGAGGAGTGTACATGGGTGACAGAGGGGTGTAGAGGAGTGTACATGGATGAAAGAGGGGTGTAGAGGACTGTACATGGGTGACAGCGGGGTGTAGAGGAGTGTACATGGGTGACAGAGGGGAGTAGAGGAGTGTACATGGGTGACAGAGGGGTGTAGAGGAGTGTACATGGGTGACAGAGGGGTGTACATGGGTGATAGAGGGTGTACAGGAGTGTACATGGGTGGCAGAGGGGTGTACAGGAGTGTATATGGGTGACAGAGGGGTGTAGAGGAGTGTAAATGGGTGGCAGAGGGGTGTAGAGCAGTGTACATGGGTGACAGAGGGGTGTAGAGGAGTGTACAAGAGTGACAGAGGGGTGTAGAGGAGTGTACATGGGTGACAGAGGGGTGTAGAGGAGTGTACATGGGTGACAGAGGGGTGTAGAGGAGTGTACATGGGTGACAGAGGGGTGTAGAGGAGTGTACATGGGTGACAGAGGGGTGTAGAGGAGTGTACATGGGTGAAAGAGGGGTGTACATGGGTGATAGAGGGTGTAGAGGAGTGTACATGGGTGACAGAGGGGTGTAGAGGAGTGTACATGGGTGACAGAGGGGTGTAGAGGAGTGTACATGGGTGACAGAGGGGTGTAGAGGAGTGTACATGGGTGACAGAGGGGTGTACATGCGTGATAGAGGGTGTACAGGAGTGTACATGGGTGGCAGAGGGGTGTAGAGGAGTGTACATAGGTGACAGAGGGGTGTAGAGAAGTGTACAGAGGGGTGTAGGGAGGTGTACAAGGGTGACAAATGGGTGTAAAAGAGTGAACATGGGTGACAGGGGCATAGGGGGTGACAGAGGGGTGGACAGGAGTGATAAGGTGGTAACAGAGGGTCGGACAGGGGTGACAGAGGGGTGAATAGGGGGTGGACATGGGTGACAAGGATGTGGTCAGGGGGGTGGACAATGGAGGGTGAACATGGGTGACAGGGATGGACAGGGGTGACAGAGGGTTGGATGGGGGGGGTGGACATGAATGACAGGAGGGAGGACATGGGAGACAGGGGGTCAGAGGGGAGGACAAGGGTGACAAGGGGGTAAAAGAGGGACAGGAGTGACAGAGGGGTGGACTGGGGTAACAAAGGGACAGATGGGTGAACAGGAGGGTGGACATGGGTGACAGGGTAGACTACGTCGGGTAGACGGGGGTAAAACATGGGTGACAGGGATGGACAGCGGGGTGGACAAGGTGGACATGGATGACAGGAGGGTGGACATAGGTGAGAGGGGGGGTGGACATGGGTGACAGGAGGGTGAACATGGGTGACAGGAGGGTGGACATGGGTGACAGGGGGGTGAACAGGGGTGATAGGGGGGGGTGACAGGGGGGTGGACATGTTTTATAACATTATTATGGACAGTGTACACACCTGACATCCTAACTGGCCATGATGTGGGATGAGTATGGACTGGATCAGTGTTTCCCAACCAGGGTGCCTCCAGCTGTTGCAAAACTATAACTCCCAGCATGCCTGGACAAACTTAGGCTGTCCGGGCATGCTGGGAGTTGTAGTTTTGCAACAGCTGGAGGCACCCTGGTAAACACTGGACTGTATACTTATGTCATTGAGTATATTGCTATATTTACATCCAGAGCTACCAGAGTAACACTACTTAAAGGGCCCCTGATCCTCGATGAGCCAGCAGGGCTCCAAGGGGTTTCCCAACACCACAAAATGAATGGCCATGGGTGACGGCGGGTGGACAGGGGTGACAGGGGGGTTGACATGGGTGACAGGGGGGTGGACATGGGTGACAGGGGGGTGGACATGGGTGACAGCAGGGTGAACAGGGGTGACAGGGGGGTGGACAGGGGTGGCAGGGGGTGGACATGGGTGACAGGGGGGGTGGACATGGGTGACAGGAGGGTGGACAGGGGTGACAGGAGGGTGAACGGGGGTGACAGGAGGGTGAACGGGGGTGACAGGAGGGTGGACATGGGTGACAGGGGGTGGACATGGGTGACAGGGGGTGGATATGGGTGACAGGGGGATGGACAAGGGTGACAGGGGGTGGACATGGGGTGACAAGGGGGGGGACAGGGGTGGCAGGGGGGTGAACAGGGGTGGCAGGAGGGTGAACAGGGGTGACAGGGGGTGGACATGGGTGACAGGGGGTGGACAGGGGTGACAGGGGGGTGGATAGGGGTGGCAGGGGGGTGAGCAGGGGTGGCAGGAGGGTGAACAGGTGTGACAGGGGGGGTGAACAGGTGTGACAGGGGGGGTGAACAGGGGTGACAGGGGGGTGGACAGCGGTGACAGGATGGTGAACAGGGGTGACAGGGGGTGGACATGGGTGACAGGGGGGTGGACAAGGGTGGCAGGGGGGTGAACAGGGGTGGCAGGAGGGTGAACAGAGGTGGCAGGAGGGTGAACAGAGGTGACGGGTGGTGAACAGGGGTGACAGGGGGGGTAAACAGGGGTGACCGGGGGGGGTGAACAGGGGTGACAGGAGGGTGGACATGGGTGACAGGAGGGTGGACATGGGTGACAGGAGGGTGAGCAGAGGTGACAGGAGGGTGAACAGGGGTGACAGGGGGGTGGACAGGGGTGACAGGGGGGTGGACAGGGGTGACAGGGGGGTGGACGTGGGTGACAGGGGGTGACAGGAGGGTGAACAGGGGTGACAGGAGGGTGGACAGGGGTGACAGAGGGGTGGACAGGGGTGACAGGGGGGTGGACAGGGGTGACAGGGGGGTGACAGGAGGGTGGACAGGGGTGACAGGAGGGTGAACAGGGGTGACAGGAGGGTGAACAGGGGTGACAGGGGGTGAACAGGGGTGACAGGGGGTGGACATGGGTGACAGGGGGATTGACGGGGTGACAGGGGGTGGACAGGAGTGACAGGGGGGTGGACATGGGTGACAGTGGGGGTGGACATGGGTGACAGGAGGGTGGACAGCGGTGACAGGAGGGTGAACAGGGGAGACAGGGGGGGGGACATGGGTGACAGGGGGTGGACAGGGGTGACAGGGGGGTGGACATGGGTGACAGGGGGGTGGACATGGGTGGCAGGAGGGTGGACAGCGGTGACAGGGGGTGGTCATGGGTGACAGGGGGTGGACATGGGTGACAGGGGGGAGGACATGGGTGACAGGGGGTTGGACATGGGTGACAGGGGGTTGGACATGGGTGACAGGGGGTTGGACATGGGTGACAGGAGGGGTGGACATGGGTGACAAGGGGGTGGACATGGGTGACAGGGGGGTGGACATGGGTGACAGAGGGGTGAACAGGGGTGGCAGGGGGTGAACAGGGGTGGCAGGGGGGTGGACATGGGTGACAGGAGGGTGAACAGGGGTGATGGGGGGTGAACAGGGGTGACAGGGGGGTTAACAGGGGTGACAGGAGGGTGAACAGGGGTGAACAGGGGTGACAGGGGGGTGAGCAGGGGTGACAGTGGGGTGGACATGTTAATATAACATTATTATGGACAGTGTACACATCTGACATTCTAACTGGCCATGGTGTGGGATGAGTATGGACTGGATCGGTGTTTCCCAACCAGGGTGCCTCCAGCTGTTGCAAAACTACAACTCCCTGCATGCCTGGACAGACTTAGACTGTCCAGGCATGCTAGGAGTTGTAGTTTTGCAAGAGCTGGAGGCACCCTGGTTGGGAAACACTGGACTGGCGGGGATTTGAGGGGGGCTAGACATGGGTGACAGGTGGGGTGGACATAGGTGACAGGGGGGGTAGGACATGGGTGACAGGGAGGTAGACAAGGCGGACATGGATGACAGGGGGGTGGACATGTGTGATGGGGGGGGGGTGCAGAGGGTGGACCTGAGTGGCGGTGGGGGGGTTTGGACAGGGTTGAGGAGGGGTAACAGGGTGATGGAAAGGATACGGTACCTTAAGCAAGCTGGCCCACGCAGCTTGCAGTTCCACGGCAGTCCGGCGCAAATGCAGCTCGCTTCGCCGTCGGGCACCATTTTCGTCTCACTGTGCCGCAAGGGGGAGGGGGAGGGAATGGGGAGGGGGGGTCACGCAGGGGACGTGGGCAGGACATTTGAAAAAAAAAAATGTCCCCAAAATCACTGCTCTAACTGCACGATTTAGGTGGCTGCGAGGCCCCTATTAGCGCGAGGCCTTAGGCGGCCGCCTAGTTCGCCTAATTAGAGAGCCGCCTCTGGGTAGATGCTCATATTAGGTAGTTGGTCCCATTAGAATGACCCCACCCCACCCCCATGTGGTAAATGCCACACTAGAATGGCCCTACCATTAGGCATGTATCCCTATTAGAAAAGTTCCACATTCTTTCCATTAGGTAGATGTTCCCATTAAATAGTTTCCTCAATAAGGTAGATGCTCCCATTACACAGGCTTCCACCCTCATTAGGTCCCCCTACCTCTAAAAAAAAAAAATTTGATCTTACCTTCTCCACCCTTCCATGCCAAGGCATGCCAGGGCCCTCTTCTTCCACTCCTTTAGAATGCCAGGTATACAGAATATACTGGACACCACAAACAGTTACTATGCTAACAATCCTAATTCAATTATAAAGAACAGCTTGCCATGTTGTCGGGTGTTTATCGGACAGTCATAATGCCATTAATGACCTATGACCTAAAGTCAACAAAAATGATGACCTTATGAATTGCTGAAAAATATAACAATGCAATTCACATCTGAGACCACTATTTCTCAGATATCTCAGTTCTTTTGATTACAGTAACGCTAGGAAGGTACTTTTGCAATATAATATAATAATGCACAGGTATTGTAAAAATATGCAGCTTTATTGGTTATAATTAACCCCTTAAGAACCCAGCCAATTTTATTATTGTGTTTTCGTTTTTTCCACCTCACCTTCTAAAATACCTAACTCTTTTATATTTCCATTCACGGACCCATATGAGGGCTTGTTTTTTGCGCGACCAATTGTACTTTGTAATCTCTCATTTTATGCTAAAATGTATGGTAATCTCACAAAAAGATTTTTAGTGAAAGGAAATTTAAACAAAAATCACAATTTAGCAAATTCTGGGGGGTTTCGTTTTCACAATGTACACTTTACAGTAAAAATTACATGTTTTATTAATTTTTTGGATAAATACAATGAAAATGATACCCATAGTTACATGCTTTGCTATTATTGTACTGCTTTTAAAAAATCTCAAACTTTTTTTTACAAAATCAGTACTTTTAAAATTGCCCTACATTGACCACCTCTAACATTCTCATTTGCTCGCAGAAGGAGCTGTATGAGGGCTTATTTTTTATGCCATGATCTTAAGTTTTTTTTTAGTACCACTTTTTGTGACTTTTAAAACGCTTTTTATTATTTAATTTTTTTGCAATGTGATCTGACCAAAAAGCAGAAATTTTGGACTTTTTTTTTTTTATCTTACATTGACGCCGTACACGGTACGGGATCATTAACATTATATTTTTATAGTTTCGACATTTACACACGTGACGATACCAAATAAGTTTATTATTTATAATTTTTTTATGCTTTTTTGATTAAAATGGGGACAATTGGTTATTTAAATCTTTATTGGGGGAGGAGCTTTTTCAATTTTTTTTCACTTTTTGTACATTTATTTTACACTTTTTTAGTCCCCATATGAGACCATTTATAGCAATCATCAAATTGCTAATACTGTTCAGTGCTATGCATAGGCATAGCACTGATCAGTATTATCCAAGATCTTCTGCTCTGGTATGCTGGAAGGCAGATCAGAGCAGATGACCAAGGGAGAGCAGTGGAGGCAGTTGAGGGGATCTGCATGTGCCATCTTGGCTGATCTGATCCCCGCGGCAGTTTAAAATGCCGCACTACCACAGGTGCCGTGATCTGTATTGATCATGGCATCTGAGGGGTTAATGGTGGACATCAACCATTACCGTCGGGTCCACGGCTGCAGTGCTGGTCATTTATGGCACGTCTTTAACCCCTTAAGGACTCAGCCCATTTTGGCCTTAAGGACTCAGACAATTTAATTTTTACGTTTTCATTTTTTCCTCCTCGCCTTCTAAAAATCATAACTCTTTTATATTTTCATCCACAGACAAGCATGAGTGCTTGTTTTTTGCGCGAACAGTTGTCCTTTGTAATGACATAACTCATTATATCATAAAATGTATGGTGCAACCAAAAAACACTATTTTTGTGGGGAAATTAAAAAGAAAAACGCAATTTTGCTAATTTTGGAAGGTTTCGTTTTCACGCCGTACAATTTACGGTAAAAATGACGTGTTCTTTATTCTGAGGGTCAATACGATTAAAATGATACCCATTATTACATACTTTTATATTATTGTTGTGCTTAAAAAAAATCACAAACTTTTTAACCAAATTAGTACGTTTATAATCCCTTTATTTTGATGACCTCTAACTTTTTTATTTTTCCGTATAAGCGGCGGTATGAGGCCTCATTTTTTGCGCCATGATCTGTACTTTTTTTTAATACCACATTTGCATATTTTTTAATAAAATTTATTTAAAAAAGTAGCAATTTTGGACTTTTTGTTTTTTTTATGTTCACGCCGTTCACCGTACGGGATCATTAATATTTTATTTTAATAGTTCGGACATTTACGCACGCGGCGATACCAAATATGTCTATTAAATTTATTTTTTACGCTGTTTGGGGGTAAAATAGGAAAAAACGGACGTTTTACTTTTTTATTGGGGGGAGGGGAATTTTTACTTTTACATTTTTAAAATTTTTTTTTACACTTGAACAGTCCCCATAGGGGACTATTCATAGCAATACCATGATTGCTAATACTGATCTGTTCTATGTATAGGACATAGAACAGATGCTCTGATCTCAGACCAGAGCAGAAGACGCAGGGAGCCGGAAGGAGGAAGGTGAGGGGACCTCCGTGTGGCGTTCTGAATGATCGGATCCCCGCAGCAGCACTGCGGGCGATCCGATCGTTCATTTAAATCGCGCACTGCAGATCCCAAATCAATACAGATCCCGGCACCTGATGGGTTAATGGCGGACGCCCGCGAGATCGCGGGCGCCGGCCATTGCTGGCGGGTCCCTGGCTGCTATCAGCAGCCAGGATCAGCCGCGCATGACACGGGCATAGCTCCGATGCCCGCGGTTATGCACAGGACGTAAATGTACGTCCTGGTGCGTTAAGTACCACCGCACCAGGACGTACATTTACGTCCTGTGTCCTTAAGGGGTTAAGGGGTTAATAAACATAAATGAGTAAATAAAACACAATTATATTTATAAATGAATATTAATAATATATGCATATATGAAGATTATAAATAAAGCATTATAAGCTTATGTAAGTTACTACATATAATACAGTTATCTACAAATCACAGAATCTAGTAACCATGTCACAGTATAATAACAGTTAAAAGGTGTGTTCAGATTTCATACTTTTAGTAAGTATACTACTCTGCAAGAAAACCCCATATCAGAATAGGAAACATCTAATATATAGATATATAAAATTGGAAGTGATACTAACACTCCACCCACTAATAACTAAATCGTATTGCATGACTCTGGGCAAGTACTTGAAAAGACTCAATACAAGATATATAATCTATGGTACTTAAATTTGAAGGGGAAGATTAAAACCAGCTCCCTTGTGGGAATATCACTTATATTAATTAGATGGTGAAGGGATACACAATAAACTATGCTATCTGCAGCATGTGAATGCAATGCTATACATAGAACAGGCCTTGTACTCTGCAGAAGAAAGAGAATGTGATCTATATGCTATCCGTGCCAGTTTGGGACCCACAGACCGCCGGAGATTCTGCCACTCACCTCCCACACAGACAGGCATCCTCTCCAGCACAAGACACGACCGTTCTCAGTGCAGGACACAGCCGTGACAGCCGTACCAGCCCGAGTAGAAGTATACCCTGCGGATGGTGAGTGGTGCTGTGCACCGAACATTACAGCGCTATACTAATACAGCGCTATACAAATAAGAGATCACTAAAGAACTATTAAGGCATTCCAGCACACCTATTTATTGCATTATTTGCACTATTTGCACTATACACCAATGAACTATATATAAGAACTATATCACCAATGGACTAAATGCAATAAGTGTACATATATATCAATTATATCACCAATGGATTAAGTGCAATAAGTGTGCACATATATGATTTATATCACCAACGGATTAAGTGCAATAAGCAGACCGACATTTTGATACTTTTAATATTATTTTATTGACAGTTTGACATTTTTACTATTATATTTATACTGTTAGTTTTTATTGATAACATCCCTGATCTATTGCCGTTCACCCTATGCAAGGGCCCTGCTAAAGGTGACGACATACACATTATCTATTTATCTTAATAAATTGTCTATTAACATTCATCCACACTGTTCTTTTCTTTATTCTTTAATCTATATCCCATAGTACTTTAGAGGAGTGGTTAATATAAATAGTACGCCTCGCGCACGAAATAGCTATCACCGCTACGTGGACGGCGTCCAAGTCCTCCCTTGCCTTGTCTGTTATTATGCTGCACTTTATACAAGTTTGTTATACTACGATACTGGTGAGTGCCATTTACCTTCTTTCATTGCTGCATTCACATGGACTGTTTTCCAATAAATTGAGCACCCCAGTTCGGATTCACTGCAGTTGCTATTTCCAACACAGGTGCATATGAACTTGCCAAAAGCCACAACAAGCAGTGCTGTGCCGAACGCTATCCCTGCATTTACCGTAATATAAATATATCATATTTATATCACATATACTCTATAGTTACGTCATTTGACCATATATAAACTTCCTTCTGGCTTATGACCATCTACTTATTAACTAGATAGCGCTCTGATATAGGTAATCACACTTAGGTAGGAAAGTGTTAACTCAGGTTGGCATCCATCCAGTAAATGTAGACTTTATGTCATATTATAAGAAATAGTGATGACACCCTCAAGCAATTAAACCTAGTGGTTCCCAGACATTGTGGAGCCGGTTGGACATCCCAAACCTACAAATTTATAGGTAGTCATTTAGACCTGGACCATTCAACATATATGTGAGTGATCTGTTGTTCATACAACTACTAATTAATCTAGAATAAACATGTTTTCTTCTCCATTGACATATTGGCACAGACATCCTGTCTTTCTCATGATGCTAATGAATGTCTAACACAGTTAATGAGAAATGAGACCATAATGTATAAGATAACTATATGCAATGTGTGTGCATAAAATAATATGTATGTGTGATGTCACTGACAATATTAAATTGTGTACATGACAATAGCATATGCATTTTTTGGATTATTATTTGTAATATTCTGAAGTCTGATTATTTCATAATAACAAATATCTTTATTTACTGCCTTCCTCTCTCTTCCTCACTCCTCTTCGTGGCTTATATTAGACATCCTGTGGTAGAATTGTACCATGAACTTTCAGGGAGACATAAATCTTACTAACTAGTATATAGGAAAAAATATATAAAGACAGTTTGAAAATAAAACTAAAGACATTATCATTGAACTTTACATGAACCTACTTGGGCCTTTTAATATGGCTGCATACTTAGACAAAATGGATGCCATGATTTTGATCATCAGGCCTTTGGCTCATTTAAGCTATAAAAATCATGACAATGTGTAAAGTTAATAATTAATGTATTACTCCACCTACAGATATCTTATCCCCTATTCAAAGGATAGGGGAAAAGATGTTTGATCGTTGGGGGCCCGCCGCTAGGACCCCTGCGATCTCTGTGCAGCCCCCATGCCACACCTGGCATTCTAAACAGTATGTATAGAACTCTGGGTTTGGGTGGCCGGAGATGTGATGTCATGCCACGCCCACTAGTGACGTCACACCACACCCCCTCTATACATGTCTATAGGAGGGGGCATGGTGGCCATCATGCCCCCTCCCATAGTCATTAATGGAGGGTGCATGGCATGGCATCACGAGGGGGCATGGCGTGACGTCACATCTCCTGCTGAATCCTCTTCTGGGTTTGGCTCAAAAACTACAGTGGAGGTTTTCCAGTAAACTGCCTTGTGGAAACCTAAATTCATGAACGCAACCCCTGAACCTCCTGTGGTTTATCAGAACTCTATGGAGTTCTGATGAATTGCGGGTGGAATCCAAGTGTTACAACTGTAAGGCTGGGTTCACACTACGTTTTGTCCCATACGGGAGCGCATACGGCAGGAGGGAGCTAAAACCTCGCGCTCCCGTATGCGCTCCCGTATGTCATTCACTTCAATGAGCCGACCGGAGTGAAACGTTCGGTCCGGTCGGCTCATTTTTGCGCCGTATGCGCTTTTACAACCGGACCTAAAACCGTGGTTGACCACGGTTTTAGGTCCGGTTGTAAAAGCGCATACGGCGCAAAAATGAGCCGACCGGACCGAACGTTTCACTCCGGTCGGCTCATTGAAGTGAATGGCATACGGGAGCGCATACGGTGACATACGGGAGCGCGAGGTTTTAGCTCCCTCCTGCCGTATGCGCTCCCGTATGGGACAAAACGTAGTGTGAACCCAGCCTAATATGGGGGCAAAGAAAATCACCTAATATAAATCCTTCAGAAAGCAGTTACATTCTGAATATTTGGAGTAACTAGTGAAACAGAATCTGTTACGGCGAACAGACAGTGGGTGCAAATGTATTTTCTGACTAACAAACTCCTTTGCTTATCAGAAATATATTAGACATTCCTGGTGATGATTGTTATAGCTTTGACTGCAGTATGTGAAGGGTGTTGCTAGAAAAGCGGTCAGAGGATTTTATGCTAAAGATCGAGTACAGACAAGACAGAATGTATAAAACTATCAACTTCAAAGTAATGGTATGTGGTGTGAGTATTTGGTTCAAGTTTGGTTTGGTTTAAGTTATTCCTCTGATTTCATTCCATCTTTATCTATCTATCTATCTATCTAGGTATATATATATATATATATATATATAATACACAAGGGGAGCCAGCACTGGATGACCACTGGGGATGTGCCCGTAATCCACCCGAATGCCAAAGACGGGTACACTTCACAATCTCTCCAAAGGAAACAGCAACAATCGCCAGGTCCAGTATAGTAGCAAACTGATGTTTATTGCATCAATAACAGCAACGTTTCGGCTAAAAGTGAGCCTTTCTCAAGCATGCTTGAGAAAGGCTCACTTTTAGCCGAAACGTTGCTGTTATTGATGCAATAAACATCAGTTTGCTACTATACTGGACCTGGCGATTGTTGCTGTTTCCTTTGGAGAGATTTTATATATATATATATATATATATATATATATATATATATATATATATTTATATATATATATATATATATATATATATATATATATATTTTATCTTCTAAAGTTGTGACTTGATTTGGAAGTTTTCAGTTGTGCAGTTATATTTTTATGAATGATTACCGTATTTTTCGCCGTATAAGACGCACTTTTTCTTCCCAAAAACTGGGGGGAAATAGTTGGTGCATCTTATACGGCGAATACACCCCTATCGCGGCGGTCCCTGCGGCCATCAACATCCGGGACCCGCGGCTAATACAGGACATCACCGATCGCGGTGATGCCCTGTATTAACCCTTCAGACGCGGCGATCAAAGCTGACCGCCGCGTCTGAAGGGAAAGTAACACTAGCCCGGCTGTTCAGTTGGGCTGTTCGGGACCGCCGCGATTTCACCGCGGCGGTCCCGAACAGCCCGACTGAATAGCCGGGTTAGTGCTTACAGGACACCGGGGGGGACCTTACCTGCCTCCTTGGTGTCTTCTCCGTTCAGGGATCCCCTGTATGCCGGCGCTCTCCTTCCTCGTCATCACGTCATCACGTACGTGATGGCGGCGACGGAGAGCGAGGATACCCGGCCGGCAGCAGAGACGTTCCGGAGCGACGGGGACACGGCGACAGCGATGGAGCGACATCCAGGGCAGCGGTGACGGGTCCGGAGCGGCGGGGACACGTGAGTATTACCATCTCCTGCAGTGGTCTTCAATCTGCGGACCTCCAGATGTTGCAAAACTACAACTCCCAGCATGCCCGGACAGCCAACGGCTGTCCGGGCATGCTGGGAGTTGTATTTTTGCAACATCTGGAGGTCCGCAGGTTGAAGACCACTATTGGGTTCAAAATCTAAATTTTTTTAGATTTTGCCCCTAAAAATTGGGTGCGTCTTATACGCCGGTGCATCCTATAGGACGAAAAATACGGTACTTTTTTTGTTGTGCACTTTGTCTTTTCTTATGCAGGCTTGCACCTGTTTAAACCTTTGTGCAGGCTTGCATTACTGTTGTTTATTATAGGTGGGGCCCACAGGTTTGTGCATAAAAACCCCAAGAACACAGTTCTATATCCAATATAGCCTGAGATAGAGCTATTAGTAGAGTGAATGTAACACAAAAATCTCTGACTACTGTGCCTCCCTGCTATTATATATAATAAAGCTTTAAAGGCTAAGAACACCTTTGACATCTCTCTCTCTCTCTGGACATATATATATATATATATATATATATATATATATATACAGCAACAGGAGAATACAGCAGCACACTGCTAGCACAAAGATACTGTTCACACAGAGGCATATTCACAGTGTAGGGTCCGTCCCAGAATGAGGTTACCTTACCGTGGTGGGACGGTCCACGCTATTTGGCGCCAAATTTGCAAGCTAAGTATCTCATAATTTCATATCTTCATTTATTGCATTACAGCTGTACAGCTTTTCATGTTCTATCTATATACTCATGTTTTATCTATATACTCATATTTCATCTATATCTTTGTTCTAGCAGTGTGCTGCTGTATTCTCCTGTTGCTGTATATTTAGCCCAGCAGCTTGCACCTGCAAGCCAGGTTTTTACAATAGTTTGGATCAATAGTGCTGGCCAATTTATTCTTTGGTTTTATATATATATATATATATATATATATATATATATATATATATATATTTATAGTATCTCCGATAAGTAAGTACACTTCTCACATTTTTGTAAATATTTTATTATATCTTTTCATGTGATAGAACACAAACTCTGTAATTCATTTTTCATTTAAGGTTAAGGACCATACTGTGATGAGGCGTATATTTATATACATATACACATCCATAATGTTATTCTTTGAGTCTTTGTATTAGAAGCCAAACTGATTCAAGGTGCCTTACATAGTTCTTGTTCAATACATGCCAAAGGAAATTAGTACTAGTCATCACTTACGGGCTTCCCCTTTTGTTATTCATTTATTTATTGGGGGTGTGCTTACGTCTGCTTTTTGTTGTACTTTTTCTCCTTTCATCTCGTTTACCTCTTTCAATAAAAAGCAGCATTAGTAGATATGGCACAGATAAAGGACAATGTAGGGGTCATTTTTTATTTATTGATTTGTGACAGTTTATAAATATGCAGAAAATGATGCAGCTAAAGATCGGTTAAACTACCCAAAAAAACGCAAAAAGTTACTTTTATTTAGTGAATAAGTATATAGCGGTAATTATTTAACTTTTTAAATAAAATATTGTTGGTTTTATCCATTCAATTAGGAGTAAAAAAAAAAAAAAAAAAAGATATATATGTTGAGGGGAGTCATTTTGCCAGATAAACTGCTATGGGTTTGAACGCAATATCATAACAGACCAGAAATCTCCCCAGGGAACTTTATGGATCCACAGTTAATTGAAGTCAATCTTAACATTAAATATTTCTTTGACCTGCTATTCAACCTACTGTGCAAATTTCAATCAAACTAGCCAGCCACATGTCCATTAAAAGAATTAATAAAATACAATAAATGTCATATTTTTGCCAGATGCCACATGTTCCCCTTTACAGGAGTCTTTTTTCACTGCACTCTAAAAGGCTCATGTGTAACTGGCATTAGTGTTAAGCGGCATAGGCCATATTCGAATTCGCGAATGTTCGCGAATCTATGGCCGAATATTCGTCATATATTTGCGAATATTCACGTTTTATTTTCGCATATGCAAATATTCGCACATACGAAAATTAACATGTGCGAAAATTTGCATATACAAAAACCTGCACAAGCAAAAATTTGCATATGCGAAAATTCGCACACCAGTCTCACACAGTAGTATTAGAGCCTTCTTTACACCACACAAGCTGGAAGCAGAGAGGGATGATCACTGTTATGTGTACTGTGGGAAAAAAAAATAAAATAAAATAATAATATTCGTAATTACGAATATATAGTGCTATATTCCAGAATATTCGCGAATTCGCGAATATGCGATATTCGCGAAAAAATTCTTATTGCGAATATTCGCGAGCAACACTAACTGGCATATTACAGCGCCGGACAAACTAAAAAAGCAAAACATCTATTGGGCCAAACTGTACCTCCATATGCCTCTGGTATTAAACAGACACATACCGAAGCTTCTTCTGTTGGACAGAATCGACAGAAAATCATTTCTGTTACATATGTCATATGGAGGCACACATGTCATAAGATTGCACACAGATTACTGTACCTTACCTACACCACATGAATTTGTTATAGTTGTATAAGTAATTTAATGGGTGTTTAATGACATACTCTATTCACCATTCTACATTATTATTATTTTTATAATTATTAATAAATGCCCCCATTTTGTGATATATATATATATATATATATATATATATATATATATATATTTATATATGCCATATAAGTGAACATAGTCACATGAATATGAACAAAACACAGTAAAATTTTAATAAAACAAATTTTCAAACTTCTTATAAGGATAAAAATTTTGTTGAAATAAAATATGAACTTATTTAGTTTTGGTTAAAAAACAATTTTATATAGCATTATTATACTATTTTTGTTTTATATATTTTTTTATCCTAATTTGAATGAATGTTCATCAGTGTCTCAACACAAAACAAAGTTGAAAAACTACTATTAAACTTGCCATATAAGAACTAAAATAAAAATGACTTATTACTTACATCTTATTATTGCTGCTCAATTTTGTTCTTTCACATACGATGAGATGCTAAGCTCTCAGAAAGCCAAAAATACATTGGGTTGGAAATTTGGTCCTAAAAAGTAAAGCGTAGGGCTCTGTAAATATCAAGTACATAAATCTGTAAAATTTTCAACAGCAATAACATGATTTTGTAATGCTGAACAATTTAGATTTTACAGAACACAAGGACTTATTTTGATTAAAACCCTAATATAACACTATGCCACCTAATATGAAGTCAATGGCTTTCACTAAAAATGTTTAATATTGAAGTGATGAAGCTGATCTACCCCCATGCTGTCTCAACCCTGCTGATATCTAGGCCTAAATTTCCCCGCATTTAATTAAGTAATTACAAGTATATGTAAATGCAAAAATGAAATTAAAAGTCTAAGTATGTACGGAAGTAAAGTATCAAGTACAACAACAATTAGAGATGTAAATGATTATGCTCATTCATACATACACAATCAGTTATTAAAATACATGGATTTAGTATTTTCTTTCAAACATGTTAAAAGGCCAGCTCATTTATACATTATTGTCAAGAGGGTCCCCTAATCGGTTTGGGAACAGAGCAAAAATTATTTATTTCCCCTGCAGTGCCACCATAGGGGAAATGATGCATTACACACAGATCACAAAAAATCAGTAGGCTTTCCTGATATATGAATAAAAATAATATTTTTAATAATATGCTGAGTCCTCAAAAGCATGAGATGACTCTTATTTCCATATTTATGGAATGTGCTTGGTTTTGAAACCCCAAATATAAACTGGCTTGGTTTTTGTTTTTTGTTTTTTTTAAAGCCTTTTTCTTTATAGAGTTAGATCAGGTTCCCTCACATATTAAAGTGGTAGTTGGCCACATTTTGCTCGCAGTAAGCACCACTGTCACAGCGGCATTGAGCACTTCATTACGATGAGACCCTAAAACACAAGAATATTTTTATATATCAGTAGGCATGATGTACTCAAAAACACTACATGTGATTATATTGTATACCTCCTAATAATAACCAGACAGCCAGCAAATGATACTACTATAACAAAAGTGAATATTTTCACCATACTTACAGTATCACCATCATACTGTTACAGAATAAAGAATAAAACCAAGACCATTTTCACCACTACACAGGGACAAAATATACCATTACACCACAGCCACATACGTCCACCTTATAATTATAATAATCAGTATACCAAGACCAATAAAACAATTAGACAGGGGAAAAATAATACACCATGACCACCATTACCATTACACAGTTACTGAATATACTGTCATCTATACTGTTACTGAATAAAAATGAATAATAAAAAGACTATTATCAATATTAGTGTTGCTCGCGAATATTCGCAATGCAAATTTTTTTCGCGAATATCGCATATTTGCGAATTTGCGAATATTCGCGAATATAGCACTATATATTCGTAATTACGAATATTGTTTTTTTTGTTTTTTTTCACAGTACACATCACAGTGATCATCCCTCTCTGCTTCCAGCTTGTGTGGTCTAAAGAAGGCTCTAATACTACTCTGTGAGACTGGCATATGAATTTTCGCATATGGTAATTTTAGCACATGCGAATTTTCGTTTATGTTAATTTTCGCATATTCGAAAATATAACGCGAATATTACGAATATGCGAATTTAGCGAATATATGACGAATATTCGTCCATATATACGTGAAATATCGCAAATTTGAATATGGCCTATGCTGCTCAACACTGGTCAACACGCGCTATCTGGCCAGCGAGCCAGGGCCCCGTACAGGAGATCACGGGGCCCCCCAGCGGTCGGACCCCCCGCATTCTGAAACGTATCCCCTATCCTTGGGATAGGGGATGTTTTTCAACACTGGACTACTCCTTTAATGGCCTCCAAAATGAAGTTCCTCTGATGTATGTGCCTCAAGGGATCTTCCACTAAAAAAGATCACACAGCTTCCACTCCTCTGTCATGTGGTATGTTACTATATAATGAAGCAACATCTAGTATTGCCCACATATAGTCCTCTTCCCGTATGATATCTTTCAATAGGGTTAATAAACGCCCTTTTATTTCTGAGGTATGCTGGTAAAGACACCACACATTTCTGTAACTGATGGTCTATATATTCAGATAAACATCTGGCAACTATCGGACAACCAGGTGTTTTTTTTCCGGTTTTTATATACCTTAGGTAGAAAATAAAAATAAGGTACATTTGGGTTGGGGGTAAATATATATCATGTTTTTCCCTCTTAAAGGGGTACTACGCACCAAGACATCTTATCCCCTCTCCAAAGGACCCCTGTGATCTCGGTTGCGGCACCCTGCTGTCATCACTGCACAGAGCAAACTTACTCTGTGCGTAATGACGGGTGATACAGGGGCCAGAACATCGGCATAGCCATTGACTGTCCTGGCATGCTGGGAGTTTTGCTACAGCTGGAGACACCTTATTTGGGAAGCACTGCCGTAGGGTAATTTGGTGGTGGATGCAAATCCCTAATTTAGGCCTCAAATGCACATGGTGCTCTTTCACTTTGGAGCCCTCTCATATTTCAAGGCAACAGTTTTGGGTTACAATTTTTTTTCTCTTCTTTTACCCCTTAAGAAAAGGTAAATTTGTGGTCTACACCAGCATGTTAGTGTAAGCAGAGTGTACCATATACATTTGAGGCCTAAATTGGTGATTTGCACAGGGGTGGCTGATAGTTACAGCAGTTCTGACATAAACATAAAAAACACCCATATGTGACCCCCATTTTGAAAACTACACCCCTCACGTAAAGTAACAAGGGGTATAGTGAGCCTTAACATCCCACAGGTGTTTGACAAATTTTAGTTAAAGTTGGAGGTGAAAATAAAAAAATGTATATTTTTTTCCCCTAAAATGCTGTTGTTACCCCAATTTTATCATTTTCACAAAGGGTAATAGGAGAAAAACCCCTGCAAAATTTGTAACCCCATTTCTTCTGAGGGTTATCACCGACTAGGAAATCACTTACATAGTTATGTGATCCTATGTTATCGTAATGATAAATGTCAAGAGGATCTAAACAAGAAGAGTCACCGAGTATTCGTCCTCATGATCAATACAGAATATTGTTTAAAATATAACTTTTAATGTACTACAGACTAAAATTAGAAGATGACAATAGAACTAAGATATGTGCTATTTGTACTTAATAGTGCTAGGGAGCCCGGGGGTGTGCAGACCCAAAACTTAAGGACAGATGGATGAACCACGCCTATAGTAGATATAGATGGATAATCTAAGATAGGAGCGACTAAGTTCCTGTATTAGAAGATGTAAATGTATAATTATTCAACAATGAGATGATATAGGGATTAGAGAGATGGAGGGATGTGTGCCCACTATAATAGATAAACCCATCCCTCTTTCCCTGCCTTTTGAGGGACCCACCTCCTTAACAGGGTGGCCTCAACCACGGTGACGTTCCCTACTCTCACTAAGTGAGGGGAAAAAACAACAAAATGAGACAATAGATAAAAGGGGATAGGGCTGCACAACCCAGGGCTCCAAAAAATAAAGTGTGTGTGGTAACCACAATAGTGCAAAAACAATCAAAAAAAAAAAATATATATAATAACCCAACTCCAACGCGTTTCACCTGTCAAATTTAAACAGGATCATCAGGGAGAAACGTGGCACCAAACATAGACATTAGTGATAGTGATAGCACCAATTTAAAAGGCAGGGCACTTATGATGGCCAAGTATACCCTAAGAGCGCAGCGTACCAGACCCAGATAGTAGCTAATTTTAGTCTGTAGTACATTAAAAGTTATATTTTAAACAATATTCTGTATTGATCATGAGGACGAATACTCGGTGACTCTCCCCATTTCTTCTGAGCCAGAAAATACCCCACATGTGGATGTAAAGTGGTCTGCGGGTGAACTACAGGGCTCAGAAGAGAAGGAGCACCATTGGGCTTTTGGAGAGAGAATCTGGCTGAAATTGAAGGCCATGTGCTTTTAGGCCTCCATGGTGCCAGAACAGTAACCCCCCCCCCCCAGATGTGACCCCAATTTGGAAACTGCACCCCTAATAAGAAGTGCAGTGAGCATTTACATCTCACAGGTGTCTGATAGATTTTTTTGCGCAGTGGTCTGTCAAAAGGAAAAATGAAAATTTTTCATTTACACAGCCCACTGTTCCAAAGATCTATCAAATGCCAGTGGGGTTTAACCCCTTAAGGAACCAGACCATTTTCACCTTAAGGACCAAGCCATTTTTTGCACATCTGACCACTGTCACTTTAAGCATTAATAACTCTGGGATGCTTTTACTTTTCATTCTGATTCTGAGACAGTTTTTTCGTGACATATTCTACTTCATGTTAGTGGTAAATTTTTGTTGAGGCTTGCATCATTTCTTGGTGAAAAATTCCAAAATTTGATGAAAAAATTGAAAATTTAGCATTTTTCTAACTTTGAAGCTCTCTGCTTGTAACAAAAACAGACATTGCAAATAAATTATATATTTATTCATAGATACAATATGTCTACTTTATATTTTCATCATAAAGTTGACAGGTTTTTACTTTTGGAAGACATCAGAGGGCTTCAAAGTTCAGCAGCACTTATCCAATTTTTCACAACATTTTCTAAATTGGAATTTTTCAGGGACCAGTTCAGTTTTGAAGTGGATTTGAAGGGACTTCATATTAGAAATACCCCACAAATGACCCCATTATAAAAACTGCACCCCTCAAAGTATCCAAAATGACATTTGGGTAAGTGTGTTAACCCTTTAGGTGTTTCACAGGAATAGCAGCAAAGTGAAGGAGGAAATTCAAAATCTCCATTTTTTACACTCGCATGCTCTTGTAGACCCAGTTTTTGGATTTTGTAACCCAATTTCTCTAGAGTAAGGAAATACCTCATATGTGTATGTCAAGTGTTCGGCTGGTGCAGTAGAGGGCTCAAAAGGGAAGGAGCAACAATGGGATTTTGGAGAGTGAATTTTTGCTGAAATGGTTTTTGGGGGGCATGTCACATTTTGGAAGCCCCTATGGTGCCAGAACAGCAGAAAAACCCCACATGGCATACCATTTTGGAAACTACACCCCTCAAGGCACATACCAAGGGGTCCAGTGAGCCTTAACACCCCACAGGTCTTTGACGACTTTTCGTTAAATTCGAATGTGTAAATGAAAAAAAAAAAAAAAAGTTTCACTAAAGTGAATTCACTTCCAGGCAGTGGAAGAGAGGTGGTTGTGGTTGTGATAAATATAAAGCAAATACACTATGTTGAGCTAGCGATTGTTTGTCTGTATACAAGAGTGTGAAGCATACAAGTGAGTGAGTATAAAAGTGAGGGGACTTAAAATTAAGGGACTTTAAATTCAGGAAGTTTAAATTGAAATATTTGATTTTTTTTTTCTTTTCTGTTAATTTTTGCAATCCCCAAATCTAGTATGACCTTCATGTTGGAAAAGGCAGTCCAGTGTGCATCTTGCACAATGTATGCAATCCTTGAACAACAGTTTGAGGGTGCATATTGTTGTGCGAGATGTGTGCGAGTTGCTCACTTGGAAGCCCAGATCCTGGATCTAGAGGAGCAACTGGCAACACTGAGATGCATTGACAACCCGGAGAGGAGTCTCCTGCTCACTGAGCAGGTACTCTCTGGGGTAGAGGTGGGGGAGGATAGTGGGACGGAGGTGCAGGACAGTCAGGCAGTTAGCTGGGTTACAGTTAGAAAACGGTGTAGAGGGAAAAGTGTCAGGGAGGCTAGTCCTGAACTGGCACACCCCAACAAGTTTGCCCTGTTGGCAGATGAGGGGGATGCCATTTCAGAGCTAGCGGTACTGCAGCAGGACTCTGCCTCTGACCGCCAGGGGGGGTGTCTGCTCCAGTAAGGAGGGAGGGAGGAGAGAAGCAGGCCAGACAGGTACTGGTAGTAGGGGACTCAATTATTAGAAGGACAGACAGGGCGATCTGTCACAAAGACCGGGATCGCCGAACAGTGTGTTGTCTTCCTGGCGCTCGAGTTCGGCACATTGCGGTTCGGGTTGACAGGTTGCTGGGTGGGGCTGGAGAAGACCCAGCAGTCATAGTACATATTGGCACCAATGACAAAGTAAGAGGTAGACGGATTGTCCTTAAAAAGGATTTCAGGGACTTAGGCTGCAAGCTTAAGGCAAGGACCTCCAAAGTAGTATTGTCTGAAATATTACCTGTATTACGAGCCACACCAGAGAGGCAGCGGGAGATTAGAGAGGTAAACAAGTGGCTCAGAAGCTAGTTGTAACGCCGAGCACTCCGGGTCCCGCTGCTTCCCCGGAGAGCTCACGGTGTTACTCTGCCTGCAGCGCTCCGGCCGGCGCTGCTGACCGAGAGCGCTGCTACCCTGCCACCGGAGGGGATGCGATCCGCGGGACAGGACGTGCCCGCTCATGGATCGCATCCCATGTCTCTTCTCACCTGCTCTGTCTTTCCTCTGTCCCAGCCCGATGCGCGCGCCAGCTCTCTGAAATTTAAAGGGATAGTGCACCACTAATTAGTGCCTGGCCCAATCTACCCCAATTACTGTTTTCCCTATAAAACATCACTTCCCATTCCTGTCCCTGCCTGATCTTGTTGCCTAGTGCCTAGTGAAAGCGTTCCTGTGTGTCCTTGCCTGTGTTTCCAGAATCTCTGCTGTTGCCCCTGACTGCGAACCTTGCCGCCAGCCCTGATGTTTCTGCTACGTCTGACCTTGCCTTGCCTTGTCCTTTTGTACCGCCCCATCTCAGCCGCCAGAGAGGTTGAGTCGCTACCGGGTGGAATGACCTGGGGGTTACCTGCCGCAGCAAGTCCATCCCGCTTTGCGACGGGCTCTGGTGAATACCAGTAACCCCTTAAACTCCATTCCCCTGGTATGGCCCACGCCGGTATGGCCCACGCCATCACCTCTCTGGTACAGAGGATCCACTCCCAGTGTCCTCACCCTCCGCCAACCCGGATCCTGACACTAGTGTAGGAAGGAGGGGTTTGGGTTCATGGAGAACTTGGCCGACTTCAACTTTAAAGGAAACAGGTTTCTAACTATAGCTAAAGACAATTATCTGTCCCAAATGGTGCAGGGCCCGACCAGAGGAGGCGCCCTACTAGACTTAATATTTCCCAACGTACTGTACCTGACAGAGTAATTAATGTGCAAGTAGATGGACACCTAGGAAATAGTGATCATAATTTAATACATTACAACTTGTTCTTCAATAAGGGAATCGCTCGAGGGGCCACAAAAACAATGAACTTTCGGAAGGCAAAGTTCGATCAACTTAGAGAAGCCCTTAACAATATAAAATGGGATAATGTCCTCAAAAAGAACAACACTGACACTAAATGGGAGACTTTTAAAAATATCTTACATTTTCACTGTAAGATGTATATACTTTATGGGAATAAAAGGGTCAGAAATAAAAGAAAACCAATATGGATGAATAAAAATGTTAAGGGGGCAATAAATGACAAAAATAAAGCATTTCAATTACTAAAACAGGACAGCAGTGAAGAAGCATTAAAAAGCTATAGAGAAAAATGTGAAATATGTAAAAAACAGATAAAAGCCGCAAAAATAGAGACAGAAAGACTCATTGCCAAAGAGAGTATAATTAATCCCAAAATGTTCTTTAATTATATAAAAATGAAAGTGTTGGCCCTTTAAAAGAAGATGAGGAAGAAATTATAAACGGGGATCAGGAAAAAACAAATATACTAAACAAATTCTTCTTCACTGTATTCACTGAGGAAAATGAAATGCCAGGTAAAATACAGTGTGATAAGGTAAACTCCCCAGTACAGGTCACCTGTCTAACCCAGGAAGAAGTACAGTGCCACCTACAAAAAATCAAAATAGACAAATCACCAGGTCTAGATTGCATTCACCCCCATGTTCTAAAGGAATTAAGTAATGTAATAGACAGACCCCTATTTTTAATATTCAGGGACTCTATAGTGACAGGGACTGTTCCCCAGGACTGGCGCATGGCAAATGTGGTGCCAATATTTAAGAAGGGGTCAAAAGGTGACCCCGGGAATTATAGACCTGTTAGTTTTACCTCGGTTGTATGTAAATTGTTTGAGGGTTTCCTAAGAGATGCTATTTTGGAATATATTGATAAAAATAAATGTATGACCCTGTATCAGCATGGATTTATGAGGGATTGATCCTGTCAAACTAACCTGATCAGCTTTTATGAGGAGGTGAGCACCAGACTGGACCAGGGGCAATCGCTGGATGTCGTATATCTTAATTTTTCCAAAGCATTTGATACGGTTCCACATTAAAGGTTGGTGCATAAAATGAGAAGGTTTGGGCTGGGGGAGAATGTGTGCAAGTGGGTAAGTAACTGGCTCAATGATAGGAAACAGACAGTGGTTATTAATGGTACTTATTCTGATTGGGTGACTGTTACTAGTGGGGTACCACAGGGGTCCGTCTTGGGTCCTGTCCTATTTAATATATTCATGAATGACCTTGCAGAGGGGTTGAATAGTAAAGTAGCAATCTTTGCAGATGACACCAAACTCTGTAAAGCGGTAAACACTATAGAGGACACTGCACTGTTACAAATGGATCTGGATAGGTTGGAGGTTTGGGCTGGGAAGTGGCAGATGAGGTTCAACACTGATAAATGTAACGTAATGCACATGGGGAAGAAAAATCCGAGCTGGGATTATGTATTAAATGGGAGAACACTTGGGACGACAGACATGGGAAAGGACTTAGGAGTCTTAGGTAACAGTAAACTTAGCTGTAGTGACCAATGTCGGTCAGCTGCTGCCAAGGCTAATAAAATCATGGGGTACATCAATAGGGGCATAGATGCCGACGACAAGGAAATAATTCTACCGCTGTAAAAATCACCTCACATAAAATACTGTGTACAGTACTGGGCACCAGTGTACATGAAAGATATAGTGGAGCTGGAGAGGGTTCAAATCCCACTAAGGACAACAATAAATAAATAAAGACTTATTATTATTATTATAACGTCAGCAGAGAGCACTGTGCTCGTGATGTCATCAGAGAGCATTCCAAAAAGAAAATAATTTCCTCTGTAGTATTCAGCAGCTAATAAGTACAGAAAGGATTACGATTTTTTAATAGAAGTAATTTACAAATCTGTTTAACTTTCCGGAGCCAGTTGATTTAAAGAAAAAAGGTTTTAACCGGAGTACCCCTTTAATGGTATAGAGAACTGTGACTAGTGCATTAACTCTGTGATTTTTTGCCCATTGAAACCAGTAGGCCCATTGTGGTCTATGGGGAAAAGCTGCTGAGTTGCCCATAGCAACCAATCAGATCGCTTATTTCATTTTTGAAAAAGCCTCTGAAAAATGAAGGAAGTAATCTGATTTGTTGCTATGGGCAACTCAGAAACTTTTCCTCTGGACAGGTTTTGATAAATCTCCCTCTATGGGGGAGATTCATCAAAACCAGTGAGGAGGAAGAGTTGTGCAGTTGCCCATAGCAACCAATCAGATTGCTTCTTTCATTTTTGAAAAGGCCTCTGAAAAATGAAGGAAGCAATCTGATTGGTTGCTATGGGCAACTCAGAAACTTTTCCAGGAAAATTTGCTGAGTTGCCCATAGCAACCAATCAGATCGCTTCTTTAATTTTGCAGAGGCATTGTGAAAAATGAAAGAAGCAATCTGATTGGTTGCTATGGGCAACTGCACAACTCTTCCTCTACACTGGTCTTGATGAATCTCCCCCATAGAGGGAGATTTATCAAAACCTGTCCAGAGGAAAAGTTTCTGAGTTGCCCATAGCAACCAATCAGATCGCTTCTTTCATTTTTGAAAAAGCTTCTGAAAAATGAAGGAAGCAATTTGATTGGTTGCTATGGGCAACTCAACAGCTTTTCCAGGAAAGAAAAGTTTAACCACAACACTGTAACACTCTGTCCACCTTGGGACTCGAACCAGTGACGGTCTCCCATCCCACTGTGCTGCCGAGATGGTCCTGCTTATCTTAGATGCAGTGAGATCCCCATAGACCACAATTAGACTATTGGTTTCAATGGGCAAAAAATCACAGAGTTAATGCATTAGTCACAGTTCTCTATACCTTTAATGAAGGGAGGGCTCAATATTCGCAAATTTGCGCATATGCGCACAAATTTTCACATATGCACAAAAAAAGCGAATATTCGTAATTATGAATATATAGTGCTATATTTGCAATATTCGCGAATTCGCGAATATGCTATATTCGCTATTAAAATTCGAATTGCGAATATTCGTGAACAACACTAGGGATAGGCATAAGGCTATCCTTCATATAAGATAGGGCCAGGGACTATTGATAGGATTCCGATTATTGGGCAGACTACATGGGCCAATTGGTTCTTATCTGCCGACACATTCTATGTTTCTATACTGTATGGATATCAGAAAAATGGTTCCAAGCTCTTATTTCTTTATTAAATTCACTACTTAGGGGCAGGAAAGCACGAGAATGAAATATGTTTCTTTAACGTTAGCTGAGCACGATGGGGGTTGGGCACTTTTTTTTTAGGTACTTTTTAGCACTAAAATTGCAGACTATTATGAGTAGTGTTGCTCGCGAATATTCGCAATTCGAATTTTATTCGCGAATATCGCACATTCGCGAATTCGCGAATATTCGCGAATATAGCGCTATATATTCGTAATTACGAATATTGTTTTTTTTTTTTTTTTTTTTTTCACAGTACACATCACAGTGATCATCCCTCTCTGCTTCCAGCTTGTGTGGTGTAAAGAAGGCTCTAATACTACTGTGTGAGACTGGTGTGCGAATTTTCGCATATGAGAAAATTTGTATATGCTAATTTTCGCATATGCGTATTTTCGCTTATGCTAATTTTTGTATATGTTAATTTTCGCATATGTTAATTTTCGCACACGCGAATATTCACATATGCAAAAATAAAACAAGAATATTACGAATATGCGAATATTCGCGAATATGACGAATATTCGTCCATATATTCGCGAATTCGAATATGGCCTATGCCGCTCAACACTAATTATGAGAAGGAGGGAACATGTAGTCCTATTTTTTCTCTCTAAGGGTATGTTCAAACTACGGAATTCCCGCGGAATTCCACGGGCGGAATTCCGCAAGCCAAATTCCACGGGCGGAATTCCGTGAGCCGAATTCCGCGGTGTGAACTTAACATTAGTGTGAATGGGTTTCCGCGAGACCCTGTCACACTGCGGAATTTCAGCGCCGCTGAAATTGTTCCGCGCAAAGAAAGAACATGTTCATTCTTTGCACGGAAGTCCGCGAGCACTGCATAGCTGTCAATGGTGACGGCTAAGTGCCGCCCGGTTCTATCGCCGCCGCCGGCTGCCAGTCTGAATCTCCGCTCGCTGAATTCAGCGAGCGGAGATTCCGTTCACACACTGTAGTGTGAACATACCCTAATGGGTCGTTATAAGGATATTTTTGAGATTTTGGAAGCTGGGATACTCACTACACCCATGCATATCTATATAATAAAGTATGGGAGGAACTTAAAAAAAATTTAAAATCACATGGAGTTTTGACTTTACTTCATTATGGTCGAATAAAGCACTTAAAGAATTCCTTAAAATTAAAGATTCACTCTTTTGGATGAAAAGGGGCTTATTTATGTAAATCAATTATAGGCTTTAGGTCAAATAAAGTCGTTTGAAGAGATAGCCCATAAGTATGGGGTGGCAGACAATCAGAAACTTTGTTTTTTTTACAAATAAGTAACGCAGATCATAAACCAATAAAAGGAGAGATTGGAGATTTCAGGGATTCTATATATAAGAAAAGTTTAATTAGACTATTTCCTTATGTGAAGTTGCTGTCTGGGCATGCTGGGAGTTGTGGTTCTGCAGCAGTTGGGGGTTCACAGCTTGAAGACCACTGCTATAGAGGGTGCAAATGTATCTGAGCCCTGGAACTCAAATAATGTGAAATATGAGATGATCAAAATGGAGCCCCTGCACTAATTACTTGGGTTCTGGGCTCTGTAAGGTCCATAGTAAAAACATCAGGTTCTGTCTATAGCAGATACTAAATCATGGCAGCTCCAAGAAACAAGCAGTCATTCTGACATGTCACATGTGATGTCATAGACAGCTGGAGTCCTGACATTCCACTGTCAGCCGCCCGAGCCTTCAGTCTGTAGATTGTTCCAGTGAGTTAGTGAGATTAGTGAGATTAGCGTCTTCTTCTACTTGCCTGAAATGGAGCTAAAAGGTTTGGGGTTCATCCCCCTCCTGTTGGCGTTTTGGTGTGCGGCCTGGCTTGCCACCAATTACATCATGACGGTCGTCCTGTCGTCCTCGGCCATGCCACCTTGCCACTGGTGAGCATCAAGTAAGATAAACAAGCACATGATTCTTATTTCATGGGTTGGGAGTGAGGAAATATCCATAATAACATTGGTTTCTTTTCCTTCACAGTGACGTGGGAAATTTCTTTCACAAAAGCATATTATTCAGAATTGGATTCATAGCGACGTCCATTGGCACTTTGGTACTAACCTTTCTTATTTATAAGTATATGGTTATGCATACTGAAGAGTTCAGGGGTCATCAGGTCCTGATCCAGAGGATCCTGCTGGCCATTGTGTGGGCCTCCTGTTTTGCAACAGCTTTCATGCATGTATTTTCCCCCAAAGAATATCCCAGGATACACTTTGTCAGCACGATAATTTCAATTACATGTGAAGCCTTATACTACCTTGGGCAGTCCATCCAGATGTATAAATTACCAGGAGCAAAAAAAGTCATCCACCATTGTAGATGCACCTGCTGTGGCCTGACTTTTGTCTGTGTAATTTTCTATTTTGGATATGAAACATTAAAGGATTTATTCTATAATGATGAAGACTGGGACGAGATCCGTGAAATCCCCATCATAATCATCGAGTGGGTGATGCTTCTACTGATCCTGATAAACATCGTGACCTATTATTCCACCATGCAGAGGTTATTGTTGACTGTCTCCAGAAACAGCTGCACACTCTCTCTTAGAGTAAAAATTGATGACTTCGGGGTGTAGACCACCACGGGGGCCATCAAGTGGACTTCTGGGAGAGATACTGCACAGGATACGGAAAAACATCTAAAGAAGAATAACTGAGGGACTATATATGGTGCCAGTAATCATGACACAATAATATGAGCTGGTGATATTACCTATAAAAAAAAATTAAAATTAAAAAAAAATATTGGTGTGTGAAGTGTAATACCTAGTTAGAAAAACAGAATCAAATTCATAATTATAACTACCCTCTGCATTACCCTGTTTATTATTTTTCAAGCAAGCACTTTGTTCTAATTCGTCCACTCTCTGGCGTGCTCCTTGTATAAGGGGTTTGGGATACCCTTTTTGTTCAAAACGATCCTCCAGGTTATCTAGTTGTTGCTGCCATTTTTGTGTGGAAGAAAAATTCCTTCGGATTCTTTTCATTTTTACCGAATGGAATGTTCTTCTTCCATTATTTAAGATGGCAACTGTTAAAGTCGAGATAGCTGTTTGCATCCACCTCCTTAAAATAGGTGGCAGTATGCAAACAGCCATCCTGAATATAGATATTTATATCCAGGAACTCAAATTTTTTGGGGGACTGATGCAGCGCTGCCTTTGGCAATCTCTGGCTCTGCCATAGCGCTTTTTTTGAGGAGGCGTGTCGTCTGCCCCTTCGTCTGGTGGTCAACACTAGTGTTGCTTGCAAATATTCGCAATGCGAATATTCGCCAATATAGCACTATATATTCGAAATTACGAATATTGTTTTTTTTTATTTTTTTTCACAGTACACATCACAGTGATCATCCCTCTCTGCTTCCAGCTTGTGTGGTATAAAGAAGGCTCTAATACCACTGTGTGAGACTGGCGTACGAATTTTCGCACATGGAAAAATTAGCATATGCAAATTTTCGTTTATGCTAATTTTTTGCATATGGTAATTTTCGCACATGGGAATTTTCGTTTATGCTAATTTTAAAATATAACGCGAATATTACGAATATGTGAATTTAGCGAATATATGACAAATATTCGTCCATATATTCTCGAAATATCGTGAATTCGAATATGGCCTATGCTGATCAACACTAATCAATATTACTATTATACAATGGGACATATAATACTGGCGCATCAGGAGCACACAGTACCACCACAAAGTAACTGCATAGTACATCCATGCTGTTACTGAATAGAACATGTTATACACAGACCAGTTTTCCTCCCCATGAAGTGCCCATATAATGGTAGATACCAGATCTACTCTTGCTCTGCAGACTCTGTAAGTTACATTCAGTGATTCACAGCCGTCATCTTCTCTGGTCACAGTCATTGATTTTTCCTTTTCTTCTCCATCTGGTCCAATCCTTAAGAACTCACAGACAGTGATAAAAATAGATTCTCTGGTCTGACGAAATGTCTGAAGAAAACTGTGCACTGCTCATGACCTGCCCAATACCATCCCTACAGTGGTGGGGACAGTGAGACATGTCAGGGTTGAGAGAAAGCTGAATGGAGCAGACTGGGCTGAAGTATTAATCACTAGTAGGTGACTAAGAACTCTCCTGTACTTAAAGAGGTTATCTGGCAAATAAAACTTATTCCCTGTGCACAGGATAGGGGATAAGTGTCTGACCACTGGGATCTGACCACCTGTAATCTTCAGAATGGGGCCCCTCTCTTACCTTCCGAAACTGGTCTCAAGAGTGACAGACCGTTTTGCCACCAGTTTGTCTTGAAAGGTGGGGGCAGGAGCACTCAGAGGTGAGAGACAGAGCCCTGATCTGAAAATAGTAAGGGTGCCAGCAGTTAGATGCCCCATGATCAGACACTTTTTTCCCAATCCTGTGTATAGGGGATACGTTTTTTTCATTAGGTAAACCATTTAAAGGAGTTATTCGGGATTAGAAAAAAAACATAGCTTTTTTCTTGCAGAAAGAGCACCCCTTTTATCCTCAGTTTGTGTGTGGTACTGCAGTTGAAGTAAAGTAAAGTAAATTGAGTCGAATTGTAATACCCCACACAACTATATCAACTATCACAAGCTGATGCTGCCATAAGTTTTGAAGGGAATTTGTCATCAGTGTAACCCGCACTAACCTTGTAGTATGTGTGACACTGATTATATCGATACTTACCTATCCATGGTGCATGGTCCCGTTTGTCTGTTATCTTCCTTATTCCTTCGTCAGGCTTGGTGCGCGGCAAGAGCACACTGATGTTGCCGCTGCTGCTTCTGCGCTGGGTCCTGCTCGCTAAAACAAGGAAGATAATGGGACAACAGATCGGGGATAGGTAAGTATTATTATCAGCAGTGTCACCTGCACTAACAGTCTGGACCAACAGGTTACTGCGGGTAACACTGATGACAGATTCATTTAATGTTTTTAAACATCATTGTATTTAAATAGACACGTTCAATATGTAGTATATAAAGTCGGGTTCTACCTAGGCCAGTAAAAGCAATGGTTACTTATCTGCTCTATCCTGCACTTACAGAGACTTTGAAAAAAAGATTTACCATGAACGTAAAGCCAATCTTACAGTAATTAATGGCTTTGAGAAGATCAGTTCTTCTATTGTGACAAATATTATTGCTTTCTCATTAAAGGGGTACTCTGCTGCACACATCTATCTAAAGCAGTGTTTCTCAACCACTGTGCCGCGGCACACTAGTGTGCCGTGACATAGTGTTAGGTGTGCCGAAAGTTGCTTTAGGGACATAGGGATGCCTCTAAGTCCCTGCGGCCCCGCGTTTACTTTAAAAATGCGGGGACCGCCGGGAGGTAGCGCACGCAGGGACGTCACTGATGTCCCATGCGTGCGCTCATAGCAACAATCGCGGAGGACCGGAGCAGCAAGGAGGACACACGCTGTCAACTTGGTAAGTGTTACTAGCGGCGCGTCTCCTTCGGTGTTCCGAGCACCGCTCCTCCGGAGAAGCGGTGCTCGGAACACCGAAGTGGGGCAGTACACAGGCATACAGGCATACAGCCTTCAGTAATACACTGTATGGCTGAAGGCTGTATGTCCGTGGGGGAACTATACTGGACCTAATGTGGGGGGACTATACTGGGCCTAATGTGGGGGACCTATACTGGACTTAATGTGGGGGACTATACTGGACCTAATGTGGGGGGACTATACTGGACCTAATGTGGGGGGACTATACTGGGCCTAATGTGGGGGAACTATACTGGACCTAATGTGGGGAACTATACTGCACCTAATGTGGGGAACTATACTGCACCTAATGTGGGGGAACTATACTGGACCTAATGTGGGGGGACTATACTGGGCCTAATGTGGGGGGACTATACTGGGCCTAATGTGGGGGGACTATACTGGGCCTAATGTGGGGGAACTACACTGCCAATCTAATGTGAGGAGCTATACTGGACCTAATGTGGGGAACTATACTGCACCTAATGTGGGGGGACTATACTGAACCTAAAATGGGGGGAACTATACTGGACCTAATGTGGGGGACTATACTGGACCTAATGTGGGGGAACTACAACCTAATGTTGGGGAACTACAACCTAATGTGGGGGTAACTATACTGCCAACCTAATGTGGGGGAAAATAAGATATATGCAAGATAAGATATATGCAGTGTGCATAGGAATTTGTTCATAGTTTTTTTCTTTTATAGTCCGGCCCTCCAAGGAGACAAGTACTGAATGACAGTGAGACAGATAAATAGATATAGTGCAGTGCGTTTTTTTCCTTTTTTTTTTTTGCTTGTCAATCTCGGTAGCGGTGCCCCGCGAAAAAAAAAATTTCCGAGGTGTGCCCCGACCCAAAAAACACTGATCAAAAGGGAAACACTGATCAAAAGGATAAGGAATATCTAAAGGATAGGGGATAAGGTGTTAGATCTCAGGGGTCCTGCCACTGGGGACCCCAGCGATCTCCGGGCCGGCAGCTGCAGCGTCCGGAACACAGAAGCTTGCAGGCTAGTACAGATCCGTCACACCTCCTCCCATAGACTTGAATGGAGGGGGCGTGGCAGCCTGTATCGCCAGTCATCGGGAACGAAGCAGAGTTTGCTCAGTACCCCGAATGACAGGGGTGTCGTCCCGAAGATTGTGGGGGTCCCCAGCAGCGGGACCCTCATGATCTAACATTTTATCCCCTATCCTTTGGATAGGGGATAAGATGTGTGCAGCAGAGTACCCCTTTAATTGTCCTGAGTATACAAAGTGGATGCAGTAGTGGCAGATCATAACCTTTCTGATGAAAAATCCGTTTTTTTCTGAAGAAGTACCATCAGTGAATGCAGCCATTCATGCACTCTCCTGTAGCATAGACTAGATTATTTGTTAGGTAGTACTTACAGGTGAACACATGCTATTTCTACATGTGAACAAAAAGTACTGAATATTAGACATTACTTTGTCAGCCATGAGTTGAACCTAACTAGAATTTTTACGTTTTCCTTTTTATTTTCTAACCCCATGTAAAACACCATGAACATGTGACTAGAGAAAGAAAGTGTTTTAGGGTCCATTCACACAGGCGAATTACCTGTGGAATTGACTTCAATGGGTCAGTAGATTTTCCTTCAGACATACTGAAGTCAATGGTAGAAATTCTGCAGGTAATCCACCCGTGTGAACGACGGGTGTTTTCTATGCTCCATCATATGCTCTTTCTTTCATTTGAAATTCTCAAATAAAGCAAGAACTTTTATCTGACCGTCTGGTGCTGGGCAATTCTTTTTCTTCTTCTGTACCTGCAATTGAAGCTAGAGGTGTTGCTGGCAGGGCCACTGTACAGGTGGTTAAAGAGGGAAGGAGGTGAGAAGTGATTAGCTACAGTCTTTTCCATAAAAAATTACTGATTTTACCACAATAATTTTATTAAAAATTTGTAGGATGTCTTCTATCTTCAAATTTTTTTTACCCATATATGAAGAATTTCTTAATGTTTGAGACAAAAAGAAAGCTGACAAATTCCCACAATTTAGAATTTAACTAGAAGTGAAAAATACAGAAAACATGGATGACCATATATATAGTATTAGCACATACTCTGCCAGAGAAGCTTAATTCTGTTCAAGTTGCTAAGTCATGTCCGCTCTCGGTCAGTCATGAAGAACTTCAGCACAGTGTGCCGTTAAGAGAACTAACTCCAATTCATGGTGAAGGAGTATCTGTTCTTTATTCAGGGTTTTTAACTCTAAAAAGGAGAAATTACTCAAGAGAGAAGTGATAGAAGCTGTACAAGGGCTTTTCTGCTACCAATGGTACCACACATTGTGCCACACATCTTACAAGTCACAACCTTTTTCACCTTATGTAAGATAAACCCTCTCCCAGTAGACATAACCTTAAAGGGTTGCTCCTGTGGAAAAAATTTTAAATCAACTGGTGCCAGAAAGTTAAACAGATTTGTAAATTACTTCTATTAAAAAATCTTTACCCTTCCAGTACTTTTTAGCAGCTGTATGCTACAGAGGAAATTCTTTTCTTTTTGAATTTCTTTTTTGTCTAGTCCACAGTGCTCTCTGCTGACACCTGATGCCCGTATCAGGAACTGTCCAGAGCAGGAGAAATCCCCATTGCAAACATATGCTGCTCTGGGCAGTTCCTGACACGGACAGAGGTGTCAGCAGATAGCACTGTGGACAAGACAAAAAAGAAATTCAAAATAAAAGAATTTCCTCTGTAGCATACAGCTGCTAAAAAGTACTGGAAGGGTAAAGATTTTTTAATAGAAGTCATTTACAAATCTGTTTAACTTTCTGGCAACAGTTGATAAAAAAAATGTTTTCCACTGGAGTACCCCTTTAACCTCTTGAGGAAGAAGGGCGTGGGTCATAGTGGGGTGGTCCCAGAGGCTTTCTGCTGGGACCTGTGGCTAATGCCGGACATCACCGATCATGGTGATGCCCGCCATTAATCCCTTAGACGCCACGGTCAAAGTTGATTGCAGCATCTAAAGTGTTAAAAAAAACATGTCCTGGCTGCTCAGCGGTGTCCCGATCAGCTGAGAAGATTGCGGGAGGGCACTTATCTGCCTATTCATTGTCTGATCAATGCTCTGATGCTCCAGTCAGCCAAGGCAGGCAGAGTGCCAATAACATTGATCAATGCTATGCTATGGTATAGCATTGAAGAGTGTATGCAATCTGAAGATTGCACCTAATAGTCCCTATTGTGTAAAAAAAAAAGTTTAAAAAAGTAATAAAAGAGATTTAACACCTCCCCTGATAAAAGTTTTAATCACCCCGCTTTTTCCATTAAAAAAACTAAATAAATAAGTCAACAAAAATAAACATAAACATATGTAGTATCGCCATGTGCATAAATGTCCGAACTATAATAATGTAACATAAATTTAACTGCACTGTCAATGGCGTCAATGTTAAAAAAAAGTCGAAGTCCAGAATTGCGTATTTTTGGTCACTTTCCATACCATAACAAAAATGTAAACAGAAAAATAGAAAAGTTATAGGGGTCAGAAGAGGACATTTTTAAACATGCAATTTTTCGTACAAAAAGTTATCGTTTTTTAAAAGAAGTAAAACAAAATCAAACCTACATAAGTTGGGTATCATTTTGTGATATGGACCTACAGAATAAATATAACGTGTATTTTTTACCGAAACATGCACTGTGTAGAATTAAAAGCCCACAAAAGTTACAAGATATTTTTTTTTTTAATTTTGCCCCACAAATAATGTTTATTTTTTCTTTTTTGTTTCACCATAGACTTTTTGGTGAAATGATTGATGTCATTACAAAGTAAAATTGGGGGCATAAAAAACAAGCCCTGTCTGTAGATGGAAAATGATGTAGATGATTTTTAGAAGCGGAGGAAGAAAAGGGGTTAACTGGATTGTGTCTATCCCACAGCAACATGTAAAGTGTTCTGAGTGTTATCAGAGACTTATTATATTATTTATATACCAAAGAAAACATTTTTTAAGCGTTTTGCTGAACCAACATCCGTGCATCTTATGACTCCATTGATAAAGCTGTCCCAATGTTTTGGTTTTTCAAGCATTTTAATGAACAGGTCCTTGGACCAAGTTTAGATCTGGAATATCTAATATTACTTCTACCATCGTTATTTTAAATTCATTGTGTGTACTCTGTGAAAGTGCATTATTTACGAGAATTGCTCCTGTTCTAGTAGAGTACTGCTATTTGCTTTGTTTGCACTATTTGTGCTGACTTGCATGTCTGTAGAAGTTCATCTAAAGTTATTAACTTCTACTTTTAGAAGCCTTTTTTAACCTTTGTTACTGTGACTCTGCAGCTTCAGCGATCTCACAATGTATATGTACTTGCATATTAAGACTTTCATGAAAGAAATGTGTTCATTGGCTTCCATTTGTGTATGCACTTTAATTGTATATGTTTAGACTGTATGAATGTATTTATTATTCATTACTGAATACACTGCCTAGCAATGATGTGCAATCTACAAGTCTGTAACATTTGGTAGGACTATATGTGGGGCATTGTTAATGCGTTTTTTAGAGATGAGCGAACATACAGTAAATTCGATTCGTCACAAACTTCTCGGCTCGGCAGTTGATGACTTATCCTGCATAAATGAGTTCAGCTTTCAGGTGCTCCCGTGGGCTGGAAAAGGTGGATACAGTCCTAGGAGACTCTTTCCTAGGAATGTATCCACCTTTTCCAGCCCACCGGAGCACCTGAAAGCTGAACTAATTCATGCAGGATAAGTCATCAATTGCCAAGCCGAGAAGTTCGTGACAAATCAAATTTACTGTAAGCGTTTTTAGCAAAGTCACTCCTGATATCCACTAAAGTATTGTGGATATTCTATATTCTGCCATAGTCATAGGACTGTACTCAAAGTACTGAAAAATTATGTTGGTTACAATATTATTTAAATCTACTTGTGTGAATAATGCAGGAGATAACACTAAGCATAGAAAATACACAAGACTCAAGTCCAGCATTCTCTTCCTTGTCCTTTGGGTGGCAGCTAGAACTCTTAGGGTCTATTCACACGGTGGAATTTCTTCCAGCAATGAAAGCCCAATACACTTCTATGGGATTCTGCACTCCCGTTGACACTTCGGAAATCCATCAGAACATGCCGGTGTTAGGACTGCTCGGAAATGCGCCATCTCATAGACGACAATGCATTTCCTTGCGAAATCCGCAAAAACATTGAACATGTTTAATGATTTTGCGGATGCCGGAATCAGGATTTTCATGGTAGATGTTGCTGCCGCAGAAAGTCTGCCTTCCACATTATTCCGCACAACCTTCATGTCATCATTTACCAGCGTACTTCACACTCCATGTACTTCACATATGCACATACAGACACCGTCTGGACAACCGACTCACACAGCTGTATCCTGACAAACAATTATTCTATTGAAAAGATGTGTGGTGGCCCAGTACAGAAGTTGCACCCCTGTACCCTAGCTGCCCTATCAGGCAGACTCCATTCCCTGACCCCTGGCCCCCCCCCCTCTACTTGTGTCCTATATATCCCTTCAAGTGCCTATGTCATGTAATGCATTGTGGGTTTAAATTCCCTACAATAAATTTTCCACGGTATTTACTAAGGTTTCCCTACATTTTCCACTTTCCCTACACTTTGCTTTTTTTTACACATGCTCTAATCTGTCTGGTTTTCCTCATCTAAATCCACCACATTTTCTGTGGAAACCTTAGTAAATATGTTGGGTTTTTTGTGAAAATGTCGGCAATGCGCCCCTTTTCGGAGACCATGTCCCCTTTTCGGGTTTTCTTAGCAAAATGGAGAATTAGTCGGGTTTTTTTTTTTCAATTCTGGCGCACATTCTGGTGCAAATTCAGGCGTAGACAGAATTTCTGGTGCAATGCAACAGAATCTGGCGCACAACCAGACATAACATTTCGGGTTTGCAATAGTAAATTAGGGCCAAAATGTTATATATCTTTAAGAACTGTTGTCATGTGATTGTAACCAGGGAAGGTACCAGTGACCATGTGACCTACAGGGTGACCTATGGGACCGCTCCAGAGTCTCCCCCATATAAACCCTGGGTGGAGCTAGTTCAGTTTCTTTTTACAGCTTAGCTGCATTAAGTCCACTACCCCTCAAGTCCAAGTCAAAACCTGGTAAGCTACAAGCGGGGTGAAGTCTGTCATTCTCAGTCAGTCTCAGTCAAGTCAGTCCAAGTCAATCTGTCTCAAGTCAGCGTGGCCCTGCATCAAATTGTCCAAGTCCACTATAAGTCGCAGCAAGCCCTGTGGTCTCTGAAGTCACTGGTCACCTCCTTAGACCTAGCCAAGCTGTATAGACTGTTACACCTGTCTGACTCAGTAAAGCTGCCATTGTCCCATAACTTGGTATTGGAGTCATATTTGCTGCCGTGCCTAGCCCAGGATCCAGTGGTATACCTTCGGGTGGTGTAGAGGATAAACCATGCCTGGCGTCACGAAAGCAAGGGGTTAATGCCATCTGCCCCTAGGGTAATTCCATCTGCCCTCATCACACCCTCACCACAGATGTCTGAACCCTTGTACAAAGCAAACACCTCTACCTCTTCTTCCATTTGAAGCTCACCTCCATTGCACAAATTGTTGAATAGCTTGTTACTCTTTAACCACTTCTAGACCTGGCCAGTTTTCCCCTTTGTGACCAGGCACATCTTTATTTTAGTATCTTAGGGAGGAATTTATCTTTGTTTAACTCTGGTTTTGTGGTGTAAATTTGTCGCACAGTTTGTTTTTTTAGATACTTTTCATTGTGACTTTTGTTTTAGAATGTTTTTTAAAAAGAACCAAATGGTAATTTCAGGGGATATCATGCAGTGGTCAAGAATTTATGATGTGCAACTTTTCAGTTTGTTGCATCTTTTGTCACAACTGTGCTTAATCTGGCGCAAATCTACACCAACCTTGACTTGGCTTACAAAACTGACTGTGGACAGTATTATCAAAAAGTTGCACGGGTTAAATAAGTCGTACACAAAAATCTCAGAAGCCACCTTCCAATTGGAGTACTGAAGTAAGAAATGTGATCAGCACCATATTTATCACATGGTCTTCACCATGTAATACGTTTGGTGCAGGTACACAGTTTCCACCACAAAAATGAATGTGGTAAAAAGATGTGCACCTACATCACTCTTGATGAATTACCTCCTTAGGGTAGGGTTACACATAGCACATCCACAGCATCAAATACGCTATTGACCGTTCCTACAGTGTGCCTTAAGCTGTGCCCGTGTGTCCTGCTTTGTCTGCTCATAGCAGCAATCTACCGATATAAGCAGACACAAGTCGCTGCACACATACGCATTATACCCACAGATATTGCGGCAGCTCCCGGCCTAGCTCAGGGAGCAGAAGGAGCAACTGCAATGTCTGTGAGTACATTGCACATGTGTGCGAGACTCACAGATCATGTTTCTGCTCGGCGAATTGCAGCTACAAGAAGACAAAGCAGGACACACGGGAACAGTAGCAGGCACACTCTAGTGAGTGGCGCATCCGCAGCATCAAATACGCTGTGGATGCGCTACATGTGACACTACCCTTAGTATTTATTCTAGTACCGGCAGAATTGTATACTATGACGTTTCTTCTCATTCAGTCACACAAATAATTTTTGCATCAAATTTTGTATTTTGATACATAGGGCTTCATTGTTTCATATACTATTTTCATATTTTGGGACCTTGGGAGAAAATGTAAAAAAAATAAAAAATAAAAATAAATGTGTGCATGTTTTTTTTTTTTTTTAATTAATAACACAAAGGGCCACTAAAATATATATTTTTAATTGTATCCTTTCTGTTATGGCCATTTCTTTATACAAGACATATATAGGGGCAAAGCGTTTAGGTGTTGTGTTTTAATATGTTTGTTTTTTTTTCAATCTTTTTTTTATTTTGTTTTGTTATTCTATTTTGCTTTTGAATATTATTAAGTTTCTTCTCATTCAGCTAAGCAAATAGTTTTTTGCTCTTTTTATTTGGATAGGGCTTTATTATTATGATGCCCTTTTAATTTTACTAAACATAAAATAATGTAAACAAATAAATACATGCAGGTGTGGATATTTTTTTAATTACTTTTAATTGTTTCCTTTCTGTTATGGTCATTTTCATGTAAAAATATAGCGACATGACCAGAGATTCTATTTATGGTAAGTTGTTCATTTTTTTGGTTTATTATTTTTATCTATTTTCAGTTTGTTTTGTTATTCTATTTTACTTTTGCTTTATTTATTATTATGTTTCATCTTATGTATTTCATTTATTTTTAATGATATATTGTGCCTCCATAAGACCGTTATGGGGCTTGTTTAACATACCAATATAAATAATTTTCATGTGGAATGTCTGCCCGGAAAATACAGGAGGACATTGTGCACATTAAAAATTCTGGCGGGTGCTTGGACTGTTTCATAGACCGCCATGCATTACCGAGTGAAATTTGCAAAAAGAATACACATGACTATTCTTTATGCGGATGCAGGAATTGGAATTTTGCCATGTGCACAGTGCAGCAGAATCCTATTGAAATCAATGCAGCGTCATTTCTGAGCAAGAGATTTTCTACTTTTAATGTACCCTTGAATTGTAAATATGTTGTATTATATAACCATGATGGAACATTCCTATAAAAATAGTTCCACAGCCCAGAAGGTCAAGTATTCATAAAAAACAGGGCCAGGCTCAAAGCTGTGGATTGTAACATCAATGATAATCCGGAAAATCTGATAATCCAGAGTCATCTTTATTATTGGCACTTTACAACAGCTAATCCTTTCCTTTCTAAGGAATCTTCTCCTCGCTGGAGACAACAATTGCTAGTCTGCATTACTGGCTGACATTGTTACAGCAGTTTTTCATGAAATAAGAATACAGTAACGCATATGTAATAGAGTTATGTGTTCTGAGACAGATTTGTGCTTATTCTAAAATGATATTAAAATCTCCAGGGACATATTAAATAGAAAACACAAATCACAGATACCTATTTAGCAGTTTACTCTCCACTTATTTGAACCTCACAAAAGCCCTAAAAGAAAATGTTTTATGCATTTCCTTGTTTCATTGTCAGTTTCTAATTTGCAGGAACAAACTTTTAAATGCATTCCCTTATCAATATCCAGCAGATGAATGCCGCTCCAGAAATGGTTCAGACCTGCTTTCCTGTGAAAACCCCTAGGTACAGGAAATCTTGAAGTTGGCAGTAAAAATGTCTAGTTGCCACTGTAAGGGATAATTAATCTCATTAACAAATATACAAGCAAGCTGGTGCTATTGGATTGGTATACTGTGCCCGCTGCAAGAGACAAACACTATTCCCTTTTTCCATTTACTTCTGTTTGTGAGCAAATTCATAACTGTTGAGCTGTAAACATCATCGCTCATAGCTTGTTTTCACTGCTTAAAGGGGTTTTCTGCTTTGGACAACTCTTCCGTAACGCCCTACATACACAGTGCAGCTAAACAGAAATGCAGGCAGAAAATAACATCGGGGGTTATTTATGATGTAGTTAAAGAAGCATTCCATGATATATATATATATATATATAATGTTTTTGCTTACATAGTGTGCAGCATTGGCTAGTATCAGAGAATAATATAGAGGTTTTTGTGTATGTCCTTTGCCTACCTCTTTTTACTGATGTGGCAGGCATTGGATAGGCTTCATTTCTGTTTACAAATACACAATGATGTGGCTTCTGTAATGCAGCCTAAGTTTCCCATAAACCCTCTGGCTTTGGCTGGGACGTTTACTTATGCCATCCTGATAGAGGAACGACGGCAGAACATGCCGGCGCTAGGATTGCTTGGAAGTGCGCTGTCTCATAGACGGCAATGCAATTCCATGTGGAGTCTATTCATGTCTATTCATGTATATTCTTTGTGTACACCTGAATTTGAAATACTGTCCCCAGAGTGGTTCAGGTTTATGCCTATTTGACACCAGTTTATAGAGAATGCCCAGTTGACAATTTATTCAATAAATAGCATCTCAGGTATGGAAAGTAATGTTGAAAGGAGAACAAAGGCACCTGTAGAAAAGTATTACTCTACAATCAGTGGAGATAGGCCAGAAGGGAATTTTGGAATTTATATCTGGGGGGGAATGTCAGTTCTTCTGTAATTCAGTTGGTGTGTGGCTGCTTTTTCTTGAGTGGCCCCCATTTATGTACCTGACTGGTCTTATACAGCTTATTAGCATTATGGTGTTGCTATAGCTGTAGCTTTGCCTATGGCTAGTGCAGGGTCTGAGGTAGGAGGCACATTGATAAAAGTAAGGGGGCATCAATGGACTGTAGCTCCCGGACTCTGAATGAGGCATAAGACAACAGAACTGTTTTTCCCTTGAGGGAACAAGACACTATTATTTAAAGGAGACCTGTGGTGCAATATAACTTATTACAATTTAAGTTATAGATAGCGGGGGGCCCATGGGCCCCCGGGATCTCCTGGACAGGGCCGCAGCAGTATGCTGAACAGGGGGTTTTCCATCCCCGCTTGACGCGGCGGCCGACATGCCCCCTCCATGTACACCATAGAGATACATGGAGGGGCGTGTCTTCCGCAGATTTCTCCTGGAGACGAAACTTCACTTCCTGCAGACTGCCACGGCCCCGTCCAGGAGATCCCGGGGGCCCAAGCGCTCGGACCCCCGCGCTCTATAACTTATAAATTATTTTGCGCTGGAATACTCCTTTAACACATACAGTATAGGGAACTACATGAAATGCCACCAAATATCCAGTACCTTATTTTTCAGCTCAATAGCACACAAACAAGACATTATGATGTGTCTTCTTTATGTAGCAGAAAGCCTCAGACTCTGCACTAGGCAGATCACACTGAATACAACTTGCCCGTCATGTTTTTTTTTTTAAAGAAAATCTGAATTAGATACTCAATTACATTCAGCACATGTAGGGGAATACTTTGAAGTGCCACCACATTTTAAGTGCCTTATTTTACAGCTCTGCGGAACATCAATGAGACATGATGATGTGTCTCCTTTATGTGCCAGAATGCAAAAAAATAAATATTAATAATGCCCAGTATTAGATAGCACTGTGAGGTTTGCTACATCTATACAGTATATCAGTGAACTATTGCAGGTCATGACTGAGAACAAGTGCATATTACTATTCAGGGACAGGATTGTGACATCTCCTCATTGATTTTCATGAAAAGGAAAGTTGTTGTCACATTAAAAAGATGAAAAGTATATCTGTCTGACAGCACGGGGGGAATCTCATAAATCAAAGGAGTCGATACAGTAAAGTCAGGGGAAATTAAGAAGTTAACATACGACATAAATTGTGGTTGAGGTCACTTTTAAAGAAAATGATTGGTCAATGAGAATGACTTTAGATTAGTGTATTATAATACGGCATTAGGGGGCATATTGTTAGAAGTAAATCAGGATGGTTATATAATATTTTCTCAAATAACTGAACCCTGCTATCTCATCCCTCTTCCCTCTTATGTATTTCCTTTTTTCCTTCGCCCAACTGTTTCCTAATTTTACTACAGGCTTAGGGTGCATTCACACCGCAATTATGCCATATAGAAGACCATGGTTTTCAGTCCGGCAACAAAACTGTATATGTTCCAAAATGAGCGAAGTCACTAGCTGACTCCGATTGGCTCATTTAACCCCTTAAAGGAGTACTCTGGCGCGCACTTTTTTCCTTTTATCCCGTCCGGGCTGCAAAATAAAAGAAAACACACTTTCTCTTACCTGTCAACGAGCCCCCGGAGCTCCGGTACAGGTGTTCGGTCCCCGGGCTGTGTTCTTCTTACTTCCTGTTAGCCCGGCACGTCACACGGAGCTTCAGCCTATCACCGGCCGAGGCGGGACATCGCTGCGGCCGGTGATAGGCTGAAGCTCCGTGTGACGTGCCGGGCTAACAGGAAGTAAGAAGAACACAGCCCGGGGACCGAACACCTGTACCGGAGCTCCGGGGGCTCGTTGGCAGGTAAGAGAAAGTGTGATTTCTTTTATTTTGCAGCCCGGACGGGATAAAAGGAAAAAAGTGCGCGCCGAAGTACTCCTTTAAGGACTCAGCCCATTTGGGCCTCAAGGACGCAGACAATTTTATTTTTACGTTTTCGTTTTTTCCTCCTTGCCTTCTAAAAATCATAACTCTCTTATATTTTCATCCTAGTATAAGGGCTTGTTTTTTGAGTAACCAGTTGTCCTTTGTAATGACATCACTCATTTTACCATAAAATGTATAGCACAAACAAAAAAAAAATACTATTTGTGTGGGGAAATTGATAAGAAAACCGCAATTTAGCAAATTTTGGAAGGTTTTGTTTTCATTCTGTACACTTTAAGGTAAAATAGACCTGTTTTATTTATTCTGTGGGTCAATACAATTAAAATGATAGCCATGATTATATACTTTTCTATTATTATACAGCTTAAATAAAATCATTTTAACCAAATGAGTGCATTTAAAATCCCTATATTTTGCGGACCTACAACTCATTTTTCCATATAAGCGGCGGTATGAGGGCTCATTTTTTGCACCGTGATCTGTATTTTTTTATACCACATTTGCATATTTAAAACTTTTAATACATTTTTTTATCAATTTTATTTGGAATAAAATGTTATAAAAAAAAAAAGCAGCAATTTTGGACTTTTTTTTTTCTTTCTTTTTTGCCTTCACACCGTACGGGATAATTAACATAATATTTTAATAGTTCGGATATTTACACAAGCGGTGATAGCAAATAAGTCTATTTTTAAAAAATTGCACTTTTTGGGGGTAAAATGGGGAAAAACTGACAATTTACATTTTTATTGGTGGAGGGGATTTTTCAAAAAAAAATTTTTTACTTTTATTTTTTCCTATTTTTCCTTTTCCTTTTACACTTTCATAGTCCCCATAGGGGACTACTTATAGCAGTCATTCAATTGCTAATACTGTTCAGTGCCATGCATAGGACATAGCACTTATCAGTGTTATCAGTCATCTTCTGCTCTGGTCTGCTCGATCTCAGACCAGAGCAGAAGACCCATTGAAGGCAGTGGAGGCAGGTGAGGGGACCTCCGTCTGCCTTTCTGGATGATCGGATCGCCGCGGCAGCGCTGCGGGCGATCCGATCATCCATTTTAGTGACCACAGTACTGCAGATGCCGTGATCTGTATTGATCACGGCATCTGAGGGGTTCATGGCAGACATCCGCACGATCGCGGATGTCCACCATTACCGGCGGGTCCCTGGCTGCTATCAGCAGCCGGGACCTGCCACACATGACCCGAGCATCGCTCCGATGCTTGCGGGTATGAATAGGACGTAAATGTACGTTCTGGTGCGTTAAATACCACTGCACCATTTACGTCCTGCGTCATTAAGGGGTTAAATGAATGGGATGCAGCATGGGTCTTGTCGGGATACGGCAGCGGATGTTTTTTCAATTTCTCCAAAATCGTAGTGTAAATGTTGCCTAAGTGCTGTTTCAGTTCTTCACTTTTCTTTTAAGACCTCTGGATAAAAGACATGGGGAACACTCAATAGCTGGAATTCCTCCACACTTTATCTAACTTTATATGCCATTGTGCAGAGAATCACATTAGATGGTAATTGAATAGTGCAGCCTCTTTGTACAGTATACCTGTCAAAGTGGACTCTTGGAGCTTGTGGCTGTGGATTGTTCCCACAGCACATAGATACCGATAACCTTCCTAAAGATAAATAAAATCTTTAACCCATTAAATGAATGGCAATAATCACACAGTTTGAAAAAAATAATAATAATTGAACCCTTTGAAATTACATTCATTTTTTCATTACTAATAAAGTCACAATTATAGACAGACACAATATAACTAGTAATTACATACAAATGATAAACACAAAGGTTTTTTTTTATCAAGCATATTGTGTAAACATCCACAGTGAAGGGGGAAAAAAAAAGAAAATCTTTGAATTGTAGTAAATGACTTCTCCAACAGCTAAGTATCCATTAAACAAAGGATCACAAAGCCCGGGTACTTAAAATATTGTTCTTCTCAATAAAGATTGGTTAGTGTGAACATGCATTGATGCAAACAAAGGTGCAGAGGATTTCAGAAATCTTGATATGGAGACACATGAGACTGGAAAAGGCTACAAAAGTGTTGTCAAAGACATGTTGTAACATCAGTTCATAGCTAGACAAATTGTCTACAAATGGAGAAAATTCAGGACTGTCCTTAGGAGTTGGCATCCTGTTTAGATCACTACAAGAGTGCAATAGGCAATTCTGATAGAGGTTAAATAATCCAAGGGCAACAGCAAGACCTACAGAAGTCTCTACAAACAGCAAAAACCTATATGTATGTGTCTATCCACCTGGATGTTCCACAGTTCTTCTGAAAAAATGTTTTAATGACCACAAGAGAGACAAAAGTGGTACTTTTTAGCACAACTGAATTTTTTTTTTTAAATCAACTGGTGCCAGAAAGTTAAACAGATTTGTAAATTACTTCTATTAAAAAACCTTTCTCCTTCCAGTACTTATTAGCAGCTGTATGCTACAGAGGAAATTCTTTGCTTTTTACATTTCTTTTTTGTCTTGTCCACAGTGCTCTCTGCTGATACCTCTGTCTGTGTCAGGAACTGTCCAGAGTAGTATGTGTTTGCTATGAGGATTTTCTCCTGCTCTGGATAGTTCCTGATACAGCAATCAAGTTTCAGCAGAGAGCACTGTGGACAAGACAAAAAAGAAATTAAAAAAAAAGAATTTCCTCTGTAGCATACATCTTCTAAAAAGTACTGGAAGGATAAAAAATTTTTTAATAGAAGTAATTTACAAATCTGTTTAACTTTCTGGCACCAGTTGATTTAAAAAAAATGTTTTCCACTGGAGTACCCCTTTAAGTCCTGGATTCCTTGCACTCCATTCGTAAACAAAGAATTCAATGGTATGTAAGAACATTTAACAATGTAAAGGCAGCAGACCCCCAGCAGGAAATCTGAAGAGAAAATCAGTTATGCAACAAGGCAATGGCACAAGGCCCACAAGTAAATCACCTAAAGAATAGTTAAAAAGAAGAAACTTTGAGATTTGGAATGGTAAAGTCATTGCTTTAACCAAGATACTGTGACATGACCTGAAGAGGGCTGAACACTCAAGGCATCTCAGAAATATTGATGAACTGAAACACATTTGCTGGGAATAATGGGCTAATATTCTAGTTCAACATTATGTACATCTTATTTCCAGCTACAGGTTTGGTGGAGGTGACTACCGTTGAGAGGGTTCAAAGGCTCACTAACCCTACCTCCTTGCATACTGATAAGTGTTTACTCAATAAGCTCAAAAAAAGACATGAACTATACAATAGTGTGTATTTATTAATGTGGTTACATTGCGTTAGTCTATAATTGTAACTTGGATAACATTCTGCAGCCACAGACAAGAGGAGAGCTGTTACTGGAAAGAATCAGACCATTTTTTATATCACAGAAATTAATTACCTCCTCTGAGCAATTTAAATTCTTATTGTTAGCACTGGTATTGGGTTTTATTGAAATAAAGGAATACTGCTTTACAAAGTTACCACATGCTGTGTATCTCTAAAACACTGTGTGATCTTCTGGTAAGACTGTAATTTTTATGTAGCGCACTAACTGAAGATTGATAAGTTTCCTGTTTTTCCCAATAAAGATTTTTTTCTGATCAAGTAGTGCAAACCCAGGATTTTCTGTTGCGTAATTTTACAGTAATTATGTATATTTTTATGGGAACTCATTCTGATTCCCTTGTATTCAATTACATCATGAAACTATGTCAGAGCTGATCTGTCATCTGGAAATGCTCATACACAGATAGCGAGTTCAGTTCGGCACTGTCGTGACACTCGGATCCCTGCAAGTAGACTTTGTCCCTGGGTGAAGAGTATAATGGTGCTCTGACGTCAAGTAATGAAGGCAACTAATATAAAAGAGACTTCGAATGATAGTCGGCACTCACCACGTCTTCAGAGTATCTTCTCTTTATGTATACTCACATATCCAATACATGGGAGGATGAATAAAGAGAGGGGGGGTACCACAAGGCCTTGTGGTACCCCCCTCTCTGTATGTTGTCCTTCCCTGTATTGGATTTGTGAGTATAAATAAAAAGAAGATACTCTGAAGACGTGGTGAGTGCCGACTATCTTTTGAAGTCTCTTTCATATTAGTCACATGGAAATGCTACCAATGTAAGGGCAGCACATAAAGCTACGGGTTTGTACTCCTAAGGCTAGGTTTTCATTAGGTTTCCAGGATTAGAACATCTCTGCACTGTAACTTCCTATTCCCTGCGAAAAGCCCTGATTGGTTGGCACAGATTGACTAATCAGAGCTTCCGGAGGGGAATAAAAATTCACAGCACAGTAACTTCATATTCCCTGCCAGAAGCCCTGATGTTAACTACAAGTCAGTAGGGATTTATGAAATGCCATATCCATTTGGCATTTGTGGTCTTTTTTTACTCGTCGTTCTTCAGAATTTTTAGGCTTAGTAGGAGTTTTTCAAAATTGTAGCATGTTGAGACAATGGCAGATAATTTTTTACTGAATTCTTGACGTTTCTCTCCACTAGAAGTCTATAGGAGAGACAACCAGCCATTAAAAACACAATGGCCCAGATTTATCAATCTGTGTGAGAGAAAAAGTGAAACCTGAGCTGTGATTGGTTGATGTGGGAAAATCACTCCAGTTTGTCTCTCACACAGTGTGATGAATCTGGGCCAATGGCCCTGATTTACTAAGAGTGGAATATTTATACTGGAGTGATTTTAACATCACTCGTCTTTTTTTTCAAGCTTGTTTACTATTCTGTCGCACATTTCGCACGTTTTTTGTATCTCACTAGTCAATTGTGTCGCACAAACTCCGAGCTAAAGAAATTTGTTGTGTAAGTAAAAATGGTTTAGACTTGTTTGTTTAAAAATGTTTTCATGAATCAAAAGTATTCATGTGTTATAATTTTTCAAACATTACAACAATTATCCTTGTTTATCAGCTTGGGTGTTAAATTGATTTAAACCTAATATTGCAAATGTGTTAAAAAGAAAAAAAAATTAAACCTTAACTATCACAAAAGCATTCAATATTTTTTTCATAAAAGTGTTTAACTGTACAAAATGTTTTCAGGTTGTAAACAAAGTTACTTTCACACAAAACACAATGGCAAACAGTCCCTTGTTAGAAATCCCTCCATTTTTGAATTTTACTCGGCCTCTTGGCTGTCGGTTATTTACACAAACTTACACTTTTTCTAGAGTGATTTTGGAAGTACTCCGAGTATTTTATGGCTTTTGTTGGGAACACGCCCATTTTTGCATAAAACACGCCCATTTCAGAGAGAAAAAAAACCACTCCGAGTGTCGGTCGTGCGGCGTAAAATTTTGTCGCAGAAATAGTCGCACAGATGTTGCGACTAAAATTTAGGTGCAATAACCGAGAAAAATAGTCAGGGCCAATGTGGGTATTACATTGGTGTTTTTTACTATATATATATATATATATATATATATATATATATATATATATATATATATATATATAGTGACATTCCGTCTCAGGGATTAGCTCTGGGACCATCCTGGTCACTTGCCACAGGACACGTTTTCTCTCAATAAACTCGCAGACAAAGGTTATTCATGCAAGTCTGGCACCTTGCCAGCTTTATTTAGACAGGTTGCATGGGAAAAACAAACATAACACAGGAACAAAATAAAATCCTAGACCGTCTGGTCACTGACTACACATATCAGCATGCCCTGACTACTATCTGGTGAGCTACCCTCAGCCAGTTGAACATGTGACTCCTGCAACCTGTTACTCACAGTTCACACCACTTCTTGGACCACTAACAGATTACAGCTGTGTGCTTCCTCAACAGGGTCCGAGTGTCTCCCCCTACAGTGACATGCTGTTTCCCAGGGAGAGCACAGATCAGACTGAGTCTCCATCTTATATACACCTCCCTTCCCTGCCGCCTCATTACTTAAGAAGCAGGTGAGAGAATCTTCAGGGTGAGCCAAGGAAATAGACCCTTTCCTTGCCACCTTATCACATATCCCCCCCTCCCCCCTTTGCTCAGACCACCGGGAAGGAGCCCATGTATTTGAAAGGTAGAAACCACCTGTCTTTCCTTTCTTTTAGACAACTTTTGTCCCACAGTCTCTGAAGTCCTTGACTTTTTTCTTCCGGACTTTTACCAGCCACCAATTGCAAGTCTCTCGGTCACAACTCTCCAGTACCAGGTTCTTCACCCTGGTGGGGGCAGGGTTCTTGAAATTAAGGACCGAAAGAACCAATGCTTCTAACCTTTGTCTTCTTCTGGCTTGCCGGACCTCTGCCTCTGCTTCAGAGAATCTTTCGGCCTCAGCGGCTTCACCAACCACTGTCTTGTTCTCTGTAGCTTCAGAGGACCTCCGACACGGGTCCATCTCAGTTTCAACTTTAGAGGACTTCCCACCTGGTTTCACCACAATTTTTACTTCAGTGGATTTCTCGCATGGTTTCACCTCATCCCTTCCAGCTTTCTCTTCAGGGGCACCAGCTTCCTCAGGTTTGGCTTCAGAGTCCTTGGCTCCTTCAGATTCTTGTGTAGAATCAGCTTCTACTGCTGTTTGGCTCTTCTCTGCAGCTTCTTCAGGCTTACTCTTCTCTTCACCTGTAGCTTCAGTTGTGCCACTCTCTTTTCTCATAGCTTTTGAGGTTGACTCTGGTTTAGCTTCTGCTTCAGAGGATTTCTCTGCCTCAGCATTACCTTCAGAATTTTTGGTCTGCTCAGGTTCAGAGGATTTCCCGCCTGACTTCTCCTTAGTCTGCACTTCAGAGGATTTCACACCAGGTTTCAGCTCAGTCCTAGCTTCAGAGGACTTCTTACAGGGCTTCGCCTCAATCTTAGCATTAGAGGACTTTTTACCGGGCTTCAGAGAAAGCATCTCTGTATCCCGTAACTTCGGCCCCAAAAGCCTTTCTTGAGCCAATTCCACCATAGCTTGGTCTCTGCTCTCTATTAGAACTTCCTGGTCCTCTTCCTTTTTCTCACATTTTTGCTGCTTACACTGGAGCTTAGCGGATTTCATCCTCCCACTGTCGAGTAACTCTGTCAAGTCCCTGACAGTATCTTCCAAAGACAGAAATTGTTTCCTCAACTGTTCATTGTCCGCCAGCACAGCCACCTGCTCGTAGAGTTGCGCTCCCCACAAAACCAAGGCAGCTACATGGGACCTTCTGTGCATTTCGTTCTGCGCTTCCAGGCTCTCTTTTATGATCTTCATGTCATCTTCCAGCTTTATATATTTCAGATGATCACTCTTGAGCTTTGCAGAGATCATCTTCTCACTGTCCAGCAACTGTTTCTTGGTCTTCTCTAACTCATTGATACATTTTTATTTTTTTCCCATGGCTACCAGCCTAGCCTTGTGATCACTCTGCAGAGCCTGATATGCACCATGTAGAAGATTCACTTCCTCTTCCTGGAATGACATCCGCTTGGCCAGACTCTCCATTTCACTCCCCTTGCTGGTCACAAGACACTGGGAGGGGGACAGTTGATCCTGCAGAGCCACAATCTCCCTTCTGTGGTGCTCCATGACTTTTTCCAGCTGAAGCCTCGCTTCTTGCTCTTTCTCAAAGAGAGCAAGTGATTTGTCCCTCTCCTCTGTCAAGCGATGTATCTCTTTTTCTTTCTCCGTCAACTTCACACAAACCATTTGCAGGGATTCTTTCAGATTCTGGATCTGCTCCAGTTTTTTTTCCAAGGCCAGCTCGTCTTTTCCGAGACCTTTTACTGACAGCGGTCTCCTCACTCTCGCTGTTAGACCTTGAGACATCCTCTGGTCCTCTGTCAGACACTCGACCCAGCAATTCTCCATCTCTAGATGAAGTCTCCCCCTTCTTCGGGGTTGCGGCCACTTGTGCCTCGTTATTATCATCAACAACAGGTGCCACCAACACCTGGCACTCTTCCTCTCCCACCACGTTGGCAACTCTGGAAACTCTCGCTAAACACTCCCGTCGGACCGGCAATCCCTTGGTGGTAAGTTCGTTGACCCTAGCAACAACTTCAATAGCTCTTGGCACCAGCGAATCTGTGTGATTCCCAAACAGTTTCTCTGAACTGTCTCTTGGCTTCTTGGCAGACTTTTCTTTTGTCTTGTCACAGTCTCTCCATGGCCTGAAAAAAACTACTAGGGCTCCTTGAGAAACAAGCCATGGCAAAATATGTTCAAGAGAACCTCCAGAAGGGCTTTATCCGAAAGTCCTCTTCTCCTGCCGGAGCTGGATTCTTCTTTGTAGGGAGTAAGGATGTTCTCTCCATCCTTGTATTTACTACAGGGGACTAAACAAGATTACAATGAAAAATCGCTATCCTCTTCCTTTGATTTCTGAACTTTTTGATCATTTTCGTGGAGCCAAGGTCTTCTCCAAGTTGGTTTTGCGGGGAGCATATAATCTTATTTGTATCCGTGAAGGAGACAAGTGTAAGACGATCTTTAATACCTAAGATTGACGTTTTGAGTATCTCGTGATGCCTTTCGGTCTCTGTAACGCTCCAGCTGTCTTCCAAGTATTGGTCAACGATATCTTCCGAGATCTTCTTTACTCGTGTGTTGTGTTGTACCTTGATGACATCTTGATCTTCTCACCCAATTTGGAGGAGCATCACTCTCATGTCTATCTGGTCCTACAGCATCTCCGGGAGAATCATTTTTACGCCAAACTTGAAAAATGCCTATTCGAGAGATCAAGTCTGCTGTTCCTGGGTTACATTGTTTCCCATCAAGACCTTCAGATGGATCCTTACAAACTGACTGCTGTGTTGAATTGGCCTCGTACTACTGGTTTACCGGCTATACAACATTTTCTTGGGTTTGCCAATTATTATCGTAAGTTCACCCCACATTTTTCTTTTTTGGTTGCTCCGATTGTGGCTCTCACAAAGAAATACTGTAACCCCAAGACTTGGCCTCCTGAGGCGGAAGAGGCCTTCACATGCTCACAGTCAGTATTTGCCCTTGCACCCGTCCTTTCAAGACCAGATCCAGAAAAACCCTTTGCTTTTGAAGTGGACGCACCATCCATAGTAGCAGTAGCAGGTGCTGATTGTATCCTATGGTTTCTTCTCTAATACTTTCTCGCCAGCAGAGAGGAACTACTCTATTGGAGATTGTGAACTCCTTGCAATTAAACTTACCTTAGAAGAGTGGTGACATTTATTAGAAGGTTCTTCTCACCCGGTCAGCATCTATTCAGATGATAAGAATCTCCTATATCTTCAATCTGCTCAGCGACTGAACCCTCAGCAGGCTAGATGGTCTCTTTTCTTTTCCAGATTAAATTTCTTTATTAATTTCCGCCCTGCGAACAAAAACGTCAGAGCCGATGCTCTTTCTAGGTCCTCCAATGTGGTAGGATTGGACTCCACGCCAAGGCATATTATTCCTCCTGAGTCCCACCTGGGAAATCTTTTGAGCCTGCAAAACTGAAACGTCGAGTCTTGATTTTGGGACATTTTTCTTTGCTGGCTGGTCATTCTGAAGTATGAAAGTCCATTCAACTTATCTCTCGGCATTACTGGTGGCCTCACCTTAAACGCAATGTCACAGATTTTGTCCGTTCCTGTGTTGTCTGTGCCCACGACAAGACTCCACGACAGAGACCTACGGGTCTCCTACAACCTTTGCCCATTCCAGAAACTCCTTGGACTCACATTGCTATGGACTTTATTACTGATTACTTTATTCTTCCATCTTCCTGCAATAATACTGTAATCTGGGTGGTGGTTGATCGATTCTCTAAAATGGCTCATTTCGTTCCTTTACCAGGCCTTCCATCTGCTCCAAAGCTGGCAAGACATTTTCAACATGTTTTTTGCCTACATGGCTTTCCGACTCACCTTGTCCCTGATCGTGGAGTACAATTCGTTTCCAAGTTCTGGCGAGCTCTCAGTTCCCGTTTTAACATCAAGCTGGACTTTTCCTCTGCCTACCACCCTCAAACCAACGTCCAGATGGAGAGAGTGAACCAGATTCTAGGGGACTATCCTCGCCATATTGTCTCGGGTTGTCAGGACGATTGGGTAGATCTTTTGCCCTGGGCGGAGTTTTCTTACAATCACAAAGGCTCTAAGCCACAAAGACTTCTCCATTTTTTGTGGTCTATGGACATCTTCCTCGTACTCCTCTCCCTCTTCCTGCCGCTTCTGGAGTGCAAGCCGTTGATGTTCAAGTACGGGATTATATGTCCATCTGGCAGCAGACCAGCTTTATTCGCTCCTCTTCCCATATGAAATCTCAAGCGGATAAGGAGAGAAAACCTCCTCCAACTTTCTCTCCTGGTGACAAAGTCTGACTCTCCTCTAAGTATGTTTGTTTTAGGGTTCCCAGTTATAAGTTGGGTCCTCGCTTCCTGGGACCGTTTGAGGTTTTGCACAGAATCAATCCTGTGTCTTACAAGCTCCGTCTGGCTGCCTCCTTATATATTCCAAATTATTTTCATGTTTCCCTCCTCAAACCTGTGGTCGGTTTTCACAAAAGCACAAAGTTTCCTCTCCAGTCTCTGGCTCCTCGGATATTTATGAAGTCAAAGAAATTTTGGTGACTAAGACTGTAAGGGGGAGATGATTTAAAAATTTTTGTAGACTGGAAGGGGTTTGGTCCTGAGGAGAGGTTGTGGGAGCTGGAGGAGAAAATTCCGGACCACGACTTGCTCCAAAAAATTTTAAAACCTAAAAGGAGGGGGAGACCAAAGGGGGGGTACTGTTCCGCTGAGCGCTCGGGTCACTCATGGGCCACGAGTGCTTTCTTCCTCTGGCTGGCCCGGGATTCGCATCGCGGGATGTGCCCGCATGCGAATCTCGGGCGTCACTTACCTTCTGCTCCTGCTGACTTCCCTGCTGCCTCTGTTCTCCGGCGCACGCTCCCCTGCCTCTTAGGGTGCACGCGCGCCAGAGCTCTGAGATTTAAAGGGCCTGTGCACCCTTAATTTGTAATTGCCCCAGTCCCTTTTTGCACCTCTCTCTACATCTTGACGGATCTTTGTGTGCCCTGAGCCCCTAGAGAAAGCATTCCAGTGTTTTGCCCTGCCTGTGTTCTGTTCTTCCGCTTTGTGATCTGACCTTACCTTCTTGCTGCCTGCATGTAGACCTCCTGCTACGTTTCCTGACCATGCATCTGAGCTGCCAGCCCTGACCTTGTGCTGTTTCTAACTATGAGTTGTCTCATCCTTCCTGTGCCACGTTATACTCTTGCTGCCTGTGGGGATTAGTCGTATCAGGGGTAGCAACCTGGGTGTAGCCTGCCGCAGCAAGACCGTCCCACTTTGCGGCGGGCTCTGGTGAAAACCAGAGGCAGCTTAGACTCCACTTCCTGGTACGGCCCAAGTCATCTTCCCCACAGGTCAGTGAATCCACCTACCACAACTGTTACAATGATGATTTGCCTGGCATGATATTTGCCACTCCATCAGAGTATTAGGGCTTAGTGTGCCTCTGACAAATGCAGCAATCCTGTGACAGCAATTCCTACTTTCAGCTGGAGTAGCAAGGACCATGAAGGAGCATTCTGCATGATCGTTACAACATAACAGACTCTCCTAAATGCTGGAGTCTATTCACACGTACAGTATCCTGCGCATATTTGGTGCACAGGATTTGAAGCTGCAGAATTTTTCTGCAGATATTTATGTAAAATAAATTACTTAAAGGATATCTGCAGCCGCTTAACCCTTATCCTCTATCCACAGGATAGGAGATAAGTGTTTGATTGTGGGGGTCTGACCCCTGGGACCCCCCACGATCCCCTAAACGGGACTCCGGCATTAGCGCTAAGTGTGAGCACTAATGCGCGTAGCATCGACCTGAGAGGTCGACGGTTACGCCTCCGAAAGCTACCTCCCCGCCTCTCCCATGGAGTTACATGGAGGAGGTGTGTCGGCCGCAATGTCATACTGTGACAGGCATGCCTTCTGCATGGGAGAGCCACGGCAGAGCTATGGCCCCATGCAGGAGATCACAGGGTGCCCCAGCGGTCTGACCCCCCGCGATCAAACACTTATCCCCTATCCTGTGGTTAGGGGATAAGTGTTAAAGGGCTGCAGATGTGCTTTAACACAGCTTCAAATCCGTAGCTTTAAATTCAGGATACTGTACTGTACATGTGAATACACCCTTAACATGCACAGTGGTGTACAATTACATCTGAACTTGTCATTTGGTCTTATATGAGGCTATACATCAATGTAGATAAACCTTAACTGATGAGCATTGTACTGGAAGAAATTAAATATATATTCAGGCTTGAGATTACAGCCAACAGTTTATTTCAAATGGATACAGTACTTAATCTTCTTCTTAAGCAGCTGAGCATGCAGCAATCCAGCCAACCAATCCAAGAGCCATCCCATATCCAAGCACATAATTATACCCATCCTATAGATATTCTGTGGGGACTGAGGGCAGACAACCATTCAATGAGCTGACTTATTTGTCTTAGAGTTGTTTATTGTGCTATGTGTTACTAATTTAGGGAAAAATCATATTGGGTTAAGTCTGAGCTGAATTTATTTATGTGTTTAAGAAAGCTTTAAACATGGCAGAAGAGCCTCACAGGTCCTATGTCTGAATTTTTGTGGCAGGTTCTGGATATTTGTTAACATGAAAGGGTGTGTTAACATTTGAATACATCAAGTAACATTGATTCAATGGTTTAAACTTGCAAATTTGTTTTTATAGTTGGTTGTTTCTTAAATATACTGTATATATTAATTTTAAACACACACCAGTCTTGTTTTGCTTCTTCTTATTCTATTTTCAGCAGAGCATAAATAATTTAATACTTGATTTTTGCTGCATGAAATCACAGGAAGAATGATGATGGGAATATTAGACTTCATGTACGTCAGGCTTAAAGTAGATTTAGGGTTTCGGTTTCTAGGGTCAATACATGTTAGGTCTACTTATTTCATTTGCTGTCTATATTATTTGTCCAATCAATGCTGTCAGAATACACATATGTTGTTCAGTATTTGTTGGTGGTGTAAAGATTGCATCTGCACCTTGGAGCCTGAAGGTATCAAAGGCCCTTGTGTGGTATGAAAAGAGATTAGTATTATAAATGGCATATGCTGAGAGTGGGACCCTATAATACATTTTGAATAGGGATCTGCTTGCTCTGATGGATACATTAAAATGTTTAGGTACAAAGTATATCGTGACAATATTTCAGATTAATCAACATATAATAATGGTGACATTTTTGGAAAGGCCCATGGGGTTAATAGGTATGGCACATATTGCCAACAATTAGGAATGTGGGAATGAAATAATATACAGATGTGTCATTTCTTAAATGGGCACTGTCAGATTCAAAAACTTTTTATATGTTGTACACGTTTCCAATATACTTCATACATTTTTTTAAATCTCTTCTCTATAGGAATTATAGCTTATAGAAAAAGACCACTAAGAGTCCCCATAATATGCAGAACATAATCCATTCCATCTCCAGCATCATCTTTGTCCCAGCTGAAGAACAGACAGGAACAAAGTCCAGGAAGTGAAGGCGGGACTATAACTCCTCTGTGCTCACTCCTGTGCTATCAGACTGCAGCATGAAAACAGAGAAGTCGGGATAGGAGGACAGGATAGGAGGTCGAGATAGGAGGTCGGGATAGGATGTCAGGATAGGAGGTCGGGATAGGAGGAAAAGATAGGAGGACGGGATATGAGGACGGGATAGGAGGTCTGGATAGGAAGTTGGGATAGGAGGTTGAGATAGGAGGACGGGATAGGAGGTCAAGATAGGAGGTCGAGATATGAGGACGGGAAAGGAGGTCGGGATAGGAGGATGGGATAGGAGGTCTGTATAGGAGGTCAGGATAGGAGGTCGAGATAGGAGGATGGGATAGGAGGTCAAGATAGGAGGTCGAGATATGAGGACGGGAAAGGAGGTTGAGATAGGAGGTAGAGATAGGAGGACGGGATAGGAGGTCAGGATAGGAGGTCAGGATAGGAGGTCAGGATAGGAGGTCGGGATAGGAGCTCGAGATTGGAGGACGGGATAGGAGGTCGGGATAGGAGGTCTATATAGGAGGACGGGATAGGAGCACGGTATAGGAGGTCGGGACAGGAGGTTGAGATAGGAGGTCGGGATAGGAGGTCTGGATGTGGGGTCGGGATATGACAACAATATATGAGGACTGCATATGAAGTCAAAAGCTTCCTCCTTTGTTTATTTTCTTCCCCAAAAAGGATTAGGAAGGAAAAACCGGGCAACGCCGGGTACTCAGCTAGTAATAAATATAGGTGATAGAGGCATAAAAAATTATCTGGACATGGTCAGGATTAGGTACTGAGCAACAAATATTTTTTTTTCTTTTTTGTAAGATCTGATAAGTACGCTTTAAACTTGCGCATTAAAATTTCGGTACGATTTACACCTATAATATGTTGTAAACTGATAAATCCTTTCCCCCCTATTTTGTTTGTCTATGTGTGGTCATCTAGTGCTTGTTATGTAAATGAAGACTTTGGAGTGTGTTTTGATGTCATGATAATGTGTTTTAGTGCCAGGATAATGTATTAAAATGGATAAATAAAAAACTGGAATCCTTAGCTGAACTAAAGGAAAGGTGAGGGTGGTCAGATCTGTATCCACATGTCTATAAAATTGGAGGCAGCGGGTTGATACATCAATTTTTAATATCAAAACAAGCTATTCACACGTTGCCTAGTCATATTGTAAGGTGAAGAACAACAATGTTACTGCAGTCCTATAAGATCTTAGGGATTATTCCTAAGAACAGCAGGAGGTTTATTATACTAGAGATTTCTTATCAGGCAAAATAATTAATTATAGCTAATTCATTCCTAGGATGACAAAGAAGATCTCTGAATTCAATGCACAGCAGTGCCCGGAAAATAATTATAGTTATTATGAATGGAAAACTTCTCTAAAAACCTGACGATTATGTCAGATTTTCCGTAAGTTTTACAAAAGTAAAAGCATAAGGATGGAAATAATCTAGAAACTGATAAAAACACTTTATATACATGTTTTCCATTTAAATCCTGCTTGCTGAAAGTGTACCTGGTATTTAGAAAAACCATAAGCAAGTATCATTGCTCAATCTCTTTATTAAATAAATATATAATAATAAAAAAAAACTAAATCAAATATAAAAATATACAAGACACAAAGGCACTTAATACTCCCACAAGAAACACACTGCAGGGAAGGTTAAAAGTGACCATTTGTTCACAGGATGAAAGTACATCTCAAAATGACTCCATAAAGAAAGATATATCCTGGTGCAAATATTAGACATAGCAATGTAATTTATACATAATGCAAATTCAGTCAATAAATTCCGTCTATAGGCAGAATCGATATTCATCAGTAAGTAAGAGCCCTGATACCTGCCATGTACAGACACCAAAGCATGTTTCGCTCCTACTGAGCTTCATCAGGGGTCCCTTTTTAACTCCTGATCACCTCGGGCAAGTCTCGGGCTATGAGATGAACAGGACATTTAAACACATCACACCATACAGCAGTAGTTTCCATTTCCAACATCTCACACCAAACAAGCAGGAATTCTCAATGAAAGTACCAGGACTGTAGGCAAGATTTGAAGTCCAATGGAGTAATAGTTAAAGGAGTACTCCGGAGTGCTGGTACTTAAAAAAAAAAGTTTACCTCATCTGATAGCTCTTTCAAAGACCTTTCCAACGATACCTCATTTGTCAAATTTGCCCCAGCCATTCTCTTGTAATTGCCACCTGTACAGTAAGCAGCCATGTCATAAAGACTACATTTCCCATGACTCCCTGTGCCAGCTTCCTGTTAGCTGCTGCTCTCTCCCCCTCCTCTCCCCCCCCCCCCCCCCAGGAAATTATAATAAATTATAATAAAGTCCCTTCCCTCCTTCCATGTGCCCACTAGTGCAGTGTTTCCCAACTAGGGTGCCTCCAGCTGTTGCAAAACTACAACTCCCAGCATGCCCGGACAGCCTTCGGCTGTCCGGGCATGCTGGGAGTTGTAGTTTTGCAACAGCTTGGGGCACCTGATTGGGAAACACTGCACTAGCGGTGTCACAAGAATGCCTCCCATCGCTACCATCACCGCTAGCGGGGTTGCGCGCGGCTAATACGCTAATAGCGTAGGGCTAACGTAGGCAGCGATAGGAGCCTAGCGTTAGCCCTACACTATTTGCGTAGTACTGCGCATGCGCAGAATAAATTAACTTTGGGGGAGTAGCCGACGCTGGGCTGGGAGGCCGGCACAGCCCGCAGTGACTCATGGGAGCGATGAGTCTAAGATGGGCTAAGATGGCGGCGGTGCAGAAGAAACAGCGGTCGAGCGTCATAGATTGAAGAAAAAGGAGCCAGCTTCCGTTAGATGGAGAAATGCGGGAGAAGACCAGGAAAAGAGCGATATGGATAAGGTAAGTAATTTACAATGTTATATAACTTTGCTTTAGGGTTAGTTAACCATAAAAAAAAAACTAGCATCGGAGTACTCCTTTAAAGCATACAGAGTCCAGTCATAGCTGGAGATCAAAAAGTGCTCAGGATGGGCAGCAGAAACAAGACATTGTCAAACGAAACACAGTCTAGTAGACTGACGAGCAGACAACATGGCTAAGACATGAAAGATATTGGCAGCTAGAAACAGAACATCTGCCACCCAGAGAGGTATGCTGGCATATTGTCACTAGTGTTGCTCGCGAATATTCGCAATTCAAATTTTATTCGCGAATATCGCATATTCGCGAATTCGCGAATATTTGCGAATATAGCGCTATATATTCGTAATTACGAATATTCGTTTTTGTTTTTTTTTCACAGTAAACATCACAGTGATCACCCCTCTCTGCTTCCAGCTTAGGCTGGGTCCACACTACGTTTTGTCCCATACGGGAGCGCATACGGCAGGAGGGAGCTAAAACCTCGCGCTCCCGTATGTGACCGTATGCGTTCCCGTATGCCATTCACTTCAATGAGCCGACCGGAGTGAAACGTTCGGTCCGGTCGGCTCATTTTTGCGCCGTATGCGCTTTTAAACCGGACCTAAAACTGTGGTCAACCACGGTTTTAGGTCCGGTTGTAAAAGCGCATACGGCGCAAAAATGAGCCGACCGGACCGAACGTTTCACTCCGGTCGGCTCATTGAAGTGAATGGCATACGGGAACGCATACGGTCACATACGGGAGCGCGAGCTTTTAGCTCCCTCCTGCCGTATGCGCTCCCGTATGGGACAAAACGTAGTGTGGACCCAGCCTTATGTGGTGTAAGAAGGCTCTAATACTACTGTGTGAGACTGGTGTGCGAATATTCGCATATTCGTAATGTCCTCGTTTTATTTTCGCATATGCGAAAGTTTGCATATGCGAAGTTTCGCATATGCGAATTTTCGCTTACGTTGATTTTTGTATATGCAAATTTTCGCATATGTTAATTTTCGCACATGCGAATATTCGCATATGCGAAAATAAAACGAGGACATTACGAATATGCGAATATTCGCGAATATTTGTCCATATATTCACGAATATTTGCGAATTCGAATATGGCCTATGCCGCTCAACACTAATTGTCACACACTTTATATAGGAACAGAAAGTTATCACAGTATAAGGTAAGATGGCTGTCACCTAATAGACTGTAAGCCGTCATGAGCAGGGCCCTCACTCCGTTTGTTGAAATGTTTAGTATGTAACATTGTGCTTGTCTTTATTTGTACCCCTAAGGAGCTGCAGAATCTTTTAGCAATATAAGTAAATGCAATTATTATTACTTGCACCTTGGTAGTTGGCATTGTTAAGAGCCTTAAAAGGCAGGACCCAAACATTAGCCATGGCACACTGCACATGCACAAGACACTGTCCATCTTTCTGAAAGTTGGGAGGTTTGTGGATACGAACTCACAAGGTAGAACTTGGTGAAATAGTTTCTACGAAATACTTATATACTGTCCATGCGATTATTATCTGTTACATTTACTCTGGCTCCAGGGATGTAAATGGGCTGCAGTCCATAGATATGTGTTATTCCTTAAAGGGGTATTCCAGGCAAAAACTTTTTTTTATATATCAACTGGCTCCGGAAAGTTAAACAGATTTGCAAATTATGGGAAAATATATGTATATACCAGTCCTCAAGAACACTAGGGATGTGTAGAATAAAGAGGAAAGAAAATAGTGGATCTAATAAGGATTTATTAATATATGTATTTATGTAAGTGAATGCAAATAAATCACCAATCACTCTGCAGGGCCCTTGCAGGAATGAATTGGTAATAATCAATATATAAATAAAAATGCAAATGAAAATGCAGATAAAAATGCAGATAAGAATAATATAGCAGAAATGCACCAATGTCCACTACGGTGGTTAGCAACGTGTCTCTTTTGGTTAGTAGTCACTCTTGGTCACAGTTAAGTCCAAGGATATCCAATTAAAAGAGTCACAGTTCAGTAATCAACTCCTATGATACTGTAGCCAAATATAGCAATAGTGGCGATAATAGCAACAGTTGTAGCAATTATGGCAGTAGTTTGTAGAGTATCGGTGCACAGCACCACTCACCCTTCTTCTCGGCTGTTAGCGATCCCGGCAAGCAATGATGTTCACAGGTAGCGATTTCGGCAGACCGCGATGTCCTGTAGGTGATAAAAGCTGTTTGAATTGCCGGTCTGGATCGTAGCCTAGGTGAGTGGTTCTCCGGTAGGCTGTAAGTATCCTGGGCTGGCACGGGGAGGCGTCCGGCCTAGGGAGAACGTGTCCAGGAACTCTGCCGTCCGGGGCTGTGAATGGAGATCTGGGAGCAGCTGCGTGTCTGAATGATGCGCTAGCTGCGCGCGTGTTGCAGTGGTCCCAGTTCTGTGAGCATCCAGCAGTTGCTAGCCAAAATGTGTGGATATAGTCTCTTTAGAAGTGGTATAAGGTGCTTTTGCAAGATTTGCAAATTACTTCTATTAAAAAATCTTAATCCTTCCAATAGTTATTAGCTTCTGAAGTTTTCTGTCTAACTGCTTAATGATGATGTCACATCCCGGGAGCTGTGCAAGATGGGAGAATATCCCCATAGGAACTGCACAGCTCCCGGGACGGGAGTCATCAGAAAGCAGTTAGACAGAAAACAGCAACTAAACTTCAGAAGCTAATAACTATTGGAAGGATTAAGATTTTTTAATAGAAGTAATTTACAAATCTGTTTAACTTTCCGGAACCAGTTGATATATATAAAAAAGTTTTGGCCTGGAATACCCCTTTAAAGACATGCCTCTCCTTTCATTCCACATAAGGCACATCAGCCTGATTCCTTACAGAATACTTACACTGGTGACTGGATTCTTCAATTTTCACAGACAAAGAATTTTAAAAAATGTTCCTCTCCATCGGTTTTCCGGTATATAAATCCACCTGAATTACTGCAAATCTCTAACTTGGCAAAGCCATTCTACTATCTCTATCCTCCCTGCCAGATTATCTTGCAGACATCTGTATGTGGCTTAGAGATGATATACATAGTGGGAAGTCTTCAAATTAAAGTACCAGTTGATGAAAGGCTTTGATTTATCGGGAGATTTATCAATACGTGGACTGGGTACAAGGAGAGCAATCAGGTTGCTGCTATGGATTTCCAAGGCCTTCTGGAAAATAGAAGCTGCAATCTTAGTCTCTATAAGTTGCTGTCCCAGTTTTCTCCTGTACTAGTTTTGATAAATGGCACTAAGTGTACTTAATAATTATGGGGCTTCATATGTGCATCTTATTTTTTGAGCAGTTGCACTATTTTTAAAAACTGGAAACTACACTTAAAGGGGTTATCCAAAATAAGGTGACTTTAGTACTTACTTACTTTACTTAGTTTTAAGTACAGTGACCCCTCGACCTACGATGGCCCCGACATACGATAATTTCAACATGCGATGGCCTCTCAGAGGCCATCGCATGTAGAAGGCAGCATCAACCTTCGATGCTTTTGTATGTCGGGGTCATCACATAAACGGCTATCTGGCAGCGCTGACTGCTATAGCTGCCACCGGATAGCCGTTTACGGTGCCCCGTGTGGTCCGGTGACGATCACTTACCTGTCCTCGGGGCTCCGGCGCGTCCTCTTCAGGATCCCCTGCATTGTCGGCGCTCTCCATCGACGTCATCATGTCGCTGCACACGCCTTCCCGTCATCAAATAGGAGCGGCGTGCGTAGCGACGTGATTGCGGCGACGGAGAGCGAGGATGCTGGAGAAGCAGAGCCCTTGCCGGAGCGTCGGGGACACCTCGGGGACGCGGCGACAGCGATGGACGGCGACATCCCGGGCAGCGGTGACGAGCGGTGACGGTCCGGAGCGGCGAGGACAGGTGAGTACAACTTCCTCTAACAGTGGTCTTCAACCTGCGGACCTCCAGATGTTGCAAAACTACAACTCCCAGCATGCCCGGACAGCCGTTGGCTGTCCGGGCATGCTGGGTGTTGTAGTTTTGCAACACCTGGAGGTCCGCAGGTTGTAAACCACTGTCCTATATTTTACATTGCACGGATCCCTCAACATACGATGGTTTCAACAAACGATGGTTCATTTGGAACGGATTACCAACGTATGTTGAGGGACCACTGTACTTACTTTAGTACTTCAAACTGCAATTCCCTGCAGCCCTGCGGAGAATGATCTCCCACCCACCCAGCGGTCACTCCACCTATTGAAGCAGACAGGCTCCTTTCAACACCTGACTAGTGATGCAATGTCTCGGGCTGCACTGAAACCTGGGAAAAGCCAGAGACAACCCCTCATTTTGCATGCTGCTAAAGATGAGCAGCGGGGCAAAGATCACATAAGAATTGCAAGTCCAGCCATCAAACACAGGTACAGACACTTTATAATGAACTATACTAGCTTTTCAGCCCCTGTATTATAGTCAAATAAAAGAAAATCCCAGAATACACCCTTAAGATACTTAGGGCATGGTTTGTATCAGCAGTGATAAAAATGGTCTTTCCTACAAGAGTAGACGACAGCTATGACCTATATATATATATAAATTGTTCCTGTTTCAGAGTATATGTAAACAAAAATCAAAGTTACATAGTACAGATGAAAAAAGACGCATGTCCATCAAGCCCCTAGACAACTCCCCCACCCCTGCGTGTCATTCTGTAAAACTTAGAACCTCCAAGATGAGTCTCCCCGCGCAACGCACCAATTGGATACAGTGGGGACTACTGAAGTATAATCCTGCTGTGCAGAATTGCTCTTTTTGCAAACACATGGATACTTCCCAGAGCATCCAATTCGGTGGTGTGATAACTAATTTGGCTTATATATGCTACTAGATCATGCAGATGTTTTGCATGTCTTTTTTATGTGTGTAGCTTCTGTATTTGGCTCACAAACCTCTGTTCTGCTGCTCACTGATTCTAAAAATCCACTGCTCAGGAGGGGGCATGTCTGAGGCAAGCACTGACCCTGCCCTCACTCATTATGTATTCACTTCTTTCCTGAGTCTGCTGTGCTGTGCTGGGTCTCTTCATCCAATCACTGCAGGCTGCTCTGTAACCCCGTCTTCTTTGTTTTCAATCTGCAGTCTGATAGGAGAGGAGTGAGGACAGAGAAGTGCTAGTACATTCCTTACTTGGACTGGACCATGTCCCAGCCTATGCTTCAGCTGGGATAAAGATGATGTTGAAGCTGAACAGGATTAAGTTCTGGATGGTAGTGGACTTTTTTTTATAAGTCATGATTTCTATAAAAAGGAAATAAAAATGTTTGAGATATGATATAAAGGCTAATATTTTGCCTTGATGTACAACATATAAAAAGTTTTTGATACTGACAGTGCCCATTTAAAAACGTGTAAGTGTCTTCTTCCTTCATACCTTGACAAAGCATCACATGACGCGAAAAACGGATCTTAGGAGCATTGGTGTTCTGACTTCTCCTCTAGTGTATTCCCTGCTATGAAGCAATAAAGATTTAGTTTTACCTTCAGCTACTGCTTCATGTGCTGTGGATTTCTCTGCTGTAAGTGACATGTCCATCAAGAAATGGCCGGACTGTGGTTCAAAAATTGTGTCTGAAATATGCCAGTAATGCACTCATGTAAAACTAGCCAGATAACAGGAACCATATAAACCTAAACCCACTTCCTAGGCATAGATAAATGTCTTAAAGGAGATCTGTAGCCATAGACACAGTGTGTGATCATGGGGGTCCGACCACTGGGACACCCCTCCCCCCCCCCCCCCCCCCACCACCACGATTTCCCATATGGGGACCAGGCATTGCTGCGTCTCTGCGTGGCTAATGCACGTTTCGGCAACCTCACTGAGGATAGGGAATACGTGTCTAAAACTGCAGTACTCCTTTAAGTAGGCTGAGATATTCAGCCTGACAGAAAAGTCAGAATGTCAGCCATGAGCAGTATATAAGCAGACTATGGTATAGACACAATGGCCCAGATTTATCAAACTTTGTGAGAGAAAAACTTGGGGGATTTTCCCATAACAACCAATAACAGTTCAACTTTCACTTGACCAGAGCTTAATAGCTGATCTGTGATTGGTTGCTGGGGGAAAATCACTCCAGTTTTTGATAAATCTGGGCCAGTATCTCTTGTATGCCTGGAAAATACAATTTGGAGGTCTCCTGATAAAGGGTGGGATGCAGTTATGTTAGTACTAGAATTTGGAGTGCGAGTGTGAACACCAGAAGATAAGGTGAGCTTTGTATGAACTATCTGAGATAGGTGAAGAACACTGCTGTGACTAAAAGGTTAACACGGAAGATGTGACTACTAGGGGAAATAGGAGCTTGTGCTTGTTTGAAAACAATTTGTGAACATGAAAACTATCCCCATTACCGTACTGGAAAATCTTCCCCATTGACTTTATGGTTATCTGCCTCGAAAAACTGCTTTACTGTAATGACTGGAGAGAGCAGGTTGAGGTTATTCTGACCCATTTATTCAGTGAACATTTCATGTGATTTCAGCAGGTTTTTATCATCAAGTTCTTCAGTATATTTGGATTTTGCTGATGTAAGACGTACAGTAAATCTCACATTGATCAAAGGAAGAGGCGGCACTCGACTGTACATGATAGATAATTAATTCCTGATTACATTTTCCTCAAGTTACATAATTGCACATTAACATCTCTTTCAAGGAATAAAGAGATCTCATAAGCTATTATGCTAAAAGGATATTCTTTACTTTATAATTTGCAGTAATGTATTCCATGTGTAACACTTCCTAAATGGCAATATTTCATAAGAAAAAGAATCTAGAGCGGTATTACTGTGTCAGATGTAATTTAAAATAAGGATTCCTAAGTGCTAATACTGAGTGTTATCTAACTGTATGCATTTATGGCTTAACTATACTGCTGTTATGAGCTGTTATGACTGTCTATGATTCTTAACATATTTAGTATTAACATGGCAGAGTGCGCCCATTCCTAAGGCAACTGATAGACTTTTTTAAAGTGTATAAATATATACAGTAGCTCACAATAAAGAATTATGGTATAAGTCAACAGCTTGTTCTGAGAAAATGTGTATACAAGGGTTAAGGGGGTTGTCTGGTGGAAAGGCTGTCTGTTATTTAAAAAAGACGTACCTTCCACGCTCCCCCACTGCCTCTGGTAACCCCTGTCATCTCCTGCCTGGTACCCTAGCTTTTTTCATGTGCTGAGTGACCTTTGCTCCATGTAATAATTACTGTTGACCACTACACAAAGCCGTGGCCGACAACCCCCCCCCCCCCCCCCATGTATCTCTACGGGTGATCCAGAAATATACGAACATTGTATCTCCAGCTCTCCCACATATATACACAAACGGACATGCGGTGGTTGACAGTTATGAGTAGTAGAGGTCGCTCCGCGCATGTATAGAGCCGGGGTGCAATCAGACACTTAGGGGTAAGATGTTCTTTAAAGCATACCTGTCATTTCAGGTAAATTTTCAGTATGAGCTGCTCTGTTGCTCTGTGTGTGTGTATATACATAAGGAGTAGCAATATTTATGGCCATCATATAACTTGTATATGGCATTTTTTCAGCAAAATTCTGCTCAGCAGGCTTTATCTCTAATTTGCAGTTCTCCCAGAGCACCCTCCTTTTCGTTCCATAGACTTGTATTCTTTGTCTTGCAGAAACAGGACAAAGCTGTACTGATATTCAGAGAGGGGGGGGGGGGGTGATAACAGGAGACACTATTTAAGCAATTTATATTTATTCACTGAACTATGTGTGTGCACCTTTTTATTCAACCATCATAAAATCCAGAGACTTCCAAAGCGTGGGCAACGTCATAGGCAAAATGCCAAAATAGATCAGCTTATTTACTGTCATCTGGTATATCTGTCTATGTCATATGCAGTTTTGTTTGGAAAAATATGCTATCTGGCACTGCTATATGGTAACGGTGCGCTATGTGGTTGTACTTTGTGGCATCTACTGTAGGGACAATATGCTATTATATAGGCAAAATCACTGCGAAGTGACATTTTTTTAAAGGAATTAGCTGAAATAATTGCTGGATTTTCTTCAGTAATAAGCCATGAAGAAACATGGCAATTATTTGCACTACTTAAGTCAAAACCGGAATTATGGGTCATGCTTACACATGATCACGCTAAAATGCTTAGTATAAGAGCACCACGACACAACGCATTTATTATTTATCAAGCATGTTATGTAATTGTTCATGGGAAAAAGCAATTGTCCCCTTAAACTTTAATAATAATTTCATGATTTGTTGCATTGTGTTATTGTCATCAGCCTTATTTACATCCATGCGCATTTGATTGTATTATGCTATTTTTATTGAACTGAACAATAATATATTTACCCAACATAGAGACATTAAAGGAATGTGGAATTCGTGCCATGGTCGACAGGAATCCGTGCACTCAGCAGTGGTCACTCGGTGCATGGAGAAAGATGGGATGTTGGGCAGGAGATCCTATAGATAGGGGATAAGATATTCTATACCAGAGTTCCCCTTTTACACTGCTCAAAATATAAAGGGAACACTTAAACAACAATGTAACTCCAAGTCAATCACACTTCTGTGAAATCACACTGTCCACTCAGGAAACAACACTGATAGATAATCAATTTCACATGTTGTTGTGCAAATGGAACAGACAACAGGTGGAAATTATAGGCAATTAGCAAGACACCCCCAATAAAGGAGTGGTTCTGCAGGTGGTGACCACAGACCACTTCTTAGTTCATATGCTTCCTGGCAGATGTTTTGGTCACTTTTGTATGCTGGCGGTGCTTTCACTCTAATGTTAGCATGAGACAGAGTCTACAACCCACACAAGTGGCTCAGGCAGTGTAGCTCATCCAGGATGGCACATCAATGCAAGCTGTGGCAAGAAGGTTTGCTGTGCCTTTCAGCATAGTGTCCAGAGCATGGAGGCGCTACCAGGAGACAGGCCAGTACATCAGGAGACGTGGAGGAGGCTGTAGGAGGTCAACAACCCAGTAGCCGGACCCCTACCTCTGCCTTTGTGCAAAGTGGAGCAGGCGGAGCACTGCCAGAGCCCTGCAAAATGACCTCCAGGTGGCCACAAATGTGCATGTGTCCATTCAAATGGTCAGAAACAGACTCCATGAGGGTCCGACGCCCACAGGTGGGGGTTGTGCTTACAGCCCAACACCGTGCAGGACGTTTGGCATTTGCCAGAGAACACCAAGATAGTCAAATTCGCCACTGGCACCCTGTGCTCTTCATAGATGAAAGCAAGTTCACTCTGAGCACATGTGACAGAGTCTTGAGACGCAGTGGAGACCGTTCTGCTGCCTGCAACATCCTCCAGCATGACCAGTTATGTTGTGGGACAGTAATGGTGGGGGGTGGCATTTCTATGGGGAGCTACACAGCCCTCCATGTGCTTGCCAGAGGTAGCCTGACTACCATTAGGTACCGAGATGAGATCCTCAGACCCCTTGTGAGACCATATGCTGGTGCAGTTTGCCCTGGGTTCAACCTAATGCCAGACAATGCTAGACCTCATGTGGCTGGAGTGTGTCAGCAGTTCCTGCAAGAGGAATTGATGCTATGGACTGGCCCGCCCATTCCCCAGAATCCAATTGAGCACATCTGGGACATCATGTCTCACTCCATCCACCAATGCCACATTGCACCACAGACTGTCCAGGAGTTGGCGAATGCTGTATTCCAGGTATGGGAGGAAATCCCTCATTAGACCATCCGCTACATCAGTAGGCATGCCCAGGCATTGTAGGAAGGTCATGAGGGCTTATGGAGGCCACACACACTACTGAGACTCATTTTGACTTGTTTTAAGGACCTTACATCAAAGTTGGATCAGCCTGTATTGTGGTTTTCCACTTTGATTTTGAGTGTGACTCCATATCCAGACTTCCATGGGTTGATAAATTTGATTTCCATTGATAATTTTTGTGTGATTTTGTTGTCAGCACATTCAACTATGTAAAGATGATTAGTTCATTCATTCATTCAGATCTAGGATGTGTTATCTTAGTGTTCCCTTTATTTTTTCGAGCAGTGTACATTCCTTGGCTGTCTTCATAGAGTAATGTACTCTATATGGCCTATATGTACTATATATGCGAGGCAATGCTTAGTAGAGCAAATTATATGAGCTTTTAAGAGATTGTTTTCCAAGCAGTGTGCCTCTATCTGTCACAAAACTACAACTCCTAGCACGACGCGACAGCCAACGGCAATATTAGCTTGTATAGTAAGAGCAATAACCTGACACCGGGAGGCAAGGTAAGTGACCTCAATACATCATGCTATCTGCTCGGGAGTCTGCAGAGGAACCATGAAGGTCCAGAAAAGCCCCACTATCTGACTGGCAACATTATTGTAACAGTTTTAAATACTGCAGTTGATTGTGGTATCTAAAAGGTTAATGTAAGACATTGGCATTGATGTGCAGCATTAGTGGTGAGTCATGGCTGCTGATAGCAGCTAAAACTCACCAGGCATGAAGTGTGGTTAGCTTGTAAATGAAAAAAAAAAAAAAAAAAAAAAAATATATATATATATATATATATATATATATATATATATATAGAGTCAAGACCTTAAATGTTGGCACCGCTGAAATTCTTCTAGAAAAGGAATTATTTCTCATAGAAAAGGATTGCTGTAACACATGTGTTGCAATACACATGTATATTCGCTTTGTGTGTATTGGAACTAAACCAAAAAAAAGGGAGGAAAAAAGCAAATACGACATAATGTCACACAAAACTCCAAAAATGGGCTGGACAAAATTATTTGCATCCTTTCAAAATTGTGGAAAAATAAGATTATTTCAAGCATGTGATGCTCCTTTAAACTCACCTGGGGCAAGTAACAGGTGTGGGCAATATAAAAATAACACCTGAAAGCAGATAAAAATTAGGGAAGTCCACTTAGTCTTTGCATTGTGTGTCCGTGTGTGCTACACTAAGCATGGACAACAGAAAGAGAACTGTCTGAGAACTTGAGAACCAAAAATTGTGGAAAAATATCAACAATCTCAAGGTTACAATCCATCTCCAGAGATCGAGATTTGCCTTTGTCCACAGTGCGCAACATTATCAAGAAGTTTGCAACCAATGGCACTGTAGCTAATCTCCCTGGGTGTGGACGGAAGAGAAAAATTGATGAAAGGTGTCAACGCAGGATAGTCTGGATGGTGGATAAGCAGCCCCAAACAAGTTCCAAAGATATTCAAGCTGTCCTGCAGGCTCAGGGAGCATCAGTGTCAGCACGAACTATCCGTCGACATTTAAATGAAATGAAACGTTATGGCAGGAGACCCAGGAGGACCCCATTGCTGACACAGAGACATAAAAAAGCAAGACTACATTTTGCCAAAATGAACTTGAGTAAGCCAAAATCCTTCTGGGAAAACTTCTTGTGGACAGATGAGACCAAGAAATAGCTTTTTTGTAAAGCAGATCATTCTACTGTTTACCGAAAACAGAATGAGGGCTACAAAGAAAAGAACACAGTACCAACAGTGAAATATGGTGGATGTTCAAAGATGTTTTGGGGTTGTTTTGCTGCCTCTAGCACTGGGTGCCTTGAATGTGTGCAAGGCATCATGAAATCTGAGGATCACTAATGGATTTTGGGTCGCACTGTACAGCCCAGTGTCAGAAAGCTGGGTTTGTGTCCGAGATCTTGGGTCTTCCAGCAAGACAATGACCCCAAACATATGTCAGAAAGCACCCAGAAATGGATGGCAACATAGCACTGGAGAGTTCTGAAGTGGCCAGCAATAAGTCCAGATCTAAATCCCATTGAACACGTGTGGAGAGATCTTAAAATTGCTGTTGGGAAAAGACACCCTTCCAATAAGAGAGACCTGGAGCAGTTTGCAAAGGATGAGTGGTCCAACATTCCGGCTGAGAGGTGTAAGAAGCTTATTAACCCCTTAACGACGCAGGACGTAAATGTACATCCTGGTGAGCCGGTACTTAACGCACCAGGACGTACATTTAAGTCCTAAGCATAACTGCGAGCATCGGAGCGATGCCTGGATCATGCGCAGCAAGTCCCGGCTGCTGATCGCAGCCAGGGACCCGCCGGTAATGGCGGACATCCGTGATCCCGCAAGTGTCCGCCATTAAACCCTCAGATGCCGTGATTAATACAGATCATGGCATCTGCAGCATCGCGGTCACTAAAATGGATGATCGGATCGCCCGCAGCGCTGCTGCGGTGATCCGATCACCCAGCAAGGCAGACGGAGGTCCCCTCCCGGCGTCTTCTGCTCTGATCTGCCTTCCCGCAGACCAGAGCAGAAGATGACCTATACATAGCACTGAACAGTATTAGCAATAGAATGATTGCTGTAAATAGTCCCCTATGGGGACTATTAAAGTGTAAAAATAAAAGTAAAAAAAGTAAAAAATTAAGTTAAAAAAAAAGTGAAAAAACCCTCCCCCAATAAAAATGTAAATTGTCCCATTATCCCTATTTCACCCCCAAAAAGTGTTAAAAAAATATTTTAGATACATATTTGGTGTCGCCGCATGCATAAATATCTGAAATATTAAAATAAAATGTTAATGATACCGTACGGTGAACGGCGTGAACGTAAAAATAGCTGCTTTTTTATAACATTTTATTCCAAAAAACAATTAATAAAAAATGGATTAAAAGTTTTATATAAGCAAATATGGTATCAATATAAAGTACAGATCATGGCACAAAAAATGAGCCCTCATACCGCCGCTTATACAGAAAAATGAAAAAGTTATAGGTCTTCAAAATAGGGGGATTTTAAACGTACTAATTTGGTTAAAAAGTTTGCGATTTTTTTTAAGCGCAACAGTAATAGAAAAGTATGTTATCATGGGTATCATTTTAATAGTATTGTCCCAAAGAATAAAGAACACATGTCATTTTTACCGTAAATTGTACTGCGTGAAAACGAAACCTTCCAAAATTAGCAAAATTGCGGTTTTCTTTTTAATTTTCCCACACAAATAGTATTTTTTTGGTTGCGCCATACATTTTATGGTAAAGTGACTGATGGCATTACAATGGACAACTGGTTGCACAAAAAACAAGCCCTCATACTAGTCTGTGGATGAAAATATAAAAGAGTTATGATTTTTTGAAGGCGAGGAGGAAAAACGATAATGTAAAAATAAAATTGTCCTTAAGGCCCAAATGGGCTGAGTACTTAAGGGTTTAATAGTTATAGGAAGCGACAGATTTCAGTAATTTTTTTTTTACATATAAACTGGCTCCAGAAAGTTAAACAGATTTGTAAATTACTTCTAATAATTTTTATTAATCCTTTCAGTACTTATGAGCTGCTGAAGTTGAGTTGTTCTTTTTTTGTCTAAGTGCTCTCTGATGACACCTGTTTCGGGAACTGTCTAGAGTAGAAACAAATCCCCGTAGCAAACCTATTCTGCTCTGTGCAGTTCCCGAGACAGACAGAGATGTTAGCAGAGAGCACTGTTGTCAGACAGAAAAGAACAACTCAACTTCAGCAGCTGATAATTATTAGAAGGATAAAGATTTTTTTATAGAAATAAATCACAAATCGTAGCCAGGGACCCGCCGGTAATGGTGGACATCTGTTTAACTTTCTGGAACCAGTTGATATATAAAAAAAATGTTTTTCTTGGAATACCCCTTTAAGTTAAGGGTGCAAATAATTTTTGGAGTTTGGAGTTTGGTGTGACATTTTGTCCAATTTGCTTTTTTTTACTAACTTTTTTGGTTTAGTTCCAATACACATCTAATACGGTACGGTATGTATGTGTGGGTCCCCATAGCCAGAGTCCCTAGGACGTAGGGATCCCTGTTGTGTAGCCTACCCCTTGTCGCCTCTATTCCAACTAATAGTTCAGTAATTTATGTAAGGTTGATGTAAATATAGTAATATATATGTAAATAAATAGTTAATTACCTGTTCCATAGCGTTGCAGGACCTGCGGGTCACGTGACTAGATAAACTCTATGGTATTCTGCTTAAGGACCTTTGGAGGCCCTGTGACGTATGCAATCCCATTACTCTGTGTAATGGTGAATGACAGATGTTCGGACCAATTGGATTCACCCCGCCCCCTGCCCATATAAGGGAGCGGCGGCCATCTTCTCGCTCTCTTGTTCCTGTGCAGCCAAACAGTAAGGATCCCTCTCTTGTTCCTGCGCAGCAAAACAGTAAGGATCTCTCTCTTGTTCCTGGGCTGTCAAACGAGAAGGATCTGTGCAGAAACTATCGCAGTGAGTTAGGCCCGAGCCTTGTGGCAGCGGCTGAGTAATTCAGAGTATAGAGTGCATCAATCCCCAGACACTCTGCAGCATCACCGGACCTAATATAACCCCTAAAGCGGATCTGCAAATATCTACCCTAAATTCAGAGACTTTCTAAATAGCTCAAGGTCCGCAACAACTGTCAGTCACTAAGCGATATAAGGACTGTTTGCATGAGACTGTTACTGTGCCTTGGATGTATCGCAAGCATTTAAGTAAAGTTGTTCAATTTCAAGTTCAATCTCCTTGTGGACCTTCAGTCATTTCATGCACCTATCGTTACTGGGAAGGGCAGCGATAGGCCGGAGCATTACCTCAGCATACCAGCCCTCAGCCTGGCGTCACGAACTATAGGGTTAACATTAACCCCTCATATACCGAAACCATACCACCACTACCATACACCCCCCAAGGGCTACCACACACACAAAGGGAATAAACATGTGTAAAGCAAAACATGTGTTAGCGCAATCCTTTTCTGTGGGAAAAACTTCATTCTCTAGAAAAATTTAAGGGGTGCCAACATTTACGGCCGTGACTGAATCCTGTGTGTGCAATGATATTGTGGCTACAAGGTTTATGCTGTAATTAAAAGTAGACATATTCTGTATAGACAATGGTTGGATTCATTACCTCTTGCTGGAATAGCCATTTGGAATGAAGAAAGTCTTATTACCTGTAATTATTACTTTTGTTGCTATTTTGTAACTTATTGTCTGTTTAATATTCCTTTCTTGCTTCACAATACCATTCAATCTGACTTTGATCTGGATATGCTCTCATGACTATCTTAACGTATTTCTTTAATCCATGAACAAAAATTCAAAAAAGCCTCTTATCTCTTGACTTGCAGCATTATAATGCCTCTGAAATGTATGCAAAACTGGCATTTTTTGACACGAAGAATTTGCTGATGCGTGTCTTATCCTAAGAGTAACTGATTTGCTCATATCAAGAAAAAGTAGCACTTATCTGCATATTTCATATAGTCGAGAGCCTGATTACATTTCACTAAATTCAACCAGCTGCAGTGTCTATTTTAAAGTGTATTGCTCTGCGTATTAGCAAAGTCATTTTTGAAATCAAGACAAAATATGTGTTAATCATGGAATTAGAATGATAAATATTTATAAAATCAAGCTACAGAGTATATATTAGGAAACTCGCTTCTGTAAATCAACCAAACCACATTTTTGGATTTTTTGACTTTGTGAAGTAAATGTTATCATTTGAGTACAACATGTAATCCGAAATAGAGATGGGGTCTAGTGAGCCATAAACAATTATCAATTTTCCTTAAAGATTGAAGCTCTGATTGATAAAATACAGGTTTACAGCAAACATTATTTTATACTTTACCTCTAAATACAGTAGAACCTTCATGTAATGAAAATCTGTTGTCATTTTCTCTATTTGATTTTGAGGGTAATTATAGCTACCTTGAGCTGAATGAGCAGCTGTGTGCTACAGAGGAAATTATTTTCTTTTTTTAATTTCTTTTTTGTCTTGCCCACAGTGCTCTCTACTGACACCTGATGCATGTATTGGGAACTGTCCAGAGCAGGAGAAAATCCCCATTTTCCTGACACAGACAGAGGTGTCAGCAGAGAGCACTGTGGACAAGACAAAAAAAAAGAAATTCAAAAAGAAAAGAATTTCCTCTGTAGCATACAGCTGCTAAAAAGTACTGGAAGGGTAAAGTTGTTTTCATAGAAGTAATTTACAAATCTGTTTAACTTTCTGGCACCAGTTGATTGAAAAAAAAAAATTCTACTGGAGTACCCCTTTAACAATTTTTAAAATTGCCCTAATTTGACCACCTATAACTTTCTTGTTTTTCCGTATACAGGGCTTTATAAGGGCTAATTTTTTTGCGCCATGATCTGCAGTTTTTTTTTTTTTTTGCTATCACTTTTGCATATATGTGACTTTTTAATTGCTCTCTATAAATTTTGGTATGTGACATGACAAAAAAGCAGCAATTTCGGACTTTTATTATTATTATTATTCTTTTTATGTTTACGCCGTTCACCCCTATGGAAATATTAACATAATATTTTGATATTTCTGACATGAGCCAATATCAAATATGTTTATTTTACACTTTTTACACTTTTTATGTCCCCATGGGAACTAATTATAGAAATCATTAGATTGCTAATACTGTTCAATGCTATGCATATGCATAGCACTGATCAGTATTGTTGGTAATCTTCTCTGGTCTGCTAGAAGAAGATGCCATGATCTGTATTGATCCCTGATGTCCGCCGTGACTGTCAGTTCCATGGCTGCTGACAGAAGTGGGGACATGCCATGCCCGAAACGACCACAGCTCCTGTAAATGTATGTCCTGGTGCGTTAAAGGGGTACTCCGGTGGTCAACGTGTTTTTCCGTTTTTGACTTACCCTATTTGTTTTGTTTCATTTCTATTCTTGTGGTTTAGCCTACTCTATTTCCGTTCTTTGTTGTCTTTTTATCCTCCACTTTGTTTTCCTATCTTTGCTTCTATTTACTGTTTCTTGCTGTGCTGAAAACTACAAATCCCAGCATGCCACATGCCTTGCTGGTTTGGGGCGGCTCCTTTTTTTTTTTTTGTTTGTTCCGCCCTTTACCCGCCCTACTATTTTTCCGGCTCGGCCCCCTTATACGCAGCACACGAATACAATCAGCCCTGGTTGAGATACACTGGCATACACACACACGAAAGGGACTACAACTCCCAGCATGTGTCATTCAGGAGTCTTCAGTCTGTGGTATAACACCAGCATGCTGCCTCTGTAGTCTCCTGGGGGTTGTAGTTCACCACACCTCTATAGGGCTTACACCAGTGTTTCCCAATCAGGGTGCCTCCAGGTGTTGCAAAACTACTACTACCAGCATGCCCGGACAGCCAAAAGCTGTCTGGGCATGGTGGGAGTTGTAGTTTTGATACAGCTGAAGACACCCTGGTTGGGAAACAATGCACTTTGTTTGTAATATACTGAATAGGCTAGGCCAGTGTTTCCCAATCAGTGTGCCTCCAGCTATTGCAAAACTACAACTCCCAGCATGCTCAAAGGCTGTCAGGGAATGCTGGGAGTTGTAGTTTTACAACAGCTGGAGGCACACTGGTTTGAAAACACTGGTGTAACATGATGTGTATGCTGAATAGGCTAGGACAGTGTTTCCCAACCAGTGTGCCTCCAGCTGTTGCAAAACTACAACTCCCAGCATACCCAAAGTCTGTCCAGGCATGCTGGGAGTTGTAGTTTTGATACAGCTGGAGGCAGACTGGTTTGTAAACACTAGCATACACACACATAACAGGGACTACAACTCCCAGCATGTGTCATTCAGGAGTCCCCCCCCCCCCCTCCTTCACACATAGAAATCATCCCCAGTCCGAGATTTATTCCCCTGCAGTCCATACATCCCCAGCCCGTGCACCTTGTTACCCCTTCACATACATCTTCTCTGTCTTCTTTCAGTGCAGACCTGTGTCCTCAGAAGACAGAGCAGGGGGAGGGTGAGATGTGGAGCTGTGTAGGAGCTTCTTGCTCTCTTGCACACCTGTGACCACCTTGAGGGGGAGATGAGGGGCCGTGGCCTATCTCTGTCATGCAGTTATGAAAGAACAGAGAAAAAAAAAAGCCATGACATCTTGTCCACAGCCTAATCCTAACCTGTGGACAACAGGAAATAAAAATGTAAATTTTCAATAGGCTTTAACACACCAGCTCATCACTAGTGAGCTCTACATATGGTAAAACTGGAAATAAACTTAATTTCATGGCAACAAAAGAATTTACAAATTTGGCTAAAAAATTTAAACTTAAAAGAAACCTTTATTCTGTATGCTACAAAATGAAACCTAATATAGTTGACACAAAATGGCCTCCGCAATAAGGCAAAAATAATAATAATAATAATATATATATATCTGTAAATTTAAACAAAAAAAGAAAACACCAAAAAAACATTGAGGGAGTAGCTACTAAAGTAGCATCCATAGTGCTAGTCAGTGACACAAAAGTGTGTATCACTACACAAAAAAGATTCTGATGCTGGTCAGGGTTGGACAGTTCACTGTGGAGCTTGAACCACCACACAAGGACCGGATAATAGCCAGTGTCAGGACATTTTGTGCAGCAGAACACTTACAAATTCTCAAGTGTCAAGAGTTTTAGCGAGGAGGCACACAAAAGTTAAGAGGACAAAGAAAACCTTCTGAGAGTGGCAACAGGATATAACATTTATGGGTCTAATAATTTGGGTGTTAGGAGAGGGATAATTTTGGAGTCAGGTATCTAACAATTTGTGGTCCGGTGCTGATAATTCAGGGGTCTGTCCTGGAGTCTGATAATTTAGTGGTCTGGAGTCTGATAATTTAGTGGTCCGGTCTGGAGTCTGATAATTTAGTGGTCTGTCCTGGAGTCTGATAATTTAGTGGTCCGGTCTGGAGACTGATAATTTAGTGGTCCGGTCTGGAGTCTGATAATTTAGTTGTCTGGTCTTGAGTCAAATAATTTAGTGGTCTGGTCTGGAGTCTGATAATTTAGTGGTCTGGGCTGGAGTCTGACAATTTAATGGTCTGGTCTGGAATCTGATAATTTAGTGGTCTGGTCTGGAGTCTGATAATTTAGTGGTCTGGGCTGGAGTCTGATAATTTAATGGTCTGGTCTGGAATCTGATAATTTATTTGTCTGGTCTGGAGTCAGATAATTTAGTGGTCTGGGCTGGAGTCTGATAATTTAGTGGTCTGGAGACTGATAATTTAGTTGTCTGGTCTGGAGTTAGATGATTTAGTTGTCTGGTCTGGAGTTTGATAATTTAGTGGTCTGGTCTGTAGACTGATAATTTAGTTGTCTGGTCTGGAGTTTGATAATTTAGTGGTCTGGTCTGGAGACTGATAATTTAGTTGTCTTGTCTGGAGTCAGATAATTTAGTTGTCTGGTCTGGAGTCAGATAATTTAATGGTCTGGTCTGGAATCTGATAATTTAGTGGTCTGGGCTGGAGTCTGATAATTTAGTGGTCTGGTCTGGAGACTGATAATTTAGTTGTCTGGTCTGGAGTCTGATAATTTAGTGGTCTGGTCTAGAGTCAGATGATTTAGTTGTCTGGTCTGGAGTTTGATAATTTAGTGGTCTGGTCTGGAGACTGATAATTTAGTTGTCTTGTCTGGAGTTTGATAATTTAGTGGTCTGGTCTGGAGACTGATAATTTAGTTGTCTTGTCTGGAGTCAGATAATTTAGTTGTCTGGTCTGGAGTCAGATAATTTAATGGTCTGGTCTGGAATCTGATAATTTAGTGGTCTGGGCTGGAGTCTGATAATTTAGTGGTCTGGTCTGGAGACTGATAATTTAGTTGTCTGGTCTGGAGTCTGATAATTTAGTGGTCTGGTCTAGAGTCAGATGATTTAGTTGTCTGGTCTGGAGTTTGATAATTTAGTGATCTGGTCTGGAGACTTATAATTTAGTTGTCTTGTCTGGAGTCAGATAATTTAGTTGTCTGGTCTGGACTCAGATAATTTAGTGGTTTGGTCTGGAATCTGATAATTTAGTTGTCTGGGTTGGGGTCTGATAACATTAGGGTCTACTCTGAGGTCACAACAATTAGTTAAAGGGGTTTTCCAGGAATAGAAAAACAGAGCTAATTTTGTCCCAAAACAGCACTACACTTGTTCTCAGATTGTACGTGGGTTTAAAACTTGGCTCCATTATCTTTAATAGAACTGAGCTGCAATGTCACACACAACCTGGGGACAAAAGTGATACAGTTTTTTTTATGCTGGATAACCCCTTTAATGATTATAATTGTTTTAACAGCTTAAAATAAGGTGTGTCCTTGCCTTAACTTAAGACAACTACCTGAACAGAAAAATGTAAAATGTGCAAACTATTTAGGCTATTAGAACCTCTTTAATTCCTGATATTAATACAATATAATAATAATAATCTGATTATATAATGTATTTAAGTACCAATTTGCTCTTGGTTTGATAATGTTCATGAGCTAGAATAATACATCTAATAACTCTACATACATTTGTCCACTATTACATAATATACGGGTCCCTCTACAGAGTATGTGAATGACAAATTAGACTTGTCTTTAGAACAATGCCCTAGGAAGCTTCTATGAGTGATAGTAATATTATCACTAATGTTTCACATATAACTCATCTGTCATGTCTAGATCACAACCATTTACGAGATGACTTTGTTTCCTAGCTAAAGTCATATATTATATTAATGTCTACTTGCCAACTTATGACTTTTTTGCTCTTTACAGAGGCAAGGAGAGGTGAAGAGGGAAGATGTTATTAGAATTTACTTCCGTTAGCTAACAGTTTTTATATTCTTATGATTAATCTTGGTGAATTCCTTGTGATAAATGTTAACATTTTGCGCCATGCTGAGTAAATCTAATTTGGAAACTTTTTGACCTCAGCATTTACCTTAATAGTCCATCATGACAACATTGAAGAACAGAGCACCCACACATTCCACTCTTCATGTAGCTTCATAAAGGCAGATTACTAACAGTATTGTGCCGAGGAGGGAGAATCAATGAACTCAAATGTATGGTGAAGAGGGTTGTGAAATATTCCCTTTACAGAGCAGTATAGTTTAACCCCTTAAAGGGGTACTCTGCCCCTAGACATCTTATCCCCTATCCAAAGGATAGGGGATAAGATGTCAGATCGCCGGGGTCCCGCTGCTGGGGACCCCGGGGATTGCCACTGTAGCACCCCGCTATCATTACTGTGCAGAGCGAGATCGCTCTGCACGTAATGACGGGCAATACAGGGGCCGGAGCATCGTTACGTCACGACTCCGCCCTTCATGACGTCACGTCCCGCCCCCGTCAATACAAGTCTATGGGAAGGGGGCGTGGCGGTCATCACGCCCCCTGCCATAGACTTGCATTAAGGGTATGGGCCGTGATGTCATGAGGGGCGGAGCCATGACATCACGTTGCTCCGGCCCCTGTATCGCCCGTCCTTATGCACAGAGCGAACTCGCTCTGTGCAGTAATGATGGCGGGGTGCCGCAGCGGCGAACCCCGGGGTCCCCAGCAGCGGGACCGCGGCGATCTAACATCTTATCCCCTATACTTTGGATAGGGGATAAGATGCCAGGGGCGGAGTACCCCTTTAAGGACTCAGCCCATTTTGGCCTTAAGGACTCAGACAATTTAATTTTCACGTTTTAGTTTTTTTTCCTCCTCGCCTTCTAAAAATCATAACAGTTTTATATTTTCATCGCCAGACTAGTATGAGGGTTTGTTTTTTGCATGACCAGTTGTCCTTTGTAATGACATCACTCATTATATCATAAAATGTATGGCGCAACCAAACAACACTATTTTTGTGGGGAAATTAAAAAGAAAAACGCAATTTTGCTAATTTTGGAAGGTTTCGTTTTTACGCCGTACAATTTAAGGTAAAAATGACATGTGTTCTTTATTCTGAGGGTCAATACGATTAAAATGATACCCATTATTACATACTTTTATATTATTGTTGTGCTTAAAAAAAAATCACAAACTTTTTAACCAAATTAGTACGTTTATAATCCCTTTATTTTGATGACCTATAACTTTTTTATTTTTCCATATAAGCGGCGGTATGAGGGCAAATTTTTTGCGCCATGATCTGTACTTTTTTTTTATTCCACATATAAAAAACTTTTAATACATTTTTTATAATTTTTTTTTATAAAATATATTAAAAAAGTAGCAATTTTGGACTTTTTTTTTTTACGTTCACGCCGTTCATCGCACAGGATCATTAACATTTTATTTTAATAGTTCGGACATTTACGCACGCGGCGATACCAAATATGTGTATTAAATTTATTTTTTTACGCTTTTTGGGGGTAAAATAGGAAAAAATGACGTTTTACTTTTTATTGGGGGAGGGGATTTTTCCCTTTTTTTTACTTTTACTTTTACATTTCTTTACATTTTTTACACTTGAATAGTCCCCATAGGGGACTATTCATAGCAATACCATGATTGCTAATACTGATCTGTTCTATGTATAGGACATAGAACAGATCAGTGTTATCGGTCATCTTCTGCTCTGGTCTGCTCGATCTCAGACCAGAGCAGAAGATGCCAGGAGCCAGAAGGAGGAAGGTGAGGGGACCTCCGTGCAGCGTTCTGAATGATTGGATCCCCGCAGCAGCGCTGCGGGCGATCCGATCATTCATTGAAATCGCATACTGCCGCAGATGCCGGGATCTGTATTGATCCCGGCATCTGAGGGGTTAGTGGCGGACGCCCGCGAGATCGTGGGCGTCGGCCATTGCCGGCGGATCCCTGGGTGCGATCAGCAGCCGGGATCAGCCGCGCATGACACAGGCATCGCTCCGATGCCCGCAGTTATGCACAGGACGTAAATGTACGTCCTGGTGCGTTAAGTACCACCGCACCAGGATGTACAATTACGTCCTGTGTCCTTGAGGGGTTAAGTTGCATTAGGAAGGTTGTGTAATTTAGAAAACACTTTTTCATATACCTTATTAGAGGGGTAAATATAATAGGGTTCCTTTTTAAGCCTCTTATCCATCAGTCAGGGAGGAGATGGCAACAAAGAGATTTTCTCAGTCTAGAAGACACAGCATGTCAAGGTAATACAAGGACAACATTTTATTGGGCAGTTGCCGATCCAACACTGAGTGAAATAATATTGAACACATCCCCATTTTTCTCACTAAATATATTTTCAAATATATATATTGACATGAAATATTCACCAGATATCGGTAACAACCCAAGTTATCCATTCATACAAAAAGCAAACAAAAAATAAAATAAAAAATAAGTTCAGAAATTAGGTTATTTTAATTATTGTGAAATGACACAGGGAAAAGGTATTGAACACATGAAGAAAGGGAGGAGCAAAAAGTAATGGAAAGCAAAGACAACAGCTAAAATCTATCAATAATGAAATAACAGTCCAGACCCTTGTCAGGGCGAATTAAAATCAGCTGGTTCAGTCCCAATTGATGGCCTACAAAAAAGGTCTCATGGCCAAGGTGTCACACAAGACACATCTGATGATGGGTAAAAGCAAAGAGCTGTCTCAAGACATTCACAACCTAATTGTTGCAAAACATAATGATGGTGTTGGTTACAGGTGCATTGATAAGCTTCTGAATGCTACAGTGAGCACTTTTGTGGAAAGACAGTCATTGCACCATAAATTTGCCTCAACCAGGTACTCCTCGCAAGATAGAGGAGTGAAAAGAATAATCAGAAGAGTTGTCCAAGACCAAGTGACTACTTGTGGAGAACTTCAAAAAGACCTCAACTTAGCAGGTACTGTTGTATTTTTAGAAAACAGGGAGTAATGCACTTTGCCATCATGGACTGTATGCACGCTCACAACACAAGACTCCATGTCTGAATAAAAAACATGTTAAAGCTCTTTTAAAATTTGTTACACAACATTTGGAAAAAAACATTGAAAAACTGAGATATATGCCCTTATTTACTAAGAGTGGAGTGTAGGTTTCTTCCCTACAATTTTTTTTTCCACGGTTTTAACTAAGATTTCCCTATATTTCCCACTTTCCCTACATTTTGCTTTTTTTTTTACACATGCTCTGATCTGTAGAGTTTTCCTCAGCTGAAATCCACCACATTTTCTGTGGAAACCTTAGTAAATATGTTGGGTTTTTGTGAAAATGTCGGGAACACGCCCCTTTTAGGTGACCACGCCCCATTTACCGACTGCCACACCCCTTTTTCTGGTTTTCTCAGTAAAATGGAGAGTTAGTCAGGTTTTTTTCATTTCTGGCACAAATTCTGGTGCACAACCCAAAAAAACATGTGGGGTTTGCAAAAGTAAATGTGGGCCATAATGTGGTCAGATGGGAGAAAAATTGAAGTGTTTGGATGCCATAATACACACCATGTCTGGAGGAGAAATGGCACTGCACGTCACCCTAAAACATCATACCAGCAGTGAAGTTTGGAGAGGAAAACATCATGGTGTTGGGCAGCTTTTCAGCCAATGGTACTGGCCAACTTCACATAAGGAAGGAAAAGTGTATAGGCAAATTTACTGACATGTTCTTAACAAAAATCTGCTACCACCTTTCAGAATAATGAAGATGAAACATGGGTGAACATTTCAGCATGACATAAAAGGGGAGATTTATGAAAACGTGTGGAGAGGAAGAGTGGTGCAATTGCCCATAGCAACCAATTAGATAATTAGATCGCTTCCTTCCAACACCTTTTTTTGGAACTAAATAAATAAATAAGCAATCTGATTGGTTACTATTGGCAATTGCACCACTCTTTTTATTTTTCGGCCAAAAAACGCTGCGGCCAAATGTTAGCTGTAAATCAATGAGAAATCGCAAAATTCCCTCTACACAGGTTTTGATAAATATCCAACAATTATCCCAAATACACAAGCAAGGAAACTCTCACATGTTTTCAAAGAAAATTGCTAAAATGACCCAGACTTAAATTCCATCATGGAAAGAATTAAAGATCATGATTCATAGAAGAGGCCCACAGAACCTCCAAGATTTGAAGACTATTTGTGAGGAAGAATGGGCCAAAATCCCACCAGAACAATGCTTGGAAGTAGATCTTCCACACAGGAGACAACTTAGCCTACATACTGAAGGAATATAATGCAACAAGTCAAAAACTGCAGTTAACATCATCCAATGTATGGTCATAAAACACACACTAGTTTAACAGAGGTTAGAAATCCCATTATTAGGGTCAAATCTGCACTCAATTTTGTTGTTCTGCTCTATTATGTAAGTAGAACATCAAAATTGACAAAGTGCTTAAAGTATTCCATGGTGGACATCATCGGTATCTGCTGCACCCAAGTGACTTATAATGCTGCTCCCCAAATTTTCATCATAGTATCTGTTACCTTTCTCTATAACATAGTGCTACATGCTGCAATATATTTCCTCTGGCAAACATGATGTAATCTGTGATAAAGCCTTTATTACAGAAAGTGAACATAGCCCTAAATCCTTTATGAGGGAATTCAGAGTTAATAGAATAGCATCTTAGAGTCGGGCTCCCCATCTTTTAGCTAAAACGTAGATCAGATACAAGGAGTATCTTAAATCATGGAAGGTCAGTATGTCCAAGCATTATAGCAGATAGATCATAGATTCTGAAGAAAATCTGTCATTATTTTCTACTGCCATTTCTTGATACTCGAACCACGGGTCATTAGGTGGTCCCCGACGGCTTCGGCCTACATTACCAACATGGATTAATAGATCTTCCCTATAACCAGACAGGGAAAGATCTATCAATTCGGACTGGTGAGGTGGGAGAAGCTTCAAGGAACCACCCTGATGACTCATGGGTCGGGCAGCATGACAGTGATGACAGGTTTCCTTTACATCTGATAAGTACTGGAAGGATTAAAGGGCTTATCCAGGGAAAAAACTTTTTTTTTAATATATCAACTGGCTCCAGAAAGTTAAACAGATTTGTAAATTTCTTCTATTAAAAAATATTAATCCTTCCAGTAGTTATCAGCTGCTGAAGTTGAGTTGGTCTTTTCTTTCTGACAACAGAGCTCTCTGCTGACACCTATGCTTGTCTCAGAAACTCTCCGAAGCATTAGAGGTTTGCTATGGGGATTTGCTCCTACTCTGGACAGTTCCTGAGACAAGCAGAGGTGTCAACAGAGAGCACTGTTGTCAGAAAGAAAAGAACAGCTCAACTTAAGCAGCTGATAACTACTGGAAGGATTAAGATTTTTTTAATAGAAGTAATTTACAAATCTGTTTAACTTTCTGGAGCTAGTTGATATATAAAAAAAAGTTTTTCCTGGAATACCCCTTTAAGATTTTTAAATAGAAGTAATTTACAAATCTGTATAACTTTCTGGAACCAGTTGATTTGAAAACCTCATTTACCCACCAGAGTACCCCTTTAATGTGAAGAGCATAACATTTAATTTTCCAAGCGGAGAATAGAAAACTTGTAGCCAGGTTACCCCAGCAGATTAAATATAATTCTTGGGGGTTCTGGCAGCAGAACACAAATTGATCAGCTTATCACAGGGGTTCGTTTCTACTAATAGGCCAGTGTTTCCCAACCGGAGTGCCTCCAGATGTTGCAAAACTACAACTCCCAGCATGCCTGGACAGCCTTTGGATGTCAAGGCATGCTGGGAATTGTACTTTTGGCAACAGCTGGAGGCACCCTGGTTGGAAATCAGTGCAATAGGCATTGATTATGGCCTGCCCCCCTTTTTTTGGATTAAAAACACCAGAAAAATCGCCAGAAAAACTGCCACTTTTTTGCCCTGCGTTTTGGTGTTTTTTCTGGCGTTTTTTCTGGCGTTTTTTCTGGTGTTTTTACCTTTGTGTGGAATTTGCCTTTTTTTGGCCCCTTTGGCGTTTTTTGAACAAAAACAGTTGGGTACCAAAAAAGAAAAAAAAAAAGAAAAAAAAGGGATGCAGTAGCGATGTAAAAAATGTATTTAACTAAATGTTTTTTTTTTTATAACAAAATTTTAATATTTTTTTTTTATAAAGTGTGTGTGTGTTTAACTTTTTTTCAATGTTTTTTTTTTTTTTACATTTTTTATGTAGTACTACTACTCCCAGCATGGAACACACTGTTCCATGATGGGAGTAGTAGTACCTGTACTATAGACATATCAGTCCTGACACCCGATGCGAGTGTCCATAATATAGCTCTATACAGCGCATCTCTGCTCTGTACTCCGGCCAGTGATGTGAATAGAACATCATTCATATTTTCCGCCCAGAGCTGTGATTGGCCTGATGGTTGCAGCCAATCACAGCTCTGAGGAAAATATGAATGAGTGAGTGGTCGGAGTACAGAGCAGGGATGTGAGCGATGTATACAGCCGCTCTGCATCTCTGCTATAGACAGGACTATCACAGTGAATGTCAGTAGTGATACCCGCTGTGATCTGTTCTTACCTGCATGTACTACTACTCCCAACATGGAGCACACTCTGCTCTATGCTGGGAGCTGTAGTAACTGCATTAATAGACAGATCGCAGAGAGTGTAACTTCTGACATCTGCTGCGATCTGTCTATTAATGCTGGTACTACAGCTCCCAACATGGAGCAGCGTGTGCTCCATGTTAGGAGTAGTAGTACTTATAGTTAAGAAAAGATCACAGCGGGTATCACTACTGACATCCGCTGTGATCCTCCTGTATAATGTATAGATGCGGGCGGACGCTCTACTATGGTCCCCTGCACTGACGTATATATACACATATTCCTATTTCCCACAGAGAGTTGTGATTGGCTGGAACCATCTGGCCAATCACAACTCTCTGCGGGAAATATGAATAGGTGTATATATACATCAGTGCAGGGGACCATAGAGGAGCGGCTGGCCGTATCTATACATTATACAGGAGGATCACAACGGGCTATCTGTCTATTAGTACAGGTACTACTACTCCCATCATGGAACAGTGTGTTCTATGCTGGGAGTAGTAGTACTACCTGAAAAAAGGTTGGGAAAAAAAAAGTGAAAAACACACACACACACACACACACTACATTTTTATTACTGTCGGCTACATTTTTAGTGCTTTACCCGCCCACATAAATTGATCCCTGTTTAAAAATTTATAAATATTTCGTAATAAAAAAGATACATTTCGTTAGATACAATTTTTCCATCCCTACTGTGTCTTTTTTATTATTATTTTTTTAATGGTACCCTACGAAATTTTAATAAAAAAGATATCTCCATCACTTTTTTGGATCGCTAAAGTCCAAAAAAGAATAAAAACCACTTGCAAAAACACAAAATTTAAAACCAACATGGCTTTTTTCTTGGCGTTTTTGCTCTCCCATAGACTTCTATGGGAGGAAAACGCCACAATTTCAGGGCACAAAAACACCAAACTAGGTTTTGTCGGGAGTTTAGAAAATCCAGCCTCTGAGCCCGAATTTGCTGAAAAACGCCAAAAGGATTAAAAAAAACGCCAAACTGAAAAATGCCAAGTGAATCTGGCATTTTGCAGTTTACCATTGACTTGCAGCTAACATCTGGACGCAGCGTTTTTTCGTTGGAAAAACGCTGTGCGGGAAAATTGCCATTTTTTACGGTGTTTTTGCGGAAAAAAAAAACCTCAGTGGAATTCCAGCCTAAGATAAGATCTATTTTGCAGACTGATAAGTGATGTTTTAGCATACCCCAGGAAATGATATTGCACTCATTAACAGGAGCAAATTAGTAAAATGACACACTTAAGATATAAGTGATTACTTTAATCTGATGTGTGTGGAAGGTAAAATAAAGGTCACTCATAGTTCATTAAACCTCATTAACTTATATTAAATTAATTCTGACAGAAGGGAAAATATCCCAGCGCTAACAGAGAATGGATGGTGTTTGGTCGCTGCTTATTAATTTCATCTAATTTATGGACATATAACCAGGAACATAATTATTATAAGTGAGATAAGAATTATCTTCCACCATCACATGAAACTATATTATCTTAGGCTATAAATAAATGACTACTGCTAGAACCGATAAAACAACTCCATTAGAATACTGTGTTAAAATAGGATACTATAGACTGCAATAGTAAAATACACATCTAAAATGTATAAAATAAATAAAATGTGGTAGCCTCACTTTTCAGATGCAGATATAGCAGTTCATTTTATTTTACTGTTATTTATAGGACCTACATATTTTGCAGTAGTGTACACCCAGGGGCAGGAGTATAACTTTAAGAGGTGCAGAGGTAGCAGTTATATCCGGGCCAGGATGCCTGAAGGGGCCCCACGGCCCTTCTGCCACATCAGTATTATAAATGGTAGATGGAGGCCTTATGACTGATTTTGCACTGGGGACGAGGACCTACAAGTTACATATTGGTATTTTACCAAAGTATATATGCCAGTTTTCTCGCTTAAAATAGAAAGACATTTTTTTGTCAAAGCCATATGTGCAAAAGGTTGCAACAGTTTTTGCTGCTTTATGCCATACAGGACTTTATTTTAAAAAAGTGACTGTGGTCTTCCAAGCCTGGCTTATCTATTACATTTATGAACAGCTGGTGTAGATGATAACTTAGTGATGTATGTGTAAAGAAGAAATAAGCTTACTGGCACCTGAATCCACAGAGTAGACAGGTCTTAGATAAAATAATGGTTCCATTTATTAGCCAAAAAAAAACAAAAAAACGAAATGATGGCAATGACGCGTTTCAGAGTTGCAACCTGCTTCATCAGATTGGAGATGTGTGGTACATAGACAATAACTGAAGCAACACATTTATTTATGGGCCATCACACACTCTCCCTTGAGCCTGGCATGCAAAATGCTGTTCTTTAATAAATTGCTGTTCTTTATTGACCAGATAACAATGTTTTACCATAAAGTGCATTACGTAAAAAAATGAATTAATTTTAAAAAAGTGGCAAAATTGCAAGGTTTTTCTCTATTTTTCCCCCACAAATATTTTTTTTTTTGTTTCGCTGTTGATTTTGTGGTAACATTAGTGAAGTTACTACAAATTACAATTGGTCCAACATAAAACAAGTCTGTGGGTGGAAAATGGAAAAAGGGGTACTCCAGACTAAAAACTTTTTTCAAATCAACTGTTGCCCGTGAGTTATATAGATTTGTAAATTACTTCTATTTAAAAATCTTAATCTTTCCATTACTTACAAGCTGCTGTATAATCCAGATGAAGTTATTTAGTTCTTTGTAGTCTGACCACAGTGTTCTCTGGTGACTCTTCTGAAAAAGAAAAAGACAGAAGGTGTGTAGGACCTTGAGCGGGCAGGGTTGGGGAAGGAGAACCAACTACCACTTACCAAACAGGGTTGTGTGAACTCACACACAACAACGGGGAGCGCGTGGAACCAAAATAGTGCCCGCAGCCTTCCTGAAATAAATCTGTTAGAGAGGGTGACTGGAGAAATGCAGGAATTGCTTTGGCGCTGGGCACATGGAATGAACCGGACCACAGGAATAAAACCAGGTATGTTTTAATGTTCAATGATTCAACATGTTTCACTACCTGATGAAGGCCTGATGAAGCTGCGCATGAGCAGCTAAATGCGTTGCATCATTGCACATTAAAACAGACCTGGTTTTATTCTTGTGGTCCTGTTCATTCCATGTGTCCAGCGCCGAAGCAATTCCATGAGGGAGCGTAACGGCCATCAAGCCCCCTCCCATAGACTTGCATTTAGGGGACAAGTTGTGACATCACAAGGGGGCGGAGTCATGATGTCACGATACTCCAACCCCGTGGTCGCGAAAATGGAGCCTCCCGCGCTGCGTGCAGCTGAGACAGGTGGGTGGTGCATGAGAGATTGCGGGGGGGGGGGGGGCTGAAACATGTCTCCTCAGTCTGTCAGCCCTGTGCCTGCGGCTAACACTTTCCTGTTCAGCGGGAGGATGGAGCATGTCTCCTCCCGCTGTCAGCCCTACACCCGTGGGGGAGGGGGGGAATCAGCGCTTGCGGCTGATATTTAACCTGTCCCCTGCCATGGGGGACCATGCACCCGCGGGGGGAATTACCGCTTGTGGCTGACATCTAACCCATTTCCCACCATGGGGACCATGCGCCTGCAGGGGGAATTAGCGCAGCAGCTGACATATAACTCTATCCCCGTCATGGGGACCATGTGCCTGCGGGAGGAATATCAGTGCTGCAGCTGACATGTAACTCCTCCCCCGCCATGGGGGACCATGCGCCTGCGGGGGAATTAGTGCTTGAGGCTGACATTTAACCTGTTCCTTGCTATGGGGAGCCGCAAGCACTGATTTCCCCCGCGGACACAGGGCTGAGAGCTGGAGGAGACATGCTCCATCCTCCCACTGTCATCTTGTTCACTGCAAGCACGATCCCCCATGAAGCTTCAGCTATGACAGCAAGAGACATCCTCTTGCTGTGGTAGCCGAAGTCGCACTGCAGTGAACGGTGTTTGGGGATGACTATATATGTCATGCAACAAGCGCAGCCCCCCCCCCCCCAGCCCCCACAGTAACCAATGGTAGGGGGCGGGTGTGCGAGTGTCAGCCAATTGAATGTAATGGGGCTGTGATGCTCAAGCACTGAAAAGTGCTGAGTCAGCGTATCACATTCTATGGCAATACACATTCTACGGCACTACACTGGAGTACCCCTTTAAGTTTGATTTCACTATCCTATATTTTAGTTTACATATAAGTAACATGTGTATCAAGTTTTATTGAAATATTGTCAGCCATTTGGAAGTTATGCTGGAACATACACACATACATACATACATATATACATTGAGTTTTATTTATATAGATTATGCACCTCAGGCTGATTATACTTACATTATACTTATAAGGGATAGATTTATTAAACTGTGTGAAAAAAACAACAGTGGAGCAGTTGTCCATAGCAACCAATCAGATCCCTGCTTTCATTTTTAAAATGACCTCTTAAAATAAAAGCTGTCATCTTATTGGTTGCTTTGGCAGCTGATCCATGGTTTCCATTAAGAGACTTGTAAATAGTGTTGAGCACGAATATTTGAAATTTAAATTTTTACCGCGAATATCGTCACCTTGCGATTTTGCGAATATTTAGAATACATATATATATATATATATGTTTTTTTAATGCAAATTTTTATGTGAATTTATGCGAATATCGGCACTTCCAGATTGGACAGTGATCCCTCCCTTCTTTTAGGTGAAAGATATAATTGCGCATGCGCACTATGCTAATTTCATTACGAATATTCGTCCATATATTTGCAAAATATCGCAAATTCGAATATGGCCCATGCCGCTCATCACTACTTGTAAATAAAGGAGTCAACTTTATTACTGTATAGACAAGCACAATTGACTGTTTCTAAATTTCCTACAAAGTACTGTATGTAGCAGATTGAACAGTGAATTCATTCATCATGGGAGATATGTGCTTTGAATAAGTGGGGTTTTCAGTGACTGGACCCTCACCAATGTGATTGGAAACTCCCTTAAAGTACTGTATGTTCTTAACAGGAGCAGTACTAAGAGCATAACATAAACTAATTCTAAGGCCTAAAGGGCACTGCCAGAAGCCAAAACTTTTTATATGTTGTACATCTTGGTAAAACATTAATCTTTCTAATGTACATCATAATACATGTATTACCTATTTATAGAAATCATGGCTTATAAAACAAAGACCACTAGAGGTCCCCATACCATCCAGAACATGGCCTTGTCTGGCTGCTGCATGATTTTTGTCCTAGCTGAAGCACAGGCTGGAACAAAGTCCAGTAAGTGAGGGTGGGACTACTACATTGTTAACTCCTGTCCTATCAGACTGCAGCATGAAAAGGAGGAAGTGAATGCATTGTGAGTGAGGGCGGGCTCAGTGCTTACCCCAAACAGACCCCTTCATATGGCTTCATATTTGAAATATTATTCTAGGACTGCCTAATAGTGTGAAAATACACTACAACATAGCCAAGAAAATACTGCTGCTGCAAGAAAAAAAAATGTAATCTGAAAAAAAGCCATGAAAACTTTAGGAAAACTAGAACTTTTAAGCATTGAAAGTACAAATCTGACCTCATACCACATCAACAATACATTTTACCCGAACTGCTGTAGAAATGATGCTTTTACTGGAAGGTCCCAATGGGAATAAAATGGTTTATTTGTTTTGTATCCTCTGTTAGAATTAACCGCTCCTGACATTTTATCTCCAGTGAGAGTTCATCTGCTTTCTGCGTCTGCTTACAATGTTCAGACACAGACTTTCCCATAGCATGGTTGCCCAAACTATTTTGTATTGTCTCTGTTATTCTTCCGTTTTCTGGTAAATGCATCTGACAGTGGAAGCATGCGTAGTGCTGAAGCATTGTGCATCTGTTAAAGGGGTATTCCAGGCAAAAACTTTTTTATATATATCAACTGGCTCCAGAAAGTTAAACAGATTTGTAAATTACTTCTATTAAAAAATCTTAATCCTTTCATTACTTATGAGCTTCTGAAGTTAAGGTTGTTCTTTTCTGTCTAAGTCCTCTCTGATGATACCTATCTCGGGAAACGCCCAGTTTAGAAGCAAATCCCCATAGCAAACCTCTTCTAAACTGGGCGTTTAACTTTCTGGAGCCAGTTGATATACGGTATACAAAAAAGTTTTTGCCTGGAATACCCCTTTAAGTCAAGGAGGAATTAAGAAAAAATTTATGATGGGGAATGTTGCATTTGATCAAACTAGTCCTCTATTCCTCTATGACTAGCAGATACTCTCTATGTGCACAAAGTCATTTTTATTATGTCCCATACAAAGGCATGAAAGCAAACGTTTTGTAATGTCCGTTTATTTGTTTTTGTATTTTTCTGTTTAGGTGTGTATTCACACACTAGTTTGTTCAGAGCAGTTTGCTATTCTACCTGAATAGGAAATAGTTAATGCTCTGAATGAATAAGAACTCAGGTGCAGTTATTTAACGAGAGTTCTCCTGCATTCTGGTGTTGGTTATTGTGCAATACACTTTCAAATCTGCTTGAGCATTTACCTCAGGTCTCCCGTTATGTGGTGACTGCATTGGAGAGGCCCTCCCGGCCATCTGGAGGGTCCCACTCTCCTCATATACTGATGCTCTTGCAGCGTCATGGGGGTGTTTTTCATCTGACTCATCTTCCGAGTCTTCTGGCAGGCACGGGCGCTCCCCTCAGAGGCGTCGCTCCGTTACTCCGCTCTGTAGCAAGCGTCGCTCCCTAAGAGGGCGCTCCCATGGTAGCCGCTCTGGCTCTCCAGACCTGCGTACCTGGCCAGTCTCCCCCTCTTCCAGGGCCACCTCACACATTCCCATTCACCTGGAGAACTTGTGGATGCAGTTTCCGATTCAGCCTCTGATTCAGAGGACCACAGGTATATGTCGGACATGGTGCACTCATTGGTCTCGGCCACAAGAGACACCTTCCATCTAGAGGACCCCGGAACTTCAGCCGTGGCTCCAGAAGTTTCCTTTAATCGTTCCCAACCTCCAGGGCTGCCTCACTCGTTCCCATTCTCCCAGAGAACTTGTGGATGAGGTTTCTGATTCGGCCTCCGACTCAAAGGATCGCACGGATATGCCTGATGTGGTGTACTCATTGGTTTCGGCCATAAGAGACACCTTTCAGCTAAGGACTCAGGAACTTCGGACGTGGTCAAGAAGTTTCCTCTCATCGTGTCCGACCTCTTCCAGGGCTGCCTCACCTCGTTTCCATTCACCTGGAGAACTTGCGGATGAGGTTTCTGATTCGGCCTCCGACTTAAAGCAACGCACGGATGCCTGATGTGGTGTACTCATTGGTTTTGGCCATAAAATACACCTTCAATCTAAAGGACCCAGGAACTTTGGCTTCAGAAGTCTCCTTTTCTTTGTGCCCGACCGACACCCAAGACCTTCAGTTCTCACGCTGAATTTTATGCCCTGCTGGTATCCCCTGGAGGCACCCTGACAAGAAGTTTCAGGAAACTTAGAAGCTTCAAGCACGGTATCCCTTCATCAAGGATCTCTTTGCTCGGTGTACCTCCTCTCCAACTGTGGATCTGCCGGTCTCCCGCCTCTCTAAGGCGCCTAACGGGCCTTTGGCTGATTCGGCTGCCTTCAAGATCCAGGCGACATGAAGGTGGAGACTTTTGCAAACTTTGCCTTGAGACAGCAGGATATTCCTGCTTTTGCTTCGGCCTGGGGGTCAAGGGCCCTTTCAGTATGGTCTCCCAACTCCGCCAGGGTAGTTTTCAAGATCCCTCTGTAGGATTTATTTAATCTAGCTCCCGATGTTCCGCAGCTGGAGATTTTCTGTTCCATGCGCAGCCACTGTGGCTTAAAGCCTGGAATGTGCACGCCGCCTTCAGGAAGTGAGGTGTCGGGCAGAAAAGAGTTCTTTATTACCTCTGGATACGGCTCACAGAACCGCTTTCCGTCGTAAGTCCTCCTTTGGGTTCTGCGGACCTATGGTGCCACCACAGGGTACCAACAAAGGGTCCAGCCGGACGCCTTCATGGGAAGAGGGCTTCCTCCTTATGGACCTGTCCCTCCCGCAGGTCGGCTATCTGTTCAGGCCGTTTTGCGGCCCCATCAGGCACCCGTAGGTCTTCCTCGATCTGATGGGTCACCCCCACCCGCTGACCTTTCTCGGGTGGTTGGTCGCCTCTTACTCTTCCGGGATGCCTGGACTATGCACATTCATTGTCCCGGTTCCTTCAGGGGAACGTTTTTGAGGTTTATTCCAACCTCTTTGTGGTCCCCAAGAAAGGCGTTTCTGTTCGCCCAATTTTGGTTCTCGAGTATCTCCGCCAGCATCTTCTGCTTCCCATCCCGAATGGAGTCTCTCCGTTCGGAGCTGGCATCCCTGGTTCATGGGGAATTTTCATTCCTCGGTGGACCTCATGGATGCCTGCCTCCACATCTCATTGTTCCGGTCATCAGCAGTACCTCTGCTTTGCAGTTCCGGACGGTCATTTTCTATTGTGGCTCTCCATTTCGGTCTGGCCACTTCTCCGCGGACCTTTAACAAAGTCCCGGCACATGTGATAGCCCCTTTTACGGACAACAGTTGTTTCCGTGATTCCTTACTTGGACGACATTCTGATCAGAGTCCTAGCCAGGGCCCAGATCCTGGAGAGTCTTAGACTCAACCTCCAGATCTTGTCTCTCTTCGTTTGGATGGTCATTCGGGACAAGTCCAACCACTTTCCTGGGGCTCCAGTTCGACGCGGCCTCTGCCCGCTTTCAACTCTGCCGACCAATCGGCTGACTCTCTTATCAAGAGTCCGATGACTTCGGCACCCTGCTCCAGTTTCCATTCGCTTTTGCATGGATGTCCTGGGTTGGTGCCATTTGCCCAGTTTCATCACCCACCTCTTCAATTGGTGATTCTCTTCCGGTGGGACAGGTCTCCATTGTCACTCGACAGTCTTGTCGGTTCCTTCTATGGTAGCTTTGTTTCCCCCCTGATTTTTAGGGGGCACTCCTTCCTGCCCCTCCCTGCCAGTCTGTCGGGCTGGGGAGGTGTTTTCAAGGACCGGCCGGTCTGGGGCCTTGGTCCCTCGAGAAGCCCTTTTCCCCTTCAAACATGTTGGGGCCTAGGGCAATCCTTTCTTTGCTTGCTTCTTGGGAAATTCCCTTCTGGGCGCTTTTCATTCCGGGCGTTTCTGGGATGTGGTCTTTCTCAGCTGGTCCTCAGCCGTCCAAGGCGAGTGGTCCCTACATCCGGAAGTGTTTGCAGTGATCTGCAACCTCTGGGGCACTCCAGGCCCTACCTTATCTGTTTATTGGTCGGGCTTTGCCCTACCTTATCTGTTTATTGGTCGGGCTGTGCCCTACCTTATCTGTTTCCTCCCCTTCGTCTCTTTTCGGGGTCCTGAGGAAACTCACAGCAGAGGGCGTACCCGCCATTCTCGTGGTACGTCGTCGCTGTCAGGCATCTGTGCTACTTACCTCTGCACCTTCCCTATTGTCCAGACCTCCTATATCAGGTCTCCTGTGCCACCCCTATTTACCGTTTCTGCTTTTGACGGCGTGGCGGTTGAGACAGCGGTTCTGAGGACCCGCGGTTTCTCTTCCCAAGTGGTTCACACCATGCTGAGGACTCACAAGCCTTCCTCTGCAAAGATGCAGTCCCCTTTTTTCCCTTGGGACTTACACTTGGTCTTAGGTGCTCTGCAGGACGCCCCTTTTGACCCTCTCAGGGACATTTCTTTTCGCCTCCTTCCCCGGAAGGTGGCGTTCCTTATTGCTCTTATCTCTGTTAGGAGGGTGTCAGAGCTGGTAGCTCTCTCCTGCCATTCTCCCTTCCTGGTGGTATACCAGGACAAGTTGCTTTCCGTCCAGGTCCGTCCTTCTTACCTGAGATGGTTTTTAACTTTTTCATCTCAACGAGAACATCGTCCTACCGTCCTCTTGTCCGGCCACTCAGCTCAAATGCAGAAGTTTGTAAGACTAAAGGTACGCATGTGAAGATGTTTTAACCTTTTGCTGGCATACTGTGAAACCATCTGACAGCTTCCTCTAAGGTGTCTTAGAAAATATATTAACGTCAGCAAAGCCCGTCAACCATCTAATAGATGGTTGATGGGCTTGGTACATCTTTGGCTGACATTTTTTTTATCAGATGTCATGAGAAAAAGCTATTTTTAACAGGCTTGATCCTTTGTTCTTACATATGGACATAAAAGGAGATAAGCTGCTGCCAAAGGTAACTGTCAGTGACTAGTTTACCTCTCCTCATTGTAGCTGCACGTTCCTCCTAACCAAGAGTGCATGTGTATGGGGGGGGGGGGGGGGGTTGGGAGAATCAGCTGTTAACCTTACGGTAGAAGCATTTGGCTCACCTCTCTCACTGCCATTGTTAACTTATATGTTAATGTGTCATCCATACTGACATCACCTCAGCGGTCTGAGATTCTCTGCCCTGTTCACATTATAAGTTGTCTCTACGGATGATCCCTAATAAATAACATGAGTGCAAACAGATTTATCAGGGGAATGAGACATTAATAAAAGTTTTCCTTTTGGTGAGGATCATGCCAAATTTATTAGTTTAACATTTTGAGCCTAAAGAACAGATTTTTCTATCCTCTGAAATCCTTTATAATATAACATCATAAAGGCTGAAAACTTCAGAAAAATTAAGGACATTCTGGAGAAAATCTGCTCAGAGTGCAGCGAACAGACTGGGTAATTTATCAGTGGTATAGTGGTAGTTGGAGATCTAAGAATTTTACTTTTAGTTCCAGAACATTTTGATGTATACTATAAGGCTCTGTTCACATAATAACTGTGTTCAGGTCTGTTGGGTTTCAGTGTTCTTAACGTCAAGAAAAACATACATTAGAGCACTAGATGTACCATCAAAAAGTACTGGAACCTTGACGGAAACCTGACATATTCCATTATAAGTTAATGGGGTCCTTTAACACTTGTTGGTATCCATTTGTAAGGGGATCCATCTACCAGTCATGGTATTGTTAAATGCAGAAACCATGATTGCAATATGGACAAGGCCTAAAGTACATGCATTTCTCTAACAGCTATTTCTCCGAGTTGCACCATTATTAATTTGAATGGGGGAAATGGAATAAGCTTCTGCTGAACAAATCTATGAATGGCTTATTTTATGTGGCTTATTTCCATACAACATCCCTGAGATCCAGTAATATTTGTGAGGCTCCCATATACATTGCATTGTTTACTTTTTTGGACAAATTTTCTTTGCTGTATACAATAACATAGTCAACTATGATTTTGTATACATCAAAATGAAACATAAAATACTGGAAACAGTTAAACAGAAACAAAAACACTGTCTGAAACCAGCCCTGTCTGTCCCTTTAACCCCTTAAGGACGCAGGGTTTTTCAGTTTTTGCACTTTGTTTTTTCCTCCTTACCTTTTAAAAATCATAACCCTTTCAATTTTCCACCTAAAAATCCATATTATGGCTTAATTCTAATTCTACTTTGCAGTGACATTAGTCATTTTACTCAAAAATTCACGGCAAAACGGAAAAAAAAAATCATTGTGCGACAAAATCGAAGAAAAAATGACATTTTGTAACTTTTGGTGGCTTCCGTTTCTACGCAGTGCATATTTCGGTAAAAATTTCACCTTATCATTATTCTGTAGGTACAAACAGTTAAAATGATACCCTACTTATATAGGTTTGATTTTGTTGTACTTCTGGAAAAAATCCTAACTACATGCAGGAAAATTTGTACGTTTAAAAATGTCCTCATCTGACCCCCTATAACTTTTTTTTTTTTTCCACGTACAAGGCGGTATGAGGACTCATTTTTTGTGACGTGATCTGAAGTTTTTATCGGTACCATTTTTGGTTTGATTGGACTTTTTGATCACTTGTTATTCATTTTTTAATGGTATAAAAAGTGACCAAAAATACGCTTTTTTGGACTTTGGAATTTTTTTACCTGTACGCCATTGACCGTGCGGTTTAATTAACGATATATTTTTATAGTTCTGACATTTACACACGCGGCGATACCACATATGTTTATTTTTATTTACACTGTTTTATTTTTTTATGGGAAAAGGGGGTGATTCAAACTTTTATTAGGGAAGGGGTTAAATTACCTTTATTAACACTTTTTTTTGCGGTGTTATAGCTCCCATAGGGACCTATAACACTGCACACACTGATCTCTCATGCTGATCACTGGAGTGTATTAGCACGTCTGTGATCAGTGTTATCGGCGCTTGACTGCTCTTGCCTGGATCTAAGGCACGGAGCAGTCATTCGTTGATCGGACACCGAGGAGGCAGGTAAGGGCCCTCCCGGTGTCCTGCAAGCTGTTCGAAATGCTGCGATTTCACCGCGGTGGTCCTGAACAGCCCGACTGAGCAGCCGGGTTACTTTCACTTTCACTTCAGATGCGGTGGTCAGCTTTGATCGCGCGTCTGAAGGGTTAATACAGGGCGTCCTTCGTTGTTAAGGGGTTAACTGGTGCTGATCCTGCTGTGTGCTTAAAAAACCCTGTTTTTCATCCTTTTATGGCTAATTCCCTTATTTATGTTGCTCACACTGCATGGAGTTCACTGAAGAGGAGGGGACTGTTCCCTTGCTTGCCCTCACATCTCATGTGGGAACTTCTTCCCTTACTCCTCAGAGGTGAAAACTGTCTGCTCTTTGCAGTGAGGCTCAGTGACATGCTCCCGACTCACAGAGCAGCCTGATCGACAAGTTGGGAACATGCACAGAGCCCTGTGTCCTGCCCACTTTCTGGAAAGAAGTATAGAGCATTTTTTTTCAGCCAAAAATATACACATTATTAACCACTGTATATTACATATTTAATGATATTATCTACAATATATAAAAAATGCAAATGACAGCGCCCATTTAACCCCTTAACGTGGTGACCCCGCGTCATATCGGGTTGGTCCCGGCATGTATCTGAAGCCGGTACCCGGGGCTAGTAGCGCGGCAGCGCGCGCTATTAACCCTTTAGACGTGGCGTTCAAAGTTGAATGCTGCATCTAAAACGAAAGTAAAACCTTAGTGCGGCTGATTGGGACCATCGCAGAGAAAATGCGGTGTCCCGATCACCTGGGATGCGGGTGGAGGTCCTCTTACCTTCCCCCGGCGTGTCCCTTCGGGATTGATTGCTCCAAGCCTTTGATGCAGGCTTGAGCAATTGATCGCCGATAACACTGATCAATGCAAAGCTGTGGCTTTGCAGTGAACAGTGCTGGCAATCAGTGTATGCAATGTTATAGCCCCCTATGAGAGCTATAACACTGCAAAAAAAAAGTGTAAAAAAAAAAAGTTAATAAATGTGATTTAACCCTTTCCTTAATAAAAGTTCAAATCCCCCCCCTTTTCCCATAAAAAAACATACCATGTAGATTAAAATAAATGTAAACATATGTGGCATCGCCGCATGCGTAAATGTCAGAACTATAAAAATATATCATTAATTAAACCGCACGGTCAATGGCGTATGTGCAAAAAAATTCCAAAGTCCAAAATAAAGTATCAAAAAGTCCGATCAATAAAAAAATGGTACCGCTAAAAACTTCAGATCACGGCGCAAAAAAGTGAGCGCTCATACTGCCCATACGCAGAAAAATAAAAAGTTATAGGGGTCAGAAGATGACAATTTTAAACATATACATTTTCGTGCATGTAGTTTTTTCCAGAAGTACGACAAAATCAAACCGATATAAGTAGGGTATCATTTTAACCGTATGGACCTACAGAATAAAACTCAGGTGTCATTTTTACTGAAAAATGTACTGCATAGAAACGGAAGCCCGCAAAAGTTGCAAAATGGCGTGTTTTTTTTTCAATTTTGTCGCACAATGATTTTTTTTTCCGTTTCGCTGTAGAGTTTTGGGTAAAATGACTGATGTTACTGCAAAGTAGAATTGTTGGTGCAAAAAATATGCCATAATATGGTTTTTTAGGTGCAAAATTGAAAGGGTTATGATTTTTAAAAGGTGAGGAGGAAAAAAACGAAAGTGCAAAAAACGAAAAACCCTCCGTCCTTAAAGGGTTAAATGCCTTTAGTTCCAATTTTAATGTGGCATACAGTTTTTTTTTTTTTCAGTTCTGGCAATTCAGCTATATAGTCTCTGTGTACTGATGGGAGGTCTATAAACAATGGGAAAATATGTACGTGCATATGTTTTCCAGCAAAGAAAGAGTTATTTAAATTGTGTAGAAGTAGCGTATAGGTCGGCACTGCAGAATTAGTACCGTGCCCGTGGATAAGAGATGAAACTAAACGGTAAAGAAATCCTGGCACTCTACGGTTGTTTTTTGTTGCTTTTTAACTGTGTGACTGAGACATGCTGAGAACAAGAGCATCATTGCCAAAGGCAAAAACTGAAGACTCTGGAAGAAGATAAAGCTGCACTTATTGGTGAATTGGACTTGGTGACAAGTAAAAGAAGTAGAGCTTTGGTCCACCAATGTGTTGCACACTATGCATTAATCTAATATGGAACATAATATAAACAGTATAGCTATTTTAATAATATAACATACCGTATTTTTCGCCCTATAGGACGCACCGGCGTATAAGACGCACCCAATTTATAGGTGCAAAATCTAACAAAATTTAGATTTTGAACCCAATAGTGGTCTTCAACCTGCGGACCTCCAGATGTTGCAAAACTACAATTCCTAGCATGCCAGGACAGCCGTTTGCTGTCCGGGTATGCTGGGAGTTGTAGTTTTGCAACATCTGGAGGTCCGCAGATTGAAGACCATTGCATAGGAGGTAATACTCACGTGTCCCCGCCGCTCCGGACCCGTCACCACTGCCCTGGATGTCGCTCCATCGCTGTCGCCGTCGCTCCGGAACATCTCTGCTGCCGGCCGGGTATCCTCGCTCTCCGTCACCACCATCACGTCGTTACGCATGCCGACGCACGTACGCGACGACGTGATGACGAGGAAGGAGAGCGCCGGCCATACAGGGGATCCCTGAACTGAGAAGGCAGGAGAAGTAAGGTCCCTCCCGGTGTCCTGTAAGCACTAACCCGGCTATTCAGTCGGGCTGTTCGGGACCGCCGCGGTGAAATCGCGGCGGTCCCGAACAGCCCGACTGAACAGCCGGGTTAGTGTCACTTTCTCTTCAGATGCGGCGGTCAGCTTTGATCGCCGCGTCTGAAGGGTTAATACAGGACATCACCGCGATCGGTGATGTCCTGTATTAGCCGCGGGTCCCGGCCGTTGATGGCCGCAGGGACCGCCGCGATAGGGGTGTATTCGCCGTATAAGACGCACCGACTTTTTCCCCCACGTTTTGGGGAAGAAAAAGTGCATCTTATACGACGAAAAATACGGTACTTTTTGATACTGAGATAAAATGAACATGCCATCATTCACAATGCAGAACGAGGTTGTGCCATTCATCACGCAGTATGCAGCTAGAAAACAGGTGGAAATCACCCAAATTGACAATTAAATGGCACAGCCCTAAAGTTGTTGTGTATGTAAATAGATAATTAGAGTAATGATTTTGCTATAACCCACTAAAGAAGTCATTAGCATTTTATGTTCCTAATGTAATGTTTGGGGAATTATGTATATTGAATAGTTTGTCCTGCTGAGAAAGCAATGGAATCCATTCAAGCTCTGCTGTTATTGTTTTAACCCAGGATTTCTTAGACATGCAAGAAAGAACAAAATTAAGTATATGATATGAAAATAGGGATTAGCAATATCAGAATTCACACCAAAAAGAGCCTTGTAAATACATTGGTACAGAGAATTGAGGATATATTGGACAATAAGCCAGTTACAATGGATCTTATATAGGGCTAAACCATATTTCATGTAAGGATTTGCATGTGTATTATTAAACTAGAGCTAGAGTTAGACCCAGAGACCCAGTCTTACTCACAGCTTTGGGGTGACAGTGGCTCAATAATGTTTCTAACTAAGGTTTCTAAACAGTAGCAGAAGAAATGAGGAACACGTGGCATTTTGGTGCCTGAATGAATGGAGGAAGTACTAGGAACACTGAGATGATGTCACGGTAGCCCGGGGTCCTGCCTCCCTGACTGTCAGTCTGACTCCCAAGGGGATTATAAAGCTTGATTGTGTAAGTATAGACGAGCCTAAGATGCCATTAACCCCTTAAGGACCACGGTTTTTACGTTTTAGCATTTTCGTTTTTTCCTCCTCACCTTTTAAAAATCATAATCCTTTCAATTTTGCACCTAAAAATCCATATTATGGCTTATTTTTTGCACCAACAAATCTAATTTGCAGTGACATGAGTCATTTTACCCAAAAATCTACGGAGAAACGGAAAAAAAAATATCAACAAAATTGAAGAAGAAATGCCGTTTTGTAACTTTTGGGGGCTTCCATTTTTACGCAGTACATTTTTTGGTACAAATGACACCTTATCATTATTCTGTAGGTCCATATGATTAAAATGAAATCCTACTTATATAGGTTTGATTTTGTCGCACTTCTGGAAAAAATCATAACTACATGCAGGAAAATGTATACGTTTAAATGTGTCATCTTCTGACCCCTATAACTTTTTTATTTTACTGCTATTAGGCAGTATGAGAAATCATTTTTTGCGCCGTGATCTGAAGTTTTTACCGGAACACTTTTTGAATTGATCGGACTTTTTGATGGCCTTTTATTCATTTTTTCATGATATAAAAAGTGACCAAAAATATGTTATTTTGGACGTTAGAATTTTTTTGCATGTACGCCATTGACAGTGCAGTTTAATTAATGATATATGTTTATAGTTTGGACAATTACGCACGCAGCAAAACCACAAATGTTTATATTTATTTTTATTTACATGGTTTTTTTTAGGGAAAAAGGGGGGTGATTTGGACTTTTATTAGGGAAAGGGTTAAATCACATTTATTAACTTTTTTTTAACACTTTTTTTCTGCAGTTTTATAGCTCCGATAGGGGGCTATAACACTGCACACACTGATCTTTTACACTGATCACTGCAAAGCCATATCTTTGCATTGATCAGTGTTATCGGTGGTCGATTGCACAAGCCTGCATCTCAGGCTTGGAGCAATCAGTCGCCAACCGGACGCGCCGGAGGAAGGTAAGAGGACCTCCGCTCGTGTCCCAGCATTGGTCCCGATCAGCCCCACTGAGCAGCTGGGAAGATTTTGCTTGTGTTTTAGACACGGCGTTCAACTTTGAACGCCGCGTCTAAAGGGTTAATATCGCACGGCACCGCGATCGCTGCCACATGCTATTATCCCCGGGTCCCAGCTTTAGTTACATGCCGGGACCAACCTGATATGACACGGGGTCATCGCGTGAGCCGGCCAAGGACGTAAATAAACGTCCTTGGTCATTAAGGGGTTAAAGGTATGCCTAGAATATGCTTGTGAAGCCCTAGTGCACGGAGTATGCACAAGCATATTCTTGGTGAAAGTTTCGCTTTAAGATAAAAAAAACTTCCAGAGGAGGGCAAAGTATAGTGGTGGTGTACCTTTATCTTTATGGTATTCTGCCATGCGGAAATTCTGTTCTATCTTTCCAGATGCAGAATACCAGGAACATTGCCATCACTGCACAAAGAAATGAAGGCATAGCCATGATTTAGGAATTATGGCTATAAGTTGGAGCAATATATTGGAGGAATATATTTTGCATTGCCATTTTATATGATGGTTTTTGACATGAGATCAGAAAATGAGGATGGGAAATGAGGTTGGGATATGAGGACAGGATTTGAGGACGGGATATGAAGTCGGAATATGAGATTTGGATTTGAGGTTGGGATATGAGGATGGGATATGAGGTTGGGATATGGGGATGGGATATGATGTTGAGATAGGAGGATGGGATATGAGAACGTGTTATGAGGTTGGTATATGAGGACAGAATATGAGGTCTGGATATGAGGACAATATATGAGGTTGGGTTATACGGATGGGATATGAGGTTAGGATATCAAGATGGGATATGAGGTTGGCACATCGTGACTGGATATAAGGTCAGAATGTGAGGTCAGGATATTAGGACGAGATATGAGGATTGGATTTGAAGTCAGGATATAAGGATGGGATCTAAGGTTAGGATGTTGGAATATGTGGATGGAATATGAAGAAAGTATATGAAGAAGAAATATGAGGACAAGAGCATCATTACTGTTTTTCCTTTCCCACAAGGTTTAGGTAGGAAGACTGGGCAACACCAGGTATTTGTAGAAGATGAAGGAAGAAGTCCTCTTGATCAGGCCCTGCTCGTATCCCAGGGTTAGAAAACTATCCAGGTCAGAATGAAGTGGGTATAGTCAATGAATAATTTATTGTTAAATAAAATAACAAACATGGGTAGCAGGGTGACACATTTCAGGGTGTATTGATCCCTTTCTCAGATTGGAAGGGTAAGTCACCCAAACTGTGTCATTCTGCTACCCAGTTTGTTTAACCTCAGAGCCCTTAACAAAGCTGCTACACCGGCTAAACATCTGAAAGGTTGAAGGGGTGTTTTTAAATGCAGTGAACAGTTTAGGCAGTGTTGTGAGCCAATACCTTACCTGGATTAGAATAGAGTCATATACACTAATGAAGTGCACTGTATAGTTAATAGACATACATTCCACTGTCATAGGGCAATAAAGACTGGATGCTGGTGAGAGCAGCACACCAGTATAATCCACACAATTTCTTTTTAATAATTCAAATAGTTTTTTTTTTTAAGTTTAAATTTAATTTAAATATATAAAAAAAAAAAAAATATATATATATATATATATATATATATATATATATATATATATATCTATCAGAAGGCTGGATTGTGAGTCGCTCACCCTGTGCACGCCTACCTCACCACCTGTGCCGCAGACAGGCTGGTACCGCCTCCGGCTACTCACTTGTAAAGAAAAGAACAAGGTCCGGCACTAGGTTGGTTGCAGGTAAAAACTTCTTATTTCTTTATTTCAAGATTCTGCAGTACAAGGTTGAAAGGCTGACGCGTTTCGCTAAAGCTTAATCGTAGACTGCCGTACAATCACAGAAAACAACTTAAAATACCCAAGGTGTAAGTCACATGACTAACCTCATCATTATTAGTAACATATCCATATAAAACCCGGAATTGGAATCCATTTGAAGCATTGCATATGGTGTCTGTTCACACTTATCAAATACTATGCACTGTGTTAAAACTGTTTCATATTTATAACTTGCAGGACTAAGAACTTCCATATCAATACATTGTATCATGTTATTAACATGGATTTTAACCTCTACTAATTCTATATTTTTGGAAACCGCAGTGCATGTAATTAAGGTGTGAACTGGATATACAAATTATCATATATATAGGTAAACCAAAAAAAGGGGGGGGGGGGGGGGGAAAGGGAGGGGGAAAAGAAGTGACTTAGGTAAAAATAGGTATGCACACGGGAAAGGCACACATTGCGATTGACACGTGATGTTACATATTGTTGCACATTATGTGAGAAAATATCAATATTTATACCTAAGCGTCAATAGGATGTAATGAGAGGGAACCTCTATGATTATGAACAGTTTTTTATATATATTATATTATGCCGTTTATATCATTAATAGTATTAATTATTTTTCACTATTATTTATTATTTTTATTATTTTTTATTTTTTATTAATATTATTATTTGTTATTATAATGTTTTATTGATGTTATTACTACATTTTATACTTTTTTATATTTTTTAATTTTTATTATTATTTTATGTGTTATTTGTTAGATACTTGTAATGTGTACTATGAATTAAATCTAAATTTCCTCATTATTAATAATATCTAAATATAAATACTATTATTACTGTTCATTACCATAGGGTTAACCCATAGTTGCCCTGTATTGTTGGGTATAATTTATCAATAATTACAGTATCATACTGTTGCATCATTAATTTATTCTATATTTTATAACCTATTAATATTTAGCTTAGTTATGAATACTGTTTTGCAAGACATGACCTGGCAACAATGCAGTTCTATGGACAGGTTAACATCATATCCATTCTTTTATTTAGACCCTCTGGGTACCTAGTTCCCAAGAGGAACATCCAGTAGGTCTCGCGTTTGTACATCCTTTACTTAAGATCTCTGCCTCTTGGCCCCAGGGATATTTTTTCTATTCCCGAGACACGGAGGCTATTTGCCTCCCCCCCCCCCATGTGTTTCTCTGAAATGACGGGATAACATGGAGATGCCCGGTAGATTACTCCTAATGTCCGACACATGTTTTCAGAATCTCATTTTTAGTGAGTTGCCAGAGCAACCCACATATTGCAATGTACAAATTGTGCATGTCGCCACATACACGATGTTTTTAGTATTACAATTTATGTAACTCTGTATATTGTGTGCCTTACCCGTAGTGCATGATGTCACTTGATTTGAAATATTCATATAATCACAAGTTAAACACCTGTTGTGCCCACATTTCCAGTTGCCTTTAGAATTGAGCCAATTACGGCTATTTGTTTTGTTGTTACTTTTACTTTCAAAAAGGCTTGAAGATATTTTAGACCCTATGGAGGGGCCCCTCCTAGATACAATAGCAATGCCTTCCGCTACAATATTTCTTAAGGCTGGATCAGTTTCAAGAACTGGGATGCATCTATTTATTTTATTCTTTATTTTATTAAACTGGACACTATAGGGTGTAACAAAAAAGAGTCTCTTAGATTAAAATTTACTAATTTTGCCTCCTGCATTGTGTGATTCTCCCTGTTCTTGTCTCCTCCTAGAATATGCAACTAGGTCTCTCCGATCAATCTCATAGATTCTCCTGTGTGACTGGTTCAGGATTTTGTCATTATAACCTCTGTTCTTCAACCTGTCACACAGGTCTTCTGCTGCTACTTTAAACTCCTCATCTCTAGAGCAGTTGCGCCTAATCCTACATAGCTCCCCAAATGGGATGTTATCAAGAACATGCTTTGGGTGGCAAGAGGATGCCCGTAATATAGAGTTAGTCGCCGTTTCCTTCCTATAAGGAAGGACTTCTATGACGTCCTCTCTGCCCACCAAAGTGAGGTCTAGGAAATTAATACCATCTTTATAAAAAAACTATGTAAACCCCAAATTGAGATAATTAGACCCAATGTACTTAACAAATTCCCTAAACTCATCTTCTGAGCCCTTCCAGATTATTAGAATATCGTCAATAAAGCGCCTTATCCAATGAATACTGTTCAAGTATGGGTTATCAATACAGTGGTCCCTCAACATACGATGGTAATTCGTTCCAAACGACCCATCGTTTGTCGAATCCATCGTATGTTGAGGGATCCGTGCAATGTAAAGTATAGGAAGCTGTACTCACCTGTCCCCGTCGCTCCGGACCAGGTCCTCACCGCTCCCGATGCTGTCCCAGGGGCTCCCGATGCTGTCCCGCTGCTCCGGTGTCTTCTTCGCGATCCTCCGGTGTCTTGCGCATGTTCTGCAGGGTCCGGGCCTCGCTTTCTGGTGAAGTTATTACGCTGCTGCGCCGGCGCGGCGTGCGTAGTGACGTAATAACGACACCGGAAAGCGAGGCCCGGACCCTGGAGAAGATGCGCAAGACACCGGAGGATCGCGAAGTGGACCCGGAGCAGCGGGAATAGGTAAGTGAACCTGCTGGGGCACATTACCCTGCTATTCGACAGCAGCTTAAGCATTTTGCGCTGTCGGATAGCAGTTAATGCGATGGCCCCGACATATAAAAGCATCGTATGTCGATGCTGACATCGACATGCGATGGCCTCTGAGAGGCCATCGTATGTCGATTTTATCATATGTCGGGGCCATCGTAGGTCGGGGGGTTACTGTATTGAATATAAACTGTGATTCCCAATGGAACATAAAAATGTTCGCGAACGAGGGGGAATATTTCACCCCCATCGAGGCTCCCCTGGTCTGAAGGAAATAATCACCATCGAACATAGCGAAATGCATCAGACTTTCAACCTTGTACTGCAGAATCTTCAATGTGTATGTATATATAAATCAGAGTTCAGCAGCACACAAAGTGGTGATAAAATCAGTGGTTGTTTTATTTACATCACCAGAAAAAACAGAAGCAACATTTCCGCAGCCTCACGCCGCCGTTCTCGTACATCTGTTTTTTCTGGTGATGTAAATAAAACAACCACTGATTTTTTCACCACTTTGTGTGCTGCTGAACTCTGATTTTTTTACTACAAGCGGGACCCCTCACCAAGGTCTTTTTTCAGCGTGCACCCTTTTACCTTTGAACTTTGATCAGTTGTGCTGCTCCTCTACCATATATATATATATATATATATATATATATATATATATATACATATATTATTATTATCATTATTTTTTTTGGGGGTGGGGGGACTTTAGTAAGAGTTTATTTTCCCATGGGGGATAACCCCTTAAGGGTTGTATTTAGCCATGTAATGTAGGGACAAACATATGACTGCTTTGCCCATCACACGCTTTGGCATGATGCTCGAAATGGCCATAGGCTTGTCTCTATATTACATGACCTTTGCCTAATAAAGAGGAGAGGCTGGTGAGGGCTGTGGGTGCTTTTTTCTTCAGTGACTGAGACTTTATTTAATTTCCAGTCAACAGTAGGCGAAAACCAGAAACATCAGGAAAAAAAAAACTTCCATGCTTTGTGTTAGAGAAAATATCAAATTTCCAAAGAAAGAAAAAAAAAGAACATTTGCATAAGAACACTGAAACTGGACATCTGAGATGTGTGACTGGCTTTTTGGACTGATGATGAGCCTAACTATGAGATCTTCAGAAGTAACAGAAGGCAGTATGTACTCTGCTGGAGCAGTAAAAGACTCTTTAAATGACTAGAATGATCAGTCAGGCATGGTGGAGGATCAGTGCGAGTGCTGGGATTTACAGCAACATCTGGAATTGGTGATTTATTTTTTGATTGAAGGCGTCAAGAACACTGAGAAATCCAAACTCATTTTAATACATCATGCAATACCCTCCGCAACGCATTTGATGGGCCAGGAAAACTTATTCTACAGAGAGATAATGACATTGAGCACACTGGTCTAATGATCAAGGCAAACGAATAAAAGAAGCTGCTAATAGTTATGACATTTATACCCTGACTGGATCATGTTGAGCCTACAATGGAGAGGGATTAAGATGTAATTAGTAATGATAAACCGAATTATCGCACACAAAGCTGCTGCGTCTACCGTTAACAGGACACTATCATGTATTAGTAAGGGCACAGCTTCTGGATTAAAGGTATCATTTTACCACTTTATGACAAAATGTGTTGCTACTAATATATATAGTCAAAAATATATTTATTTACATTAATGAATTATAATTGTCTCTTATAAAGTATACCTGTCATTTAAAAAAAAATTGCCATGTCACAGAGACATGTTTAAAGTTTTGATTGGTCAGGTCAAAACACAAGAAGCACAAACACACTTAACTCCCGTCTCGCAGAAATCCCCATCAAGACCAATACACTTCTATAGGAGTCCACACTCCCATTCAAACCTCTGCAGAATTTCTGCTTGGATTCCACACCAATTCCGCACCAATTCTGCACAAAATCCACACAAGCGGAAGCGGAATTGGGGCGGATGAGCGGAAATACTGCCGTGTGAATAGACCCTTAGGCTGCATTTATTTAAGGGTTTGGTATCTGAATTTATTTGTGCTTCTATAGTGGTTAGGGATGTTAGAAGAAGTGAGGGGCTTAAGAAGTATCAGAAATAAACTCTACAGTCAGCAGTTGAAGTGGTCTTGGAGGTTTGAGCCAGAATGAAAAGAAGGAGTAAAAGTCACATCAGAGAAGACGTCACCTGTAAGTCACTGGTATTATAGAGGATATGTCATCTATTCTGACCTGCATTATTATAAATCATTGAATTACCCAGAGAAAATTCTGGAACAAATTTCCTAATAACTTGAGTGATGTTGCTCTGTAATACCTACTGGAAATGGAGAGCCTGTCCTACATAAAGATTTTTGTGATGGTAGTAATTGATATTAGCTATGATATCAACTTTTTGTTATAGTACAGTGTATAAGCTTGTGGACTGCAGTCGTTGCAAAATCATTAGCTACAGAAAGGCTGGGTTCCCACCGTCACATGCATCCGGTGGCATCCTGTTCTCAGTTGGGATGCTAACATATTTTGTGGCATACAGCTGTGAATACCATGCCATTTTAATGACCTGAATGGAGTCACTATGTTTTCTGCTGGAATGCTTAATTTAATGGGATTCCATAGTGTAGTCTGCTGTGCTATTGTGTCCTGTTTAGTCAGTATATAATAGTGGAAAACCTGCTGTATGACACAGTATACATTGCCATCCCCTACTCTGTGACAAACAGACAGGCAGACATGTGACAGACATATATATGAACCCAGCCATAGTCTCTGTGTTGCCCAAATTTAACTGACAACTGGGTGTTACCCTTCCCCTTGTCCATAGGATGTGTCATTAAATAGTCTAATACTGTCAGCAATTCTAGGAGGAATAACACAAAGGGGGACATTTATCAATGTTTGCTTTTGTATTCCTTTTTTTAGTTATTTTTTTCTTACTATTTTTTTGCTTATGTGCGACTTATTTATCAACTTCTTTCAGCCTGTTGATAAATTTCGTTCACTTAAGCACTTTTTCTTTTTTTTGCTTTTTCTGCTCCTTGTCTGAGCTGGAGTAAATTTAGTAGGTTTTTTCATGTGATGCGACTTTTTTGCCACTTTCGCACTTGATAAATCTCTGACCACTGCAAGTCAGAAATCACTTTTTGCTTTGGTAAGCAAGATTTTTATTTTTTGCTTAGGACACTGAACATGCAAAAAGTCGCAGAAAAAAGAGCGTAGTCGCACGTCCGACTTTTTTGCGACAATTTTAAGCAAAAAAAAAAACTACTAAATGCTTTGATAAATGTCCCCCAAAGTGTTTACTAAAAATAGAAGGATCTAATTGTTGTGATGATTATTGTACATTCTGCCTGTGACTTAGGCTAGGTACACACTGCCGTTGTTCTCCGACCTGTTCAGGATCCGCCTGGTTCTTTTTTTTTTGGGCCAAATGTACTATGAATGGGTCTGGGCACAACCAAACCCTCTGCTTGTCCCGCTGCTTGTCCAGTTGCCAGAAGGAATCAGGAAGAACTTTTTTTTTTACTCATTAGCAAATTGACCTTTCCTAGTCAAGGGCAGTTTTTCATTTCAGCTTGTTCAACCAAAGTTAAAATACATAAAATATTCAACTTTACAAGGGCCATCATGTACCATATGCTATTTATAATCCTGGAGTCTTGGTGGGGCATTGGGGGATATGCACCTTTGGGTTCCCTTAGGCACTAGGGTCTGAGTATTACCTCTGCACCCCCTATAGCGATGCCCTTGGTAGACATACTAAAATGTTTAGATCATATTCACATCAACTACTAGATGTGTTCAGTCATAGCCTTAGACTGAGTTATTTATTTTTTGTGGGTTCCACAAATAACTTATTAATCCATATTACGACATGTTCTGTGGAAATATTAAAATCATAGCATCAAATGTAACAGAGCATTTCAAACTTTCTCTACTAGAGCCTCACCCAAGAGATCAAAGTGATGCCGGGCCCTCACCAGACAGACCAGGGGGATGCTGGGCTTCACCATCTGTGATAATGGTCAATGCAAACATTTAAAATGTTGCTCAGTCTACTTTTATCTGTCTCCTAAATTCAGTATAACTTAAAAATAAGCACAAATTTGCAAAATCAGAAGTAATACCTCACCTACCCTGATCCCCAGCCACAGCCGTTTAAATGTCTCCAAGTCGCTACTCATCACCACTTCTTCCTGGTTCCTCTGACGGGTCATGCGGTAAAAACTGCCTGCTCAGATTGTCATAGACTAAGATGGGGCATTTCTGTGGCCAGTGATTGGCTACGCGGGGCAGTTTTTGAGAAGATGATGCGCCACAGTAACCAGGGAAAGGCGATGACAAGTGGAGATCGGGATTGGGGCATTGAGCTAAGTGAGAATTACTACTTTTTTTCACACACCCCTCCAACCATGTATAAAAATGGAAAGCCCATTTAAGTGTGACACTGGACATTGCTCTAGTTTGAAATCAGATTCTTCCATATGGATTAAATTGAGCTTGAAAGAAGATACCCACAATAATGAAAAAGGTCAGGAAAGGGACTACTCTGTGGGGCTAACCTTTTTTTGACTTGCTTAGTCAGTGTGGGCTACAATGCTTTCTACTTTTCAGAACTCTCATTATTCCCATAAAGATATTTTCAAAGCCATTCCATAGAATTGTTTATAAACTGTCTAGGGGAGTATGCATTATTTATCCGGTAGAAGTGATCATGGGCTGTGCATCTGTGCTGCTCAGTGTTAACTAGAACGTCTGACAGGTGCAGGTGCACCCTATTCACAGGAAGAATATTGCATACTAGGAACAGAATTACAGTGATCTAGTCTGCCAAGACAGCGACTAGAATAAATAATTAAAACCACAATATATACAACGGACAAGTAAAGAATAATCGACTTTAAAGAGCTAAGTAAGAAACTCTCATAGTATTTATCTTAAAATTTAGCATTACTTTGTGATGTTTATAACATTTTATTGAAAATAGTACATATTATTTTTACATTAAAACCATTATTTGTGATATTTGCCATAGGTACATGCGTTATAGCACTCCTTTATCTCAGAAGAACTAAATATTTTGTAACAAATAGGAAGATAAAGTGTTTGGATAAGTCTAATTCACCTATGGCTGTATTCCAAAGTGTAGGGAGCTCTGGATACAGTATTGCAGCATCTGTGAGAAATAAGATTACTTATTTTATTGGACAATATTAAAGCTAATAATAAAGTGCAGGAATAGGGTACACCAGTATCAGACCTCACATGGTCCTTCAAGGTTTCCTAAGTTATTAACCCCTTAACAACATCGGACATAAATGTACGTTCTGGTGAGCTGGTACTTAACGCACCTGAATGTACATTTACGTCCTAAACATAACCACGAGCATCGGAGCGATGCTTGGGTCATGCGTGGCAGGTCCCGGCTGCCAATAGCAGCCAGGGACCTGCCAGTAATGGGGGACATCCGCGACCACGCGGATTACCACCATTAACCCCTCAGATGCCGTGATCAATGTAGATCACGGCATCTGCACCATTGCGGTCACTAAAATGGATGATCGGATCGCCTGCAGCACTGCCTCGGTGATCCAATCATCCAGAACGGCAGACTGAGGTCCCTTCAGCTGCCTCCACTGCTTTCCATGGGTCTTCTGCTCTGGTCTGCGATTGAGCAGACCAGAGCAGAAGATGACCGATAATACTGATCAGTGCTATGTCCAATGCACAGCACCGAACAGTATTAGCAATCGAATGATTGCTATAAATAGTCCCCTATGGGGACTATAAAAGTGTAAAAATAAAAGTAAAAAAAGTTTTTAAAAAAGTAAAAAATGTGAAAAAAAACCTCCCCCAATACAAACGCAAATTGCCCCATTTTCCCTATTTTACCCCCAAAAAGTAAAAAAAAAAATATTTTACATACATATTTGGTATCACTTCGTGCGTAAATATCTGAACTATTAAAATAAAATGATACCGTACGGTGAACGGCGTGGACATTAAAAAAAAAAAAAAAAAAGTAAAAAATAGCTGCTTTTTTTTATAACATTTTATTCCAAAAAAAGTTTGTAAAAAGTGTATTAAAAGTTTTATATAAGCAAATATGGTATCAATAAAAAGTAAAGATCATGGCGCAAATACGGAATACCGCCGCTTATACGGAAAAATGAAAAAGTTAAAGGTCTTCTAAATAGGGGGATTTTAAACGTACTAATTTGGTTTAAAAGTCCTTTATACCGTTAGTACAGCGTGAAAACGAAACCTTCCAAAATTAGCTAAATTGCGGTTTTCTTTTTTATTTCCCCACACAAATAGTATTTTTTTTGGTTGCGCCATACATTTTATGGTAAAGTGAGTGATGGCATTACAACAGACAACTGGTCGTGCAAAAAACAAGCCTTTATACTAGCCTGTGGATGAAAATATAAAAAAGTTATGATTTTTTGAAGGAAAAAACAAAAACGTAAAAATAAAATTAAGGCCCAAATGGGCTGAGTCCTTAAGGGGTTATACTTTTCCCCTATCCTAATAAGTGTCTGATTGCGGGGGGTCCAACTGCTGTGACCCCTTGTGAGGTTGAGAATGAGTACTCGAGTCACTCCTCGGAATGGAGGGGCGAGTTGTGCATTCATTTCCTACAGTGCTGCTGAAGATAGTGGAGAACAGTGCTTAGCTAGCTCTGGCAGCACCAAAGACATTGAATGGAGCAGCAGAGTGAATGTGTGGGATGATGGGGTGATTGGCCCAGTGGTTGCCCCCTTTCACACCATGATCACAAACTTATTCCCTTATCCTGTGGATAATATGGTTTTCATGTCGAGCAGGGATACCTGCTGCCATGAACTGACTCCCACCATCTCCCCCCCCCCCCTATTGAGGTGACATCTTTCTAATAGGGTGGCCTTAACCATGGTGATGGTCCTTCCGCTACTTAGATGCAGGATGGTCCTACACTGAGCTGACTGCTAGCATTACCACCTACCACTTGTATAGGTTGGTCATATGGTCAAAAGAAATGCTGCTCATTCACAGAAGTGCAGTACCAACAGATAGGACATTGGGGAAAAAATTAAGAAAAGTATGCAAAATATATATATATATATATATATATATATATATATATATACATATTCTTGGGGGTTAGGGGTACCCAAGTAATTGATGTACAGTGAGGGATGGTCTGCTAAATTGTTAAGTTAGTATTGCAGCCACTATTCTGGCCCAGCCAATGTAGAGGGAGTAAAAATACATACAGTGTATGCGTTGTAGGTTACTGGGTACCGTACAGGAGCGGGGAATCTAACAATAGGCATTCATACAGATATTGAATGGAGTTACAAAATTTACTGGAAAATCCCTTTACATTATAGTAACATCATTTTTAAGGATGAAACAAGACAAGAGTTCTTCAAGTTCAACCTAAAACCCTACTGTGTTCAACCTAAAAACCATCTAGTATCCATAACCTGTAATATTATTACACTCTAGAAAACCATCCAGGCCCCCCTTGAATTTTATCGAGTCAGACATCACAATATCATATGACAGAGGGTTCCATAGTCTCACTGCTCTTATAGTAAAGAATCTCTGTCTGTGATGATTGTGAAACCTTCTTTCCTCTAGATGTAGAGATTGCCCGCTTGTCATGGTTACCGGCCTAGGAATAAAAATATCACTAGAAAGATCTCTATACTGTCTGTTCATATATTTATACATTGTTATCAGATCGCCCCTAAGACGTCTTTTCTCTAAACTAAATAACCCCAAGCTTGATAACCTGTCTTGGTCACGTAATCCTCCCATACTATCAATTATCTTTGTCGCCCTGCTCTGCAACCTCTCCAGATCGGTCAGGTCCTTCTTATATACAGGTGCCCAGAATAATTTACATATGTCCTCCCCCAGTTCCAGCATCCTCATTTTATGTACTAAACTTTTGTGTGGCACGGTATCAAATGCCTTAGAAAAGTCCAGATATATAACATCCACAGCTTCACCCCGATAATTATACAATTATCAGCTATGCTATATGATCAAATATATATAAAATGAAATGTAATTAGACACACACACGTATATATATATATATATATATATATATATATATTTACACATCACTGTAAAGGTGAAGAACACAATGAATAAAGGCATTGCCAAAGGATATTGTTTTGTGCATGACAACACTGTAAGTCTGGGTTAATATATATAAATATATAAATATATATATATACGGTATATTAAACATATTGTGTTTCCTTTCTTGGAACACTTTTTTGTTTTCTAGCATAGAATAACCTTCTCAAATGATAGTAGTTTATTTATACCAATAGGTAAAATGCTGACCTTGTTTTTCCCCTTTTCATTATGCTACTTATCTGCTGACCTACTGTAAAGCAAACCGTAAGGATGACACAAAAAATGTGCTGGCATCTGACACGTATACTTATACTGTACAACCAGCATCATAATACTGTGCGAACATTGGAAAATCATAGATCTCACTTACAGAAAGTAACAGATACTGACATATAAATGACTACAATACAACTACTACAACCACAGTGAAAACTAATGGACATAAAATATCTACAATGAATGTGGAATTAGGTTTTGTTTCTTATTTTTCAAGCTAGTGCAATTTGAAATTTGGCAATGCCCCCATACTCAGTTAGCACACAAGGCTATTATCCTATTATCCCCAAAGGCTTCCATGCTGCTGTGGTCTTTAGTCCCACAGTCAGTAACAACTGTTGCAGGGCATACAGCAACCGATTCCAGGGCATACAGCAGTGGTTGTCATAACTACACCTCCTTTTTGGATATCTGTGTTATGCCTGTTTTCTGGTCCACAAAAAAGCAACAGGAAACAAGCAGAGAGCATAAAAGGGGAAGATACATACATACAGTGAATCGTGCAAAACAAGATATGGAATGGCCCGGCAGAGCAGGATTAAGGCTGCAGCATCAGTTATGTAGAGCTGTGGTGGAGTGCACGTGGAACCCCGTAGGGATGCCAATATGGGAGGTGCAAAGTCCGTGTGGAGAACGATGAATACAAAAAGAAGCAAAAAGACTGCACACACCATAGGCAAAGGAGCTTTAATGCAGCATACCAGGTAACAAACAGGTGGAAGGAGGGAGGCGGGGAACGTACACCTGGACAGGCTGTTTCATGCCGGAAACGGCGCTTCTTCAAGCTACAGCGCTTCTTCAAGCTGGTATGAAGAAGCGCCGTTTCCGGCGTGAAACAGCCTGTCCTGGTGTACGCTCCCCGCCTCCCTCCTTCTACCTGTTTGTTACCTGGTATGCTGCATTAAAGCTCCGTTGCCTATGGTGAGTGCAGTCTTTTTGCTTCTTTTTGTATACATACATACAGTGTTTTCCACAAAATGAGACACCGTCCTATATTCATTTTTCCTCAAGAAGACACACTATGGCTTATTTTCAGGGGATGTTTTATTTTTATTATGGTAAGTATATACCGATAGTTACCATATACCATATACTGGTAGTTCTTATCATCCCCCCCCCCCCTTATATGCCCACATTTCTCGTTTGCCCCCTCCTTATTTGCCAGTGTTTCTCAACCAATGTGCCTCCAGCTGTTGCACAACTACTACTATGAGCTGTAGTTTTGCAACAGCTGGAAGCACATTGGTTGGGAAACACTGTTATATGCCCTGAAGCTGTAGAGTTTATCTTGAAAATAACATCCTTCAATATAAAGACATCTGGTACAAACAAACGAATGGCACAGCAATGGGGACTCCCATCTCTTGTGCATTCGCAAACATATTTCTGGCTGTTTTTGAAAGAAACTATATTTTTTCTCCTGCTAACCCATATGTTAAATTTATAAAAGTGATATGGCATTATGTGGATGACGTATTCGTGGTTTGGAGTGGCAGTGAAGCACAGTTTTATGATTTTGTACATTTTCCTAGATGTTTTAGTGAAGATCGAAAATGACAGAATTATTATAACAGGATACAAAAAACCCACTGCAAAAAATGCCTTGTTGCATTATAATTCATCGCACACTAATCATACCCGTAACAGCATCTCTTTTAGTCAAAGGGTTCGTCTTAAAAGAATTAACAATGACGAAAAAAAATGTCCAGGATCAAGTTTCCGATCTGAAAAATAAACTTCATAACCGGGGGTACCCAGAGAAAATATTAAAACATGCAAGAGAAAGAGTAGAGAAGATGGAACGCAGGGAATTATTAAAAACTAATCCAAAAAGTACTAGGTTTACTTTTAATAGGTTTACTTTTGTATTCCCTAATACACCAATGAATGAAATAATCAGAAAAGCCATAGTGAACAACTGGTATATCCAGCAACAAGATAAAGACCTCGCAGAGATTACTGAACAAAACCCCATAGTAACATACAGAAGAAGCACGGCCATTGGAGATTATATTAATAAACAAGCACAGAAAAATGAGAAAAAGAAAAAAATGCATTGGTTGTCTGAACTCAGACCTACTGGTAATTATACCTGTGGGTCGTGCTCCTTCTGTAGTTACAATTCAGGAGGTTACAACATTAGAATAAAACAATTCACTATATGCAGATCAGATTTTGTAGTATATGTAATTTTCTGTGACTGTGGATACTTTTAAGTTGGTAAGACAATATGTCCTCTTTTCCATCGAATAAGAGAACATTTCAAGTCGTTCAAAACTGGAATAGGAGCAACTAAACTTATCTCACATGTCACAGAAATTCATAAAGGTTCGTCCAAGTCATTCAAATTTGCCGTTATTGAAATAATCGAACAGTCAGACAGAAAAATAAACAGTCATCAACAGTTACTAGTCAAAGAATCCACATGGATATCTAGATTAAATGCTACAGAAGGTCTAGGACTGAATGAAAGTAACAAAAGGAATTATAATTAATTACATTGATGTTCTGTTTCATGGTTCACCCTTAAGGAGTAGTTTGTTTTTAAAGTTTTATTTATGCACAAAGAGAAAGAAAGGAAATCCTTCCCCCCCCCCCACTCCTTTTTTCCCTGTTTGTATGGTTACCATGGTAATTGTATACCTCACCTTTACAAACACTCACTCCTGTGTAATTAAGCTAGGGGCCCGACAAAGAGGATAGACTGTTACATGCCCATTCTCTCTCTTCATATGCCCATTCCCCTCAATTCTCATATGCTCATTCCCCCACCCTTATTTTATGTTCACTGTTTGAACATGAAGGGGGAGATATATCAAAACCTGTGGAGAGGCAAAGTTGACCAGTTGCCCATAGCAACCAATCAGATCACTTCTTTAATTTTTCACAGGCCTTGTTAAGAATGAAAGAAGCAATCTGATTGGTTGCTTTGGGCAACTGAGTAACTTTGCCTCTCCACAGGATTTGATAAATCTCCCCCGAAATGGAGAGAAATTAACTGAATTTCTCCTCCATTTCATGAACCATGCCCACCTGGCCTGCTATACAGCATTCTTATTCCCATGCAGATGCACCATAGAGTACTGGGAGGAAGTGGCTTTAACTTCCTCCCATTGCTAGGCAGCCGCAGGGATTTGGGAGCCGCCACCGCACAGAAGTCGCGTCCCCACACCAATCAGCTGTGACACGGGACCAGCCACTGCTGCACGGTATCGGGACATCCCTATGGTACCTGTCAAGATGGGGCAGATGAGAAGGGATGGCCATCTTCATTGCCTTTAATAAGCCATGCCTACCACTATGGCTTATTTTCATGGGTATGGCTAATATTGAGCAAATACATAGAACACCTGGTATGGCATGGGAAGGAGTGCAAACTATTCTCGCCCACTCCCCTATCCCTGCCTCTTTACGTACCCCCCTAGGCAGCGGGTCTGTAACCATGGTGACACGGTCCATCCCTAGACAAGTGAGGGGAGTAAATTGTCAAAATAATAAAATACAATAATACAGACAGACACAGGTCAAGGTACAGTAGGGAGCAGACAGACTAACAGAAGCAAAACTAAAAAACACACACAATAAGTCAAAGTCCATTATCCGCGTCTAAACCAAACGTTGTCAAAGTACAAAAATGCTAATACCAGAAGAAGAGTTAAAGAGTGGAGCCAAAGGGTCAAAATGCCAGATATAACAGAAGCAGTATAAATCTAGCTAGGAGTACAAACTGAGCTCTTTAGCAGGCAAAGACTAGGAGTAGACTGCCAGCTTAAATAGGTCCAGACGAGGTACTCACATCAAAGTCTGCTGACCAGTCTCAGAAGACAGCCGAAACCATAGCAACAAGACCAAACAAAAGCTCTCAGTGCAAATTAAACCTTCAGTTCCTTACACTACTACTACTACTAATGAAAAGGCTGTGCTGTCTTTCCCTTTGTGAATGAGATAGAAAGCAAGGGGAAGCAGCTAAAGGAGCAGATAGCTCTCAGTATCATGGGAGGAGCAAAAACAGCCAATAGCTGCAGAACACTGCATCCGACAGCCAAATGTGCAGCAGTGGTTGTAATTGCCTGTAAGGCCATGGACCTGCAGTGGAGAAACAGCCTTATAAAGTGAATTTGGGATACCAAAATTAGACTGGGTTCACACATTGTAAAATAAATTTAAAAAAATGGACATAAAAAAAACTGTATTTTTTATTTAATAATGTGCTCTATGAAAGTCTATGGAAAAGCAACAGACAGTGCACACATTGTATAAAAAAAAAAACACCATAAGGCCGGGATTTATCTTGACGGAGCTGACTGCTTCCATAGCAGGCAGACTGGATGCCATTGTCAGGCAGGCCGTTCATAGCTGGACACTTCTATGGCTACCATCGGCACCCAGTGATCAATTCGTAGGGCGCTAATGGAGGACATAGGGAGCGTTCTCTGTCAGACTCTTAGATGCTGTGGTTAGCATGTCTATTAAAGCAATATTGGAACAATATAGTATAAACAGTGTCTAAGCAAAATAATAGAATAGAATTACGACATTACAAAAATTGTCATGAATGCATGATATTCAGAGCAGAAAGTTCTAAATCCTACATGAAAGCAAAGGTTAGATTACAGAATACCTGGTCCAGTTTACTTTATTTTTCATATATTTCCTTACCCTTTCCAACTCATTATACCCTTTCTGTAACCTCACTATTAATACTCACTATTAAAGGAGAACTACGGGATTGAAAAATGTATTCCCTATCCTAAGGATAGGGGATAAGTTTCAGATCGCGGGGGGTCCGACCGCTAGGGCCCCCCACGATCTCCCGTACGGGGCCGCGGCTCTCTGCATAGAGAGCGCGTGTTGACCACCGCACGAGGCGGCGACTGACACGCGCCCTCCATTTACTGCTATGGGAGAGCCGAAGCGCATTGGTGCAGTCTATGGTTAATTTATTGATGTTGAATTTTAACATCCTTTCCTTTTGTTTTCCGACAGATATGACACCACCAGAGGTTTGTGGCAGCGGCTATCTCTCCTCCTTCCATTGAAATAACACTCAGCAGACAGTGCATGTGTTTGGAAGAATCCGAACGGGAAAGCTGACACCTCTAGTGGGTGCAACTTATGTGACCAAATAGCATATATATATCTCTCACTATAAAGGGGAACCCATGTTTGTAGTCATCTAGCTGCAGAGTGCAGGCTGTACATGATAATGATGGGAAGGATAATACTTACTCTCTGTGATCTTGTGATCTCCATTAGTGGCTTCTCTAAACGTTAAGATCCATTGCCTCCCTTATTCACTACATCCAGCATGAGGATCGAACCAACCCAATAACGTGTCCTTTTCTAATCCTCCTGTAGATTATATTTTTCCTCCCAGCTGTGGCATTACTATATGATCTGTTTTGCTGTGAGAATTGAGATTAGGCTTCTAACTAATGAGCAAAGGACTTCAGTGCTTAAAAATACATTAATTATTGGGATAAATGCAGTTTTGCTGTAATTTACCACCTAGGAGCAATAAATATTATTGTGATAGTTCTATAGTTCCCTTTGTGGACCTAACTTTAGGTCAGAAAAATCAAGGGAAGCCTGGGTATTTAATATGGCCAATGTATAGAGGAAGTGTTTCTTTCATTTACTTAAACAAATAATAAAGAGTGTTCCTTTGCCTGCAAGACTGCATAAAATGCAATGTGGGGAATGATATTTCTAAGGATACAATAGTGATATGTAGAACATTACTTCTAGAGAAGAGCAAACTTCTCCGAAAAAAATTTGGTTCGGTCCAAATTTATTTGCAGCGAATCTGTATTAAAAACGGCATATTTCTGGCCTACAAAGAGCCTCAATAGGGGTGTAGTACACTTTGCTTTGTTCTAACACGCATAGAGAGTGGGCTGTGTTAGTGACATAATACTGTTGAACTAATACTGTATGGCCACAAAACCCAAACTAACAAGGAGTCACATGGGGGCACAATGACAGAGCCTAGAGGTGGCAGCAACATGCGGAGACAATAATCTGGCAGAATGACACAGCCTGGAATTGGCGGCAGCAAGAGGAGACCATATAGTGGCTGAATGACACAACCTGCAGCTCGCAACAGCATGAGGAGACTATAGGGCCTCCCAATCCCTAAGAATTAAAGATGAATTTTAAAATTAAAATTGAAGATATATGGTAGCTAGTGCTACCATAAAAAATGTGTAGGTAATGTCCTAGGCCCAGCAGCATCAGTAAACAATATAGTGGCTGAATGACACAGCCTGCAGATCGCGGCAGCATGAGGAGACCATAGGGCCTCACAATCCCTGAGATTAAAAGATTAATTAAAAAATTTTAATTGAAGATTTATGGTAGCTAGTGCTACCTGGCACAGCCTGGAGGTGCCTGGAGCATGAGGAGACCATATAGTAGCTGAATGGCACAGCCTGGAGGTGGCTGAAGCATGAGGAGACCATATAGTGGCTGAATGGCACAGCCTGGAGTTGGCAGAAGCATTAGGAGACCATATAGTGGCTAAATGGCACAGCCTGGAGGTGGCTGAATCATGAGGAGACCATATAATGGCTGAATGGCCCAGCCTGGAGTTGGCAGAAGCATGAGGAGACAATATAGTTGCTGAATAAGACAGCCTGGAGGTGGCAGCAGCAGCATCAGGTGTCCTGAAAGTGTCTGGGTGACAAAGTGATGCGGTGGGTGTCAATACCAGTACCCGGTGACGAAGGTCGGTGAAAAAAGGTCTGATGCAGAGTAATGTTTGTAACTGGGGAGCAGCGCCTTCAATCTGTTTGGCGCTATCCATATTTTTGAAGTGTTGGTGTGGCACCATGGTCAATCTACTCTGATGCATCAGGCCTTGAACGGTGGAAATCCTGGCTGATCCATGCCTTACTCATTTTCACAAAGGTCTGTCTCTCCACATTATTGTGGACAAACAAGTTCTCCTTGGGGTTACTATGGCCCCCGCCACACTAAACACCCGTTCTGATGGCACACTACTGGCCGGGCAGGACAGCTTTTCCAGGGAAAACTCTGCTAGTTGCGGCCAAAAATCAAGTTTGTCTGCCAAGAAGTCCAGCGGATATTCAAGGTGTGTTGGCATGGTCATGTCAAGGTATGCCACGACCGCTGGTTCAGGTTCTGCTCCAGGTCTACCTGCTGCTGATGAGTTGCTTCACTATGCGGGTGAAAAAAGGTACTTATCAGCGACTGTAGACTCAGGCTGCTGCTGATGGAGCTGGTACTGTTCCTGCCACCCCACCCCTCCCCAGCAGCCATGACAGTGGAAGGTGAGCACCGGGGGCCCCCCGAGTCAGACCTGCGAGAGGATGGACGATGGCGCTGATAGGCATCAGCCAACTGACTACGTAGGATGTCTCTGTAGTAGGTCAGTTTGTCCTTCCTCTCAGTGGTTGTAAAAAAGGCCCCCATTTTGTGGAGGTAGCGAGGGTCCAATAAGGTGGAGAGCCAGAAGTCATCCCGCTGCTGAATGGTGACAATTTGGCGGGCACTACGCAAGCAAGTGAGCATGTATCATGCCATTTGTTCAAGTGACTCGGAGGGACTCCCTGCCTCCATCTCCACTGCATACTGCCACAGTGTTTCTGGGTCCTCTGGCTGCTCCTGCTACTCCTCTCCTGTCAGATGACCCCAAAAACCGCCCATTTGGCGAAAACCTAAACTAAACCTAAATGTGCCCCTCCCCCTCCTCCTCCTGTTCAGCCCCCACAGGGCTCATGTGGCCGTGAGATGTAGGCGTCAAGTCTCCATTGCCCTTACCAGCAATCGTTTCCAACATGTGTTGTAGGAAATGAAGCAGTGGAATGACATCATTCATCCCGTAATCCTGGCGACTTACTAATAATGTGGCTTCCTCAAAGGGCCTGAGCAAATGGCAGGTGTCACGCATGAGCTGCCATTGGTTGACATTGAAGATACACAGGGGAGTACCCCTATCCACTTGGTTCATCAAGAAATCAATGATGACTTTTCTCCGTATAGTCAGTCCAAAATATGGAGGGTGAAATTCCAACGTGTGGCAACGTCGCAAATCAGACTATGTTGGAGGGATACCTTTCTGATGCTGCAGCTCAAGGAGGGTGTGCTTTGCGGTGTACGAGTGGCTGAAGTGCATGCAAAGTTTCATTCCCATTGTTAGGGTGTCTTGCAAATGGTGGGAAAACTTCAGGATCCACTTGACAACCAGATTGAACATGTGTGCCATTCAGGGCGCATGGCTCAGCCATCCCTGTCACCATGTGGACAAGATGTTCTTCCTGTTGTCAGTCACCATGGTTTCCATTTCCAGTTTTCATGGGATTAGCAATGTTCCGATATCTTCATGAATGCCTTTTAGCAGTTCCTCCCCTGTGTCACTCCGTTCGCCAAGGCAAACCATGTGAAGAACAGCGTGACACCGCCGTGGCCAGCACGCATGGTTTGCTGAAGGGGCACTGAGAGTTGTCTGGGCAGTGAAGACACGGTGAAGGATTAGGAGGCGTAGTTGCATACTGTCACAGGACCAACGGCCTGAGAGCGTGGAGGAAGAAGCGGCGTGACCTGTCCAAGTTGGTGTTTTGGCTGTGCAGGAACCACATTCACCGAGTGAGCCGTAAAGGACATGTATTGTCCCTGACCATAGTTACAGCTGTAGATGTCGGCGCTGCCATGCACTTTGGTACACACCGACATTCTCGAGGACTGGCCCACCTTCTCTTCCACAAAATTGTGCGTGGCTGGTACTACCTTCTTCGCAAAGAAATGAAAAGTGTAGAGTCCACAACTTGAAAAGGGAGGGACTGCAGCACCAGCAACTTGGACAGGAGCACATTTAGTTTCTGGATGAGTCTGCACATACTGCTGTCTCCTGGACATGGCTTCGCCGATGGATTGTTGGATGGAAAGACTGACTAAAAGTAGTAGGAACAGGAGAATCTGGAGCGACAGAAGGAGGGTACGACACATAGCTCCCTTCAGCTGAGGTGTTGGAGCCTTGGCTGGTTGAAAGAGGGAGTGGCGTGCCACTGAGTAATGCAGCAGGATGGACCACTACATCGGAGCTACGGTTCTCCCAGGCCGCTTTATAGTGGCAAAGCATATGTTGACGCAGGGCCACGGTGCCAACATTGGAACCCTGGCCACGCTTCACCTTCTGTCGACACATCTTGCATGTGGCTATGTTAACCTCCTCCGGATGATTGATGAAAAACTGCCACACCGCCGAGTAGCTGATTTTCCCACCGTCCGCAATAATTGACTGCTACTGCCGCCGTCTCCAGGAACCCCAGTTCCACTACCACCCGGTAAGGTAAGCTGCCTCGAAACGGTTGGTCTACCCCGGGCACATTTGGCGCCCCCTCTTCTCCTGATGATGATGAAGCCCCTTCTGCACGCGGCTCCCAATTCTGATTGACTTCATCATCATCAACAAGTGTCTGCACGACCATGATGTCCTCCTCAGGTTCCTCTACAGTGTATGCTTCAGGACCCTGAACGCTGGCAATACCGCATCCCGTCACCGCATTCCATCACTCCCCTCATCACTACTTGCCCGCCTAGTGTAGGAAGTGGCGGATATCTCCTCCACTTCTTGGCTCGGCAGTAGCTGCTGACTGTCCTCTATTAGATCGTCCTCACTGAATAGTGGAGCTGGACCCACAGCATAAGATACTTCTGTAAGGGACTGAACAGTTCAGGACAGAGGCAATGGGAGGACAGGGACTGCTCCCGGGCCATGCCAGCTGAGGGTTGTGTCTGAGAAATCCACCGACTGTTGACTAGGGGTATCAGATGTCACTTGTGATGAAGTGGATGACCGTGTTAACCAATCGATGACGGCAGATGGGTTGCTGGTCGAGACACCACCGCTAGCTGATAAAGGAAGCTCAGGCCTCTCGCTGTGACTCCTGCTGCCACTTGCCCCTAGTCTGATGTGACCTCTGCCTGTGCCTGATGAATTTTGGCCTCTGCCACTCCTCTGTACATGTCCTGGCACTTCTCTGCCTGACATACTTAGTGCGTACATGAAGGGAATACAATACACTTCCCTACGCTTAAAACAGTGTTTGTCTAGAACAGCAGCAAGTGTGTACTTTTGGCAGTCCTTTCACAGTATCTAGGCCCTTGACGGATTAACAGGTACAAAATAGTACACTACTTAGATGTAAGTATGTTGTTGCACTTATGAGGACAGGAAAATTGGCTACAGTACACTTAAAAAAGCATTTGACTACAACACCAGTCGGTAAGTACTTTTGCCTGGCCTTTCACAATATCTAGGCCCTTGACAGATTAACAGGTACAAAATACTACACTACTTAGATCTAGGTATGTGGTATGCACTTATGAGGGCAGAAAAATGTGCTATAGTGCACTTAAAGAAACGTATTGGAGTAAAACACCAGCCGGTGATTACTTTTGGCTGTCCTTCCACAGTATCTAGGCCCTTGACAGATTAACAGGTACAAAATAGTACACTACTTAGTTGTAGGTATGTGGTATGCACTTATGAGGGCAGAAAAATGCACTACAGTATGCTTAAAAAAACATATTGGAGTAAAACACCAGCCAGTGATTAATTTTGCCTGGACTTTCACAGTATCTAGGCCCTTGACAGATTAACAGGTAGTACACTACTTAGATGTAGGTATGTGGTATCCACTTATGAGGGCAGAAAAATGTGCTACAGTACGCTTAAAAAACTTATTTTTGCACATCAGCAGTTCACAACAGTGCTGCAGCACACAGTTGCTATGTACTAAACCCAAAATTGCACTCTCTCACAGACTATTAGGAATGGACTGCCGGGTATGTATTATATTGTCTACAGACTAGTAAAACCAGCAGACCATATATTGTGGAACAAAGAGGGCAGTAAAAATGCGCTACAGTACGCTTAAAAAAATGTATTGGAGTAAACAGCAGCCGGTGATTACTTTTGCCTGGACTTTCAATGTATCTAGGCCCTTGACAGATTAACAGGTACAAAATAGTACACTACTTAGATGTAGGTATGTGGTATGCATTTATGAGGGCAGAAGAAATGCGCTACAGTACGCTTAAAAAAAATTATTTTTGAACAACACCAGCAATATACAACAGTGCTGCAGCACACAGTCGCTGTGTACTAAACCCAAAATTGCGCTCTCTCAAAGACTATTAGGAATGGACTGCTAGGTATTATACTGTCTACAGACTAGTATAACCAGCAGACCATTTGTTGTTCAACAAAGACACAGAATTGCGCTGAAAAATTATTTCTCCATCCTCTGCTAAGGTTTATGAAGCTGAGGCAGCTTGTTCAAATGTATGAGGCAACAGACAGCTCTATGCCTCTCTCTGTAATACAATGCTGTAGAAAGTTACTGGCTGAAATAAAAAATTCTGTGAAAAAAAGCACTGCTCTCTGTCCACCAGTACACTGATGTGACTTGTAGGTGAAACCATGCTGGAATGAGCTTTTCTGTGTAACACACACACACAGGCTGTCCGTCCTATCTCTCTGCAGTGTTATGAATGAAGTGACTGGCCGCAATATGGCTGATGATTATATAGGACTGTGACATTACAGGGGTGACTGGCTGCTTATGGGCTGCATCCTGCATGTTATTCAGGGTCATCCCGCCTACCCGCCTTCCAGCCTTGCCTTCCCGTCTTCTCAGCATTCTCCACTTCTCAGCAGTGGAGTTTAATGAAGCGATTTGCGCCATAGAATCGTGGCGATATTCGCATTCATTGCGAATCAAATTTTTCCTGAAATTTGTAGGGAATTTGGATTCGTCAGCTTCAATTCGCTCATCTAATTACTTCTTTAAGTAGATCTGTCATAATACCGTTCTTTCCTGTTTAAGGGCAGCAAAGTAAGGGAAAAAGTCAGCTCCACTATTATCTCAAACTACAAAAAGAAAAATTGTGCCATTTTACTAATAAGAGCAATTGAAGTATACAGCATATTCATTCAGTTTATTGTGCTCCCTCTAGTGATTGATGGGTACTATCTATACTTGCAGATATATGGTGGCTGTCAGTCACTGGTAAGAGAGGCGGGGGCGGTGGGAGAAGTACTACGCTGACAAATACAGCAGATTTATAACTATACGTTAACTATTAAATATTTGCTTGGCCATAAAGCACAAATATTGTTTGTGTTTGAGCTAACAAACACACACTTTCCCCTATTATTTGGGACCATTATATAGGGTGGCAGATCCACTTTAACATCCCCTTGCGCAAGTATTCAAGTGTAAATGAGAGGATCCTATATACATTGTTCTGCTGTGCTAAATTGATATTAGTCAGAGGATGGTTTGATAGCAAACCACCAAATGTAACAAATTGATTGACCCTAATTGAGAAAATTAATTGTATATTAATATCATGTGAGAAATGGATGTAATCTTACTGTCAATAAGAAAAAAAGATTTAAAAAAAAAAAGTAAAAGTTAAACAAAAAAACATTCTCTAGATCCCCACATAAGAGCTGGAAGTTTCTCATTCATATAGTAACTCAAGTAAAATCATAGTCACATTATCAAGGTCCTATGCCCAAACAATGCAAAGGTTAAAGGGGTATTCCAGGCCAAAACTTTTTTTTATATATCAACTGGCTCCGGAAAGTTAAACAGATTTGTAAATTACTTTGATTAAAAAATATTAATCCTTGCAATAGTTATTAGCTTCTGAAGTTGAGTTGTTTTTTTCTGTCTAACTGCTTTCTGATGACTCACGTACCGGGAGCTGTGCAGTTCCTATGGGGATATTCTCCCAGCATGCACTGCTCCCAGGACGTGACATCATAGTTGAGCAGTTAGACAGAAAACTTCAGAAGCTAATAACTATTGAAAGGATTAAGATTTTTTAATAGAAGTCATTTACAAATCTGTTTAACTTTCCGGAGCCAGTTGACATATAAAAAAAGTTTTTGCCTGGAATACCCTTTTAAAGCTTTGAAAAGTCGACTGGACATGCATCGGGAATCAATCCTGACACCTGCTGCCAATGTGAATAATAGCCAGCTAAAGTGCATAACATAGTCCACTTCATTCCCCAGATGTTATTCAAATTCAACTATTTCTCTACGTATATCTATGGAGTTAAAGGGTCAGATTGGATGGCCGGCTGGGGAGTGAGGACAGCTGGCTTTTACTGATAATCACAGCAGGTGCCAGGACTGAGACACGATGGGATCTCAACTTTTGACATGGCTGATGACTAGAAATTAGCAAACTTTTCAAAAATGTGATTCTGTCGTTCCGGGTCGAATACATTTGTGGCAAAACTGTATTAAAAACAACTATTTCTGGCCTACAGAGAGCCCCAATAGGGGTGAAGAACACTTTGCCTTGCTGTAACATGCATAGGGAGTGTGCTGGGTTAGTGAAATCATAGTTAGTACGGTCGAAAAAAGACATATGTCCATCAAGTTCAACCAGGGAATTAAGGGGTAGGGGTGTGGCGCGATATTGGGGAAGGGATGGGATTTTATATTTCTTCATAAGCATTAATGTTATTTTGTTCCATAAATGTATCTAATCCTGTTTTAAAGCTGTTAATTGTTCCTACTGTGACCAGTTCCTGAGGTAGACCGTTCCATAAATTCACAGTCCTCACGGTAAAGAAGGCGTGTCGCCCCTTGAGACTAAACTTTTTCTTCTCCAGACGGAGGGAGTGTCCCCTCGTCCTTTGGGGGGGTTTAACCTGGAACAGTTTTTCTCCATATTTTTTGTATGGGCCATTAATATACTTATATACGTTTATCATATCCCCCCTTAAACGTCTCTTCTCAAGACTAAACAATTGTAACTCCTTTAATCGCTCCTCATAGCTAAGATGTTCCATGCCCCATATTAGTTTAGTCGCGCGTCTCTGCACCCTTTCCAACTCCGCAGTGTCCCTTTTATGGACAGGTGCCCAAAACTGAACAGCATATTCCAGGTGAGGCCGTACCAATGCTTTATAAAGGGGGAGTATTATGTCCCTGTCCCTTGAGTCCATGCCTCTTTTTATACATGACAATATCCTGCCGGCTTTGGAAGCAGCAGCCTGACATTGCATGCTATTCTGTAGTCTGTGATCTACAAGTACACCCAGATCCTTCTCTACCAGTGACTCTGCCAGTTTAATCCCCCCTAAGACATACGATGCATGCAGGTTATTAGTACCCAGATGCATAACTTTACATTTATCCACATTGAACCTCATTTGCCAAGTGGATGCCCAGACACTTAGTCTATCCAAGTCATCCTGTAACTTATGCACATCCTCTATAGACTGTACCGTGCTACAAAGCTTGGTGTCATCTGCAAAGATAGAAACAGAGCTGTTAATACCATCCTCTATATCATTGATAAATAAATTAAACAACAGCGGGCCCAGTACTGAACCTTGGGGTACACCACTAATTACCGGGGACCAATCAGAGTACGAATCATTGACCACCACTCTCTGGGTACGATCCATGAGCCAGTGTTCAATCCAGTTACAAACTAAAGTTTCCAAGCCCAAGGACCTTAACTTACCTGTCAGACGTCTGTGAGGGACAGTATCAAATGCTTTGGCAAAATCCAGAAACACTATATCCACAGCCATTCCTCTGTCAAGGCTTCTACTCACCTCTTCATAAAAGCAAATTAGATTGGTTTGACAACTTCTATCCTTAGTAAACCCATGCTGGCTATCACTTATAATACAATTATCCCCTATGTATTCCTGTATGTAATCCCTTATAAGTCCTTCAAACAATTTACCCACAATGCACGTTAAACTTACCGGTCTATAGTTTCCTGGGGAAGACCTAGAGCCCTTCTTGAAGATTGGCACCACATTCGCCTTGCGCCAGTCCCTTGGCACAATACCAGACACCATAGAATCTCTAAATATCATGAACAGGGGTACAGATATTACTGAACTTACCTCTCTAAGAACTCTTGGGTGTAGTCCATCCGGCCCTGGGGATTTGCTTACATTTATATCACTTAACTTACCTTGTACCATCTCTACATTAAGCCAGTTCAGTACATTACATGATGTGTTACCAGCACTGACCTGGCCAATGTCAGCTCCTTTTTCCCTAGTATATACAGAACTAAAGAACCCATTCAGTAGCTCCGCCTTCTCTTGATCGCCTGTGACAACCTCCCCATTATCATTATTAAGGGGTCCTACATGCTCTGTCCTTTTTTTTTTTGCATTTATATATCTAAAAAAATATTTAGGATTAGTTTTGCTTTCTTTGGCCACCTGTCTCTCATTTTGAATTTTTGCTGTTTTTATTACATTTTTACAGATTTTATTAAGCTCTTTGTACTGTTTAAATGTTATCGCTGACCCATCAGATTTGTATTTTTTGAAGGCAATTTTTTTGTTGTTTATTGCTCTTTTAACATCATGTGTCAGCCATGTAGGATTTAATTTTAATCGTTTATATTTGTTCCCCTTTGGTATATATTTAGCTGTATAGTTATTTAGAGTTGATTTAAAGATGTCCCATTTACCTTCTGTATCAGTATTTGACAACACCTCCCCCCAGTCTATGTCCTGTAGTGCAGATCTCAGCCCAGGGAAGTTTGCCTTTTTAAAGTTATATGTTTTTGCCTTCCCCGCCTGTCTTTGTTTTCTACATTTTAAGTCAAAAGTAACTATATTGTGGTCGCTATTACCAAGGTTTTCCCGCACAGTTACATTACCAATCAGCTCTGCGTTGTTGGAAATGATCAGATCCAACAAGGCATCACTTCTTGTTGGGTCCTCCACAAACTGGCCCATAAAATTATCCTGCAATAAATTTAGGAATTGTCGCCCCTTTGTAGTTTTAGCCAACCCCGGACCCCAATCTATATCTGGATAGTTAAAATCTCCCATTATTACCACTGTACCTGCCCGGGTGGCCCTCTCTATTTGTTTATGAAGCCGAACATCTATCTCTTCAGTGATATTAGGGGGTCTGTAGATTACCCCAAATATTATTTTTTCAGTATTTCCCTCCTTTTGTAATTCTACCCACAGTGATTCCACCTCCTCAAAATCATCACACACTATGGCATCGTTCACACTGACTTTCATACCACTTCTTACATACAGACAGACTCCACCACCTTTTCTGTTCATTCTATCCTTGCGAAACAATGTAAACCCCTGCAGATTGACAGCCCAGTCATGCGAGGAGTCCAGCCATGTCTCAGTGACCCCAACTATATCAATATGTTCCTCCAGTATCAAGGCCTCAAGCTCCCCCATTTTATTTGCTAGGCTTCTGGCATTTGTGAACATACACTTTACATTTCCATCCTTTATGTTATTGGGGTTAATGGGATTCAAGGGTGTAAGTTTTATTTTCCTATGAAGCCTATTCCTATTAACTATTCTAACCCCTCCCTCCGGTCCACCCCCAGGTACATTTATAATTCCCACCTCTCTATCTACACTATCTTCCCCCTCTTTGCTGTAGGTTCCCTCCCCCCAAGTCCCTAGTTTAAACACTCCTCCACCCTTCTAGCCATCTTCTCCCCAAGCAAAGCTGCACCCTCCCCATTGAGGTGCAGCCCGTCCCTACGGTAGAGCCGGTAACCGACAGCGAAGTCAGCCCAGTTCTCCATGAACCCAAACCCTTCCTTCCTACACCAGCTTCTGAGCCACTTGTTTACCTCCCTGATCTCCCGCTGCCTCTCTGGTGTGGCTCGTGGTACTGGTAGTATTTCAGAAAATACTACCTTGGAGGTCCTTGCCTTAAGCTTGCGGCCTAAGTCCCTGAAATCATTTTTAAGGACACTCCACCTACCTCTTACTTTGTCATTGGTGCCAATATGTACCATGACTGCTGGGTCCTCTCCAGCCCCGCCCAACAACCTGTCAACCCGATCCGCGATGTGCCGAACTCGTGCGCCAGGCAGACAACACACTGTTCGGCGATCCCGGTCTTTGTGACAGATTGCCCTGTCTGTCCCCCTAATAATTGAGTCATACTGTTCATACTGTTATTTATTATGACATGCAGATTACAGGCATTGCCATTAGAATCACTGCTGCAGAGCGTCTATGTGGCAGCAGGGAGACCATAAGGTATCAAAATTGAAGAGGATAAAAAGATTGTTTATGTCATATTTAATGTAATTTGATATGAAAATTTCATTAGTGAAAAAAAAATGTAATTACCCATTCTGGTAATCATCGAGCTGGTGGTCCTCCGCCAGGTGAAATACCACCTGTTGCAATCCCTGCCTCTCAGTGTTACCCTGATTATGAAAGTACAAATGTTTCATTTAATCAGTTATGGTTTATTGCCATTGCTCCAACATGTTTCATTGGATTCTTGTGATAATTCCACAGGTAATATGACGTCGACGGCCAAAGGGCCTCAGTCTTGAAAATATTACAACTCCTAAGATTAAAAGATGAATGTTGAAATCTCTATTGAAGATGTATGTTAGCTAGTGCTACCATCCAAAAATGTAAGGCACAAGCCCAGCAGCATACGTAAGACCAGCAGCAAAGTAGTTCAGAGGGTTTCATAACCCCTAAGATTGAAAGATCAATGTGGAGATTTCTATTAAGCTAGTGTTAAACATCCAAAAATTTAAGGCCCAAGCCCAGAAGTATCATTAAGCCAGGTAGTTCCTGAAACACACAGTCAGGAGCAGGCATCAGCAGTACACCAGAGGGTTTCATAACCCCTAAGATTGAAAGATCAATGTGGAAATTTCTATTAAGCATGTATTTCGCTAATGCTAAACATCCAAAAATGTAAGGCCCAAGCCCAGAAGCATTATTAAGCCAAGTAGTTCCTGAAATACACAGGAGCATTCAGGAGCAGGCATCAGCAGTACCCAAGAGGATTTCGTAACCCCTCACACTGAAAGATCAAGCTTGAAATCTCAATTAAACATTTATGTTAGCTAGTGCTACCAGAACATATTTGGAGTTAATATCCCAGTCCCAGCAGCATCAGAAAACAAAATATTGGTTGAATGACACAGCCTGGAGGTGGGGAAAGCATAAGGAGCCCATATAGTGTCTGAATGGTACAGACTGAAGGTGGCTGAAGCCTGAGGAGACCATATAGTGGCTGAATTGCACAGCCAGGAGTTGGCAGCAGCATAGACACTAGGCTTTCACAATCCCTAAGATTAAAAGATGAATTAAGAAATTTTAACCAAAGATTTTGGGTACCTAGTGCTACAATAAACATATATAGGTAATGTTCTAGGCCCAGCAGCATTACTAAACCATGTAGTTGCTGAATGACACAGACAGAAGCAGTCAGCAGCAGGAGTGCACAAGAGGGTTTCATAACCCCTGAGATTGAAAGATCAATGTTGAAATCTCAATTAAGCATGTCTGTAAGCTAGTGCTAGCATCCAAAAATGTAAGGCCCAAACCCAGCAGCATCACTAAGCCAAGTAGTTCCTGAAACACACAGTCTGGAGCAGGCATCAGCATGAGTTTACAAGAGGGCTTCACAACCCCTAACATCATGTTAATGTTGAAATCTGTATAGAAGATGTATGTTAGCTTGTGCTAACATCAAAGATTTTTAGGCCCAGGCCCAGAAGCATCACTAAACCATATTGTAGCTGAAACACACAGCCTGGATCAGGCAGCAGCAGAAGTAGACAAGAGGGTTTAATAACCCCTAACATTAAAAGGTAGATTTTGAAATATGTATAGAACATGTATATTAGCTAGTGCTAACATCAAAAAAAATTTAGGCACAGGCCCAGCAGCATCAGTAAGCCAAGTTGTTCCTGAAACATACAGCCTGGATCAGGCAGCAGGATGCGTACATAAGAGGGCTTCACAACCCCTAACATTAAAAGATCAATGTTGAAATCTTTATTGAGCATGTATGTTTGCTAGTGCTACCATAAAAAAAATTGTAGTTAATATCCAAGAAAGTCCAGGCAGCATCAGAAAACAATATATTGGCTGAATGACACAGCCTGGAGGTGGGGAAAACATAAGGAGCCCATATAGTGTCTGAATGGTACAGTCTGGAGGTGGCTGAAGCATGAGGATACCATATAGTGGCTGAATGGTAAAGCCTGGAGGTGGCATCAGGAGTCCTGAAAGTGACCCTAATGCAAGGAAATTCAGAAACTGGGGACCAGCACCTCAATTATGTTTTGCAGCATCCATGGCAGTACAATGAGAGAGCCTGGAGGTGGTAGCATCAGCATGAGGAGACCATAGAGCAGCACAATTATAGAGCCTGGAGATGGCAGCATCAGCATGAGGAGACCATAGAGCAGCACAATTAGAGAGCCTGGAGGTGACAGCATCAGCATGAGGAGACCATATGGCGGCACAATGACAGGGCCTGAAGGCGGTAGCATCAGCATGAGGAGACCATAGAGCAGCACAATGAGAGAGCCTGGAGGTTGCGGTATCAGCATGTGGAGACCATAGAGCAGCACAATTAGAGTGCCTGGAGGTGGTAGCATCAGCATTAGGAGACCATATGGCGGCACAATGACAGGGCCTGAAGGCGGCAGCATCAGCATGAGGAGACCATAGTGCAGCACAATGAGAGAGCCTGGAGGTGGCAGTATCAGCATGTGGAGACCATAGAGCAGCACAATTAGAGAGCCTGGAGGTGGCAGCATCAGCATGAGGAGACCATATGGCGGCACAATGACAGAGCCTGGAGGAGGCAGCATCAGCATGTGGAGACCATATAGCGGCACAATGAAAGAGTGTGGAGGTGGTAGCATTAGCATGAGGAGACCATAGAGCAGCAGAATGAGAGAGCCTGGAGGTGGCAGCATCAGCATGAGGAGACAATATTGCGGCACAATGACAGAGCCTGGAGGTGGTAGCAATAGCATGAGGAGACCATAGAGCAGCACAATGACAGAGCCTGGAGGTGGCAGCAGCAGCTTGAGGGCCATGCCAACTGAGGGTTGAGTGTGAGGAACCCATAGACTGTTGACTGGGGGTGTCGGATGTCAGATTAAGTGGATGACCGAGTGAACCGATCAATCACAGCTGCGGGGTTGCTGGTCGTGACACGACACCCCGGGGGCTCAGACCTCTCACTGTGACTCCGGCTGCCACACACCCCTACTCTGCTGCGACCTCTGCCTGCGCCTGATGAATTTAGGCCTCTGCTACTCCTCTGTGCACGTCCTTGCAATACTCTTCCTGGCATACTTATTGCGTATATGAGGGGAGTACAATACGCTTCACTACACTTAAAACAGTATTTGTCTAGAACAGCAGCAGGTGTGTACTATTGGCTGTCCTTTCACAGTATCTAGGCCCTTGACAGACTAACAAGTACAAAATAGTACACTACTTAGATGTAGATATGCGGTATGCACTGATCAGGGAAGAAAAATGTGCTACAATATCTGTATTTTTTTAAAACACCAGCCGGTGATTACTTTTGTCTGTCTTTTCACAGTATGTAGGCCTTTGACAGATTAACAGGTACAAAATGGTACACTTATTAGATGTAGGTATGTAGTGCGCACCGATGAGGGGAAAAAATGCTCTACAGTACACTTGGAAAACGTATTTTCATAAAACAACAGCCAGTGATTACTTTTCCCTGGCCCTTCACTGTATGTAAGCTTGTTACAGATTAACAGGTACATAAAAGTGTACTACTTAGATGTAGGTATGTGGTATGCACGTATGAGGGCAAAAAAATGCGCTACAGTACACTTCGAAAACTTGTTCTTTTTCTTGTTGAAAAAAGAAACATAATTGCGCTGAAAAATCAGTCATGTCTCCTCTGCTAAGGTTGATGAAGTTGAAGCAGCTTGTTGAAATGTATGAGGTAACAAAAAGCTATCTGCCCCTCTCTGATCAAATGCTGAATAAAGTGACTGGGAGGTTAATAGCTAGCGTAAAAATCCTTCTCAGTGAGAACAAGCAAAGCACTGCACTGCTCTCTGTCCACAACGCTGATGTGACTAGCAGTTGGAAGTGGAATGCTGCAGTATGATCAATTCAGCGTGTCTGTGTAACACACAGAGACACGCAGTCCGTCCTATCCCTCTGCAGTGTATGGCATGAAATGAGTCGCCGCAAAATGGCTGCCGATTATATAGGGCTGAGACATCACAGGGGTGACTGAATGCTGATAGGCTGCATCCTGCATGTGATTCAGCGTCATCACGCCTACCTCCCTTCCCGCCTTGCCTTCCCGCCTTCCCAGCATCCTGTGCCCCATGTACTAACATGTGGATCCGCCATTTTAGGTGTCCTGGAGCCTGGAACGCTTTAAAATGGAGTTTAATGGGCTATCGAATCGCGGCGATATTCGCATTCGTTGCGAATCAAATATTTCATGAAATACGTAAAGAATTCAGGTTCATTTGTTTCGATTCGCTCATCTCTACTGATGACATATCAAAAGTTTTTATAAATTACACTAGCACTTTAACCCCTTAAGGACAATGGACGTAAATGTACGTCATGGTGCTGTGGTCCTTAATGCACCATGGCGTACATTTACGCTCCGTCATGACCGTGAGCACCGGAGCATCATGAGCGGCAGGTCCCGGCTGCTATCAGCAGCCAGGGACCCGCCGGTAATGGCGGACATCCGCGATCGCGCGGATGTCCACCATTAACCCCTTAGATGCAGTGATCAATAGAGATCATGGCATCTGCGGCAGTGCGGTACTTTGAATGGATGATTGGATCGCCCGCAGCGCTGCCGTGGTGATCCAATCATCCAGCATGGCGGCCGGAGGTCCCCTCACCTGGCTCCGGCCGTCTCCCGGGGTCTTTTGCTCGGGTCTGAGATTGAGCAGACCAGAGCAGAAGATCACCGATAATACTGATCAGTGCTATGTCCTATGTGCTATAGATAGTCCCCTTTGGGAACTATTAAAGTGTAAAAATTTAAGTAAAAAAAGTAAAAACAAAAAAGTAAAAAAATGTGAAAAATCCCCTCCCCCAATAAATAATGTATAATGTCCTTTTTTTCCCATTTTACCCCCATTAAGTGTAAAAAAAAAAATGTATGCACATATTTGGTATCGCCGCGTGCGTAAATGTCCAAAATATTAAAATATAAAGTTACTAATCCCGTACGGTGAACGTCGTGAACGTAAAAAAAAGCGCAAAATTTCAGCTTTTTTGTCACATTTTATTTTAAAAAAATTATATAAAAATGTATAAAAGTTTTATATGCACAAATGTGGTGTCAATAAAAAGTACAGATCAAGGTGCAAAAAATGAGCCCTCATACCACGCTTATACGGAAAAATGAAAAAGTTATAGGTCATCAAAATAGAAGGATTTTAAACATACCAATTTGGTTAAAAAGTTTGTGATTTTTTTTAAGCGCAACAATAATAGTAAAGTACATAATCATGGGTATCATTTTAATCGAATTGACCAAGAGAATAAAGAACACATGTTATTTTTACTGTAAATTGTATGGCGTGAAAACGAAACCTTCCAAAATTTGCAAAATTGCGGTTTTCTTTTTAATTTCCCCACACAAAATTATTGGGTCTGTTCTGGTGCTTAAATTAATTTTGGAGTGAAAACTAGGGTCTAAAATAATTAAGGGATTTTAGGGTCTAAATGAATTTTTGGGTCGATTCTGAGATGTAAGTTTATTTGTGGGTCTGGGATCTGAAACTATTTGGATGTCTGGTCTGGGGCTCTAAATTTATTGTGGGGTCTGAATTTAGATAATTCTATCTGCCCATACAATTCATTACAATACAATAGGTTACCCACCTATTCAGTCAAATTCAGATCACCCTAGAACCTTAACCCCTAAAGGATCAAGCCCATTTTGGCCTTAAGAACCAGGCCAATTTTATTTTTGCATTTTCGTATTTTCCTCCTCGCCTTCTAAATATCATAACTCTTTTATATTTTCATCCACATATGATTATGAGGGCTTGTATTTTGCAAGACCAGTTGTCCTTTGTAATGACATCACTCATTTTACCAGAAAATGTATGGCGCAACCAAAAAATACTTTTTGTGTGGCAAAATTGAAAAGAAAACCGCAATTTTGCAAATTTTGGAAGTTTTTTTTTTTTTACGTTTATGGCATTAACCATACGGGATGATTAACATTATATTTTGATTGTTCGGGCATTTATCCACGCAGCAATGCCAAAAATGTTTATACATTTTTTTAAAGCTTTTTGGGGGTAAAATGAGAAAAAGGGACAATAAAATGTTTTTTCGGGAAGGGGATTTTTAAAATTTTTACACTTTTCAGTGCTATGCATAGGACTGATCAGTGTTATCGGTGATCTTCTGGTCTGATCTGCTAAAACTCAGACCAGAGCCGAAGACCCCTGGAAACTGCAAGAGACAGGTGAGGGGACCTATGGCCGCCATGCTGGATAATCGGATCCCCGCCGCAGCGCTGTGGGCGATCTGATCATCCATTTGGAATGATCCCGGCATCTGAGGAATTAATGGCAGACATCGGCGCGATCGCCAATGTCTGACAATACCGGTGGGTCCCTGGCAGCTGACACCAGCCGGGGCCTGCCATGCATGATGCGAGCACCGGTCCATGTTCATGACGTAAATGTACATCATGGTGCATTGAGTACCTCCAATGTCATTAAGCGGTTAAATGGTACTCTGCAGGAAAAAACCTTATCCCCTATCCAAGATGTCTAAGATCACCGCTGCGGCACCCCAGTCATCCGGTGCACGGAGCGAACTCGGCTCCGTGCTGGATGACTGGTGACCACAGCACCTTACCCCCTCCATTCATGTCTATGGGAGGAGGCGTGACGGCTAGTACGTAGCCGTCACGCCTCCTCCCATAGACATGAATGGAGGGAGCGTGGCATGACGTTACGAACACGGAAGCTCCATGCTTCCGTGTTCCAGACACCGCTGCTGCCAGCCTGGAAATCTCGGTGCTCCCCAGTGGCAGGACCCCTGTGATTAGACATCTTATTCCATATCCTTTGGATAATAGATTAGATGCTTTCCAGCAGAGTACCTCATTAAGGTGACTGAAAGGAAATGTCAAATTGTCTTTTAAATAAACTGGTATAGCATTAACTTTTGTAGGTGTTGTATGTTCTATATAAATTATATACACAAAAATGTGCTTGTTCATAAATACAATCCTACGCTGAAGATTATACTATAAAAAGAAGAAAAAGCGTATACGGACCAAATGTAATTCAAAAACTTTATTGTACATAATTGCAAAATGGACATACATTTAAAAAACAAGTAAAACCATAATCATGTGCAAATTTACCCTCAGAGATAGAACTGCATGATGCAGAGATGGAGGTCCCCAGGGCTATACAGATGAATAGTTAATGCAAAATAGATGCTGTATATTGTAGTACTCACTGTCGGCCTAGTAACCAACAGTGTAACATATCCATAGTGGAAATATTTAAGCCCTTAAACATCATTGCTAGGGTAAACAAGGAACCACAACTAAAAAATCATCACTGCAGTGTGCCTGTTGCATAATAGCCAAATCAACAGTTACCTAATGGAAATATACAGGACCTCCGACACCCAACGTTTCAATTATCCCAGTTTCTTCCGAGGCATAGTAAAAATAGGGTGAAAGGCCTTCTATTTATATGTGTTAAGAGCCAATCACGAGAGTCTAATGCTAACATGCGTCACACTCACGGGAATCGGGAGATCCCGAAGTGACATCAGTGTGTTAACGCGAGACTACGCTCGCTTCCTAGAATACAGATTAGGACTAGTTAGAAATACCAACTACTAGCATGCCTACTTACATGTGACTGTCGCTATGGTAATTGCCGAGATCATGTGCATCACCGATCATACACGTCAAAGCGCTGTGATTCACGGCACTGCATTCAGATCATGTGACCAAGCCATGTGACCACCTATGTTTGGGGATCGCGAGACTTTGCGTGGGAAAAGTCGCAAAGTCTCACGATCCCCGAGCATGGTTGGTCACATGCCTTGGTCACATGATCTGAACACAGCACTGTGAATCATAGTGCTGTGACGTGTAGGCTCGGTGATGCACGTGATCATGGCTATTACCATAGCATCTATTTTGCATTAACTATTTATCTGTATAGCCCTGGGGACCTCCGTCTCTGTACCATGCAGTTCTATCTCTGTTCTATAGTTTTACTTGTTTTTAAATGTATGTCCATTTTGCCGTTGTGTACAATAAAGTTGCTTTCTCTTCTTTGTATTGTCTGTTCTATATAAACATTCATTTTTTTATTTCCATAACTTCTAGTGTTCTTAGGCGGGTCCTGGGTTCAAATCCCACCAAGCACAACATCTGCATGGAGTTTATTCTCCCACCCCCTTTGTATGGGTTTCCTCTGTGTAAGTATTGACTAGCTTTGTTTAGTGCTGTATAATATATTATCTATCTATCTTTATTTATTTATTTATTTATATAGCGCCTACAGATTCCGCAGCGCTTACAATTATGGGGTACAAACAAAGACAAGTATCAGACATAATATTACACAATAACTATTCAAACAAGGGGTGTGGGGATATATTGATATATATGTTGGGCATATGTTGGGGATATGTTGGGGATATGTTGAGGCCAATTAGAGACTGTTATAGGCCTGTCTGAAGAGATGTGTTTTTAGGCCACGTTTGAAACTATGGATGTTGTTGTTGAGTCTGAGGGATTGAGGGATAGCATTCCAGAGAACCGGTGCAGCACGAGTGAAGTCTTGGAGACGGAAGTGAGAAGTTCGGATTATAGAAGATGTTAGTGTGAGATCATTAGCAGATCGGAGAGAACGTGTAGGATGATAGACAGAGATGAGAGAGGAGATGTAGAGAGGTGCAGCATTGTGGAGAACTTTGTGTGTGAGACTGAGGATTTTGTACTGTATTCTGGCCTGAATTGGTAACCAGTGTAGTGACTGGCACAGGGAGGAGGCGTCGGTGTAGCGGCTGGAGAGGAAGATGAGTCTGGCTGCGGCATTAAGGATGGACTGAAGAGGAGAGAGTTTGGAGAAAGGAAGGCCTATTAGTAAAGAGTTACAGTAGTCGAGGCGGGAGTGAATCAAAGCAGCAATGAGAGTTTTAGCAGTTTCAATAGTGAGAAACGGGCGGATTCTTGAAATGTTTTTGAGATGCAGGTGACAAGAACATGAAAGAGACTGAATATGGGGAGTGAAAGACACATCAGAGTCAAGTATAACTCCAAGGTAGTACCACATACCGAGATGGAAATGTCAGGGTTAGGTACAGTATCATTTGATGGAGAAAAAACAAGAAGTTCTGTTTTAGAAAGATTTAGTTTCAGATATAAAGAGGACATGATGTCTGAGACAGCAGAGAGACAGTCACTGTTATTCTGTAGGAGTGCAGGGGTGATGTTGGAGGAAGAGGTATAGAGTTGGGTGTCATCAGCATAGAGGTGGTACTGGAAACCAAATCTACTGATTGTTTTTCCAATGGGGGATGTGTAGAGTGAAAAGAGTAGAGGACCCAGGACCGATCCCTGGGGATCCCCGACAGCAAGGGGAAGAGGAGAAGAAGTAGAGCCAGAAAACGAGACGCTAAAGAAGCGGCCAGAGAGATAGGAGGAAAACCAGGCGAGAGCAGAGTCCTTGAGACAGATGGAGCGGAGACTACTGAGGAGGAGTTGGTGATCCACAGTGTCAAAAGCCGCAGACAGGTCCAAGAGAATCAGTAAAGAGAAATTGCCATTTGATTTGGCTGTCAGAAGATCGTTAGTGACTTTGGTTAGGGCCGTTTCTGTGGAGTGAAGGGAGCGGAAACCAGACTGTAAGGGGTCAAGGAGAGAGTTCTCGGAGAGATAGCGGATAAGGCGGGAGTAGACCAAGCGTTCCAGGAGTTTGGAGATAAAGGGGAGATTTGAGACTGGTCGATAAATATAGACAAAGGATAAGTTAGCCAGCATATTCATAGTGTAGGGTTCGTCCCAATGAGGTCCCCTTACCGTGGTGGGATGGTCCAAGCTATTTCGCCGCCAAATTGCAAGCTAAGTACCTCACTATTTCATAACTTCATAATTTTATATTTCCATTTATTGCACCATAGCTGTATATCTTTTCATGTTTTATCTATATACTCATGTTTTATCTATATCTTTGTGCTAGCAGTGTGCTGCTGTATTCTTCTGTTGCTGTATATTTAGCCCAGCAGCGTTCACCTGTAAGCCAGGTCCATATAATAGTTTGGAATCAATAGTGCTGGCTAACTTATCCTTTGTCTGTATTACACATACGGGTGAGTGGCTACCTCCATGTTGGCTCTTGCACCCCACCCACCTCTATCAGGTGTATATAAGGTGTCTTAGATGTTTCAGGTCCTGCAGTGCCTGCTGAACTGATCACACAGAGGCATATTCATAGTGTAGGGTCCGTCCCAATGAGGTCACCTTACCGTGGTGGGATGGTCCAAGCTATTTGGCCGCCAATTGCAAGCTAAGTACCTCACTATTTCATAACTTCATAATTTTATATTTCCATTTATTGCACTATAGCTGTATAGCTTTTCATGTTTTATCTATATACTCATGTTTTATCTATATCTTTGTGCTAGCAGTGTGCAACTGTATTCTTCTGTTGCTATCTATCTATCTATATATATATATATATATATATATATATATGAATTATTATTCTAAAGGTCTACAGTCTCCCTTAGTGGACGCCTCCCAATAAGGGACACCTCCCAATAGCAGACAGTTTTTAATTCCACAGCAGAGTCCCATAAGACTTAATGTATTTGCACCCTCCGAATAGGGGACATTCCCAATAGCGTACGTGGACACACCCAATAGGGGACAAAACACTCCCATTAGGAAACAAAACACTCCCAATAGGGCACAAAACACTCCCAATAGGGAACAAAACACTCCAAATAGGGAACAAAACACTCCCAATAGGGGACAACCAGGCTTATGTGCCAGCCCTACATTGCACAGGGCCGCCCCAATACATCAGTAAGGGGCCCAGGCTCCCCAGCACAGAAGCAGAAGACCGCTGTTTAAACAGTTCTTCTGTACGTCCGCTGGCCACATCATTCGTCCATCCCCCCCTTGATCCCCTGGTGCCACTTTATTCCCCCTGTGCCAAATTATCCCCCCCTTTTATTTCCCCCATGCCACATCATTTATCCTTGATCCCCCCTGTGCTATTTCATTCCCCCATTATTACCCTTTGTGCAAACTAATCACCCCCTCTTTACCACCCCATGTGCCATTTTATACCACCCATGACGTTTCGCCACCCTTTATTCCCCTGTGCCACTTTACTCCCTCTGTGCCAAATCACCCCCCCCCCCTCCCGGATGGGATCAAGGGGAAATGATGTGGGACAGTGGGAAAGGAGGGGGGGTGATTTGGCAAAAGGCACAGGGGGAATAAAGTGGCACAGGGTATGAAGGGGGGGATGAAGTGGTACAAGGGGATGATAAGGGATGATTCTACTGTAATATTGCTATTAGTATTCGGTCATTTAGAAGGATTTTTTGAGCCTTTTTTCCCAATAGGGGGCATCTCTCAATAGCGGACACTTTTTTATTCCCTGTCAGTGCCTTGGGAGATTCTACTGTATTTGATTTTTAGATTATATTTCTCATGATCTTTGGAGGAAGGGGGGCTAAGAAAAATTCTGCAATTCCAACCCTGCTAATATATGAATAAATACATTTAGCTATTCATAGTTTTTAGAATACAAGAAAAAAACGGTATTGTTTAATATACACTATTAAAATGCACTTGCTTTTTTAAGTTAAAGTTTCATGTGTAGGCACTGTTCATCTACTTATCCATTCTTACCCATACCACTTCTCTCTGCTTTAACCACTTTATTCCCAAAGTGTTGCATTCTTTTCTCCACCTCCTAAGGCATTATGTCAGTAATTGCTACTTTAGGCTGCATTACTATAACTGTTAGTTTCTACAATACCCTCTCTTGCATAAACTGTTAACACAGCAATGTAACAGAATAGCCTGGTACCCACCAAAGCCTTTACAGCACGCTAAGAATCCCATTAAAGTGTTCAACGGCGGCTCTTGACTCTCGACAGAAGAATCCTCTGAAGTATTTTGCTGTTTGCCTTGTAGATGTCTTACCATTAAACCTCATTACTCAGGACTACTGTCCTTTATTATACACTTAGGATACATTTAAAAGGTTTGGATTAGCAACAAATGGAGGCATTGTTTGCAGAAAGATCCTTGTATGTCAAGTGAAGAGAATTAAAATAGAAACTATGAAATTGCATGACATATTTTACATTCCCTAAACTCATTGTAATAGTACGTGACATAAAATATTTATAACTGAAAAGCTCATTTCAATCTGAATTTCATGTGTGGTCTTGTGTAAGATAAATAAAAAGTATTAGCCTCATGTTTTCTATCTCTAGCACACAGCTGATCTGCTTTTTCCCATCTTCTGCTTACTACAGATGGAAAGTGTTGACTTTATAGCTAATGAGAAAGAGAGGAATTGCAGACATGGTTTAATCCTATGTGCCAAAAGATGTGGGCTATAAATCAAAGCCAAACCACTGTAGTCACATTAATGAAAACAAAACGCCAACCATTTGATAATGCTGAGCAGCTTTTTTTTCATATTAAAGACTTTAAATCAGACACCCTTTCAGGGTAGAGTCCTATCTTTGTTTCTTTTGGATGGTGTGTTAAATAAACAGGACCAATATACAGATGTTACAAAGCTGACTTTGTCAAGTAGAGCAACTTTTATGATATCAGTATTTGTTTCCTGATATTCTCTGAAGGATTGCAGGTGTCATAACTCAGCGTTATGGAATCTCTATTTCATCTATTACGTCCAAGCTTGTGGAATTTACAAGTGATTTAGAGCTAAAGTGCTGTGATCCTAATATATTGATTTTATGATGGATTTTTGTGTGTATTTCCTTACATGTGTGCCTGAACAAAAGAAAGGTTTCCTTAGTGCAACTTGATATAAATTATCTACATATAAGATCATTGTAAAAGTAAAAAAAAAGTAAAGTGACTTACTGTAAAAGATATACTCGGTATAACTGCTCCAGATTTTGTCATCCCTATATTGGTTTACAAAAGCCGCTGTTCCAGTAGAATTGCAGGCTACCATGTGAAAACCAGCTTCGGAAAGCCTGTCAAAAGCTTGCTCCAAGTAAGTAAATTTTAGGTAGAACCTAGAAGTGTACTTTTCTGGGGGGCGATCAGGGTCTCTACTCTCATTCAAAGTTTCTCCAAAAACTTCTTTAGCCAGAGCTATTCTGCCACATACCATAATCCTGGCCACTCTTCTGAATTTAGCATCAGCCTGGTTATCTCTGACCATGGTGTAGGAGCCTCTGTAGCCTATAGTGATAAAACCAGATTTTTTGTCTAGGGCTGCAGTTCTGAACAGATCGCTGCTTTGTGAGTTCTCTTCTAGGTCACTCTGACAGCCTTCATCATTCAAGGAGCTCTGTTTGGTTACTTTAAGAGTCAGTAGCTTCACCAGGTCGTTGAGCTGGAAATATTCAGCCTCTCTCAAAAGCCTTTCCTTTTCTGGGAAGTGATCTGGGAGTGAGAGCTGTTTGTCCCTTAGAAAGTCAAGTACATACCTGAAAAGGAAGCCATCCCTGTCTATAAAGAATCGAGACCTGTTATCTCTGGGAAGCTCCTTGACATTGTTCCTAGAGAACATACTGTACAGAGTGCTGTCCGGAATGCTGGTAAGTGTAGAATACTTTGTAACATAAACTTGGCCGCCTACATTCAGCTCTACCACATCCGGAAAAGGATAAGACATTTCGCTGATAGGGAGGATTGTATCTTTCAGAGCCATATCTCCACATCAACATGCAGAAAGAATGGACTTCAGAACAGTGTCCAGTGCAATAGCTTTGAGTTAAATCCAGACCCAGTGCACTCAGCCAAGGCTCAGACACTTCTATTCAGCCCCACACAGAGCAGTTTTCAGCACCATGGACAGTGGCACATGAGAGTCTATGGAACTCCTCAGCAGAGCAATGATCAGCACCAAGGACAGCAGTACATAATAGCCTGGGCAGCTGGAGAGCAGAGCAGTGATCAGCACCAAGGACAGCAGCAGCGGCAGCACATAACAGTGTATTCAGCCTCGCAGCAGAGTAGCAATCAGCACCACTGACAGCAGCACATAATACACTGCACCGAGAGCTTCTAGGGAACCGAGCTTACGTCACTCCAACTGCAGGCTGGGCTTCAGGAAACTTTTCCCACATCTGTCTTTTAAAGGAGCAAGTTCCTTTTAACACGAGCTGGTCTTTGTGTGTCCTACATAATACCATATACAAGAAATAGAAAACGCTATGCTATAGAAAGCATAATACTTTATGCAGTACGTAAGCCTCTATAATTTCTACTATCAGACATCCCTTTTTTGCATTGCTGTCTTAGATTGAATTATTTCACTTATAAAAGATTCTGTACTCTTACTCCTCTTATGAAAAATCTTGCTTTACATGGAACAGTTAGGATTATACAGTACAGTGAGGGAATTAATATATTTAAATATAATTTTATTATTCTGTAAAAAATATAATATTGCAATAAATGTTATGTCATTTTATGATTATCTATGTGAAATTACCTAAGACAGTGCGTGTTTATCAGGCAGTAAGTATCTGATCATGGGGTGGGGGGCCCAACTACTGGACACGATATGCCTGCCCATCTTGCAAATATTCATGGGACCCCCTTTGCCCATGTGAGCGTGAGGTGGTGGGGCATATGGGAGCAAAGGGGAAGAAGGCAGGGATGCTTCCCCCGCCTCCAAAGGGGTTAATTACCATACTAGTAATGTAGGCTAATACTGGCTGCATCTCTGAAATGCCAGCATCGATCCAGGTGAGTAATACCTGATTTTAATCGGGTTCACCCGCACTATAACCCTGTGTATTGGGTTTACAGCCCGTCAACTCCCCTTTAATACCAATTCACTGGATAACTTAAAAATATTGGATCAGTAGGCATCAGTGGAACCCCCATAGAGGGGGTAATGATATATACAAGGGGGTATCCGTGTCTGTGAATACAGGTAGGTGCATGGAAGGGGGATGTTTATTAATTTATTAATTTATAACATACAAACATTCATTAACAAGGTGGAGAAAATCAATGTATATAGAATATTATCAAGAACAAGAATGCAATGAGCATCCTGTTACTGCACAGGTACATTCGCTTTGGATCGCTGAGCTGTATAAAGCCTCTTACAGTCAATCTGCTTCTATGTCATTTTTTGGAATATCTTTTTTTTTACTGTGGTTGAATCCATATTCTGGTCCACACTTCAGAAACATGCAAGTGTAAATGTGGAATTGGTGAGAGCAGACGATGCATTTACATATTTGTAACTGGTAGCAGAAATTACATAATTTTCCTTTAAGGTGGGGGAAGCGTAAACATCATATACATTTTAAACACAAACATTTATCCAAAAATTGGAAAGATTGGAAAAAGCTGTCTGTGACAGTAAGCATCCATTAAAGTTTATTTGCATACTATAACAACTATACAGTATTCCTAAGTGTAATTGTTATTGGTTTTCATACCTGGTGGTGATGTATTTTTCCATGGTGCCTGAGCATCCGCTGCATCATTGTTTGTGACGTTGTGTTGTGTCATATTTTTCCTGCTACCCCTATCTACTTTGCAACACCTAGGAAGAATTATCCCTGATTGGGAACCTGCCCCTTTGGTTTCCCTAGCTGGTAATACAGTACATGCAACCATAACTGTTATGATCAGGCAAAGATGCCAATGTATCAGTTAAGTACCAATTTATATCAATATACAGCAATATACCAAAAGGTACAGCTAAATGCTCAGAGGAAAGTCCTAAGGTGCAGAAAGTAGTAATTGGAAAACAACAGGTCAATCATGCACCCTGCTACTCTATTAAAAGTATATGGCATGCATTGAAACATCACCATCTTTGCAGTAGAAAATATACATTTCCAGGTGGGACACGTTGGGGGATGATTTATCATCTGCAGTGTTTTGGTACACTACATGTATATAAAGCTCTGCCATTTTTAGTTTGATTAATCTACTAAGAGGTGGTGTGTATTTCTGCATATTTAGGTTGCAAATCAACCCTGAAATTACATATTAGAAGGGCATTTCCCCGTCTTTTATGTGCAAACATTTGCAGCATTAGAGGCTCTGCGCTGCTGGCACAACTTGAGAAATGTCCCCTGTCGTTCATAAATATTTGTGTATTTATTATTCCATTTATTAAAATTTTCATTAGGTATTGAATTTCTTTTTTCTATTAACTCCACTTTCAGGGATTCTGTTTTACTATACCTTTCTCCATCTACCTGACCCAGCACACTGCTCTCAGAACTGTCCCAAGCTGCCACTACTATATTGTCCCCTTTTCAGGGATGACTATCCCGATTACTCTACAGGCCTTTATGACAACCAGATCCTCTAAAAAGACTTAAGACTTAAGTACAATCTATTCCAGGTTTGTTTACACCGCCGCACTTACCGGTAACTCATACCAGGCTGACAACACAGCTCCAGCAGACTCCCCAGAGCTCATCCCTTTATGCTGAAAATGTGGTCAACTACTACTGTTTCAACAGCTGCTCACATAGAACATTGAATGCCACCCTCTATCATGGACATACTACCCAGCCCCAGAAATTAAGCAGTCACAGTATTTCTGCAACAACCAGTCCAAGTTTGGCAAAGCAGCTAAACCATTTCTCCCCCAAAGATAGACAACCCCCTTTTGCAGCATTACACATGTGAGACACATCTGCCAGCCTCCAGTCCACCACCACTTCAGCAGTCTCCAGTCGTTCTGCAGAAGAACAAGCTTGAGTCCTGATGTACAGGTCTAAAGCCTATTTGTTCCTTGCATAGGACATAGCCATTCCCATCAGCACATTTACTGTTCACACTAAACCTCAGCTTTAAAAAAAAAAAAAACAAGGCTCAACATGATGGCTCAGCACATCACCCACCTCTCCTTTCCAACACTAGGCTCTTCCTGTGCCTATGCAAATCCTTAAAACTACCTCTGATGGCTGAATTCCCAGAAGACAATCCTTCCTGTTGCCAGGCTCTCATTGCTGTTGCCAATACAACATGGTATTTCCACATACTACACTTCACTGACTTAATCAGTTTGCATGTTAAGAGAGAAGGGGGAGGGGTAGTAGAAAGAGAGCTAGCAGGTGTGTAGACAGAGTGACTGTGACCGTGCTGCAGCTCCTCTGTATTCATAATATAACAATGAATGATCATTTAATGTTAGTGAATTAGGAAGATGGAGAGATATGCAAAATAAACAGCTAAACTCTGAAGGCCATATTTTTGTTAAGACAAAAGAGAAAAAAAGGGGGAACACGCGCCCCTAGTGTGATAGGTTTTTAAACAGTGAATAAGTGCAATAAAGGTCACACTTACCACTAAGTGTTGCGCTAAGGGCACAACACCATACAGCGTATTGATCAGGTTAGGTTGTCAGCAGCCACGATCCTCCGGTCTATCCTGGTTCACCGGTCCAAACAGCATCAACGAAAAATAGCAAACATGGATCTTTGCAGGCGCATGGACAGCAGTAGATAAAAGTTCATGGAGTCTGCAATACATATAGATGTTTATTTTAAGCACATAAAAGCAACGCGTTTCCTGCCCGTAGCGGGCACTTCATCAGGCAAGTGTGCAAGATACATGCACACTTGCCTGATGAAGTGCCCGCTACGGGCAGGAAACGCGTTGCTTTTATGTGCTTAAAATAAACATCTATATGTATTGCAGACTCCAAACTCCAAATCTACTGCTGTCCATGCGCCTGCAAAGATCCATGTTTGCTATTTTTCGTTGATGCTGGTTATTTTTGTTAACTTTGTTAACTCTGCCTATGTACATCCCAGTAGAATGAAAATATTAATTCAATATTATTTAGTATTACAGTATCCCCTGCATGTGATAGGTGCATGCTGTAATTGTCACTAATACTGTACTGAACATTTTGGAGGAAGAAAATAAACTTTTAGGTAGACTTGAAAAAATCATTCACAGATGCCCATACAGTCCACAAATGTATTACATTTTGTTTCTTCCAATTTATTCTGATACAAAGTCCCACAGTGTACAAAAAGATCCCAAAGTTTATGCTGTCTAGTAGAACTGATATATAACACATAACACATCTTTCTAAACGTTTCACAATTACTTCATAATTTCAACAATTACTTCATTATTTCAATTTATCAGTGATTCTACTGTCACCTTCCATTTAAAGGACATACAGTTGGACCACACATGTCATTAGGGGGCTGGCTTGTCAGGAAAGACAAGAAGCCAGGCCCCCTGTGATCACCTATTGTCTTGAGCCAAACAGGATCCCGGGAAAGGCTCGAGACAACAGTCAACAAGAGTCTGGAAGAATCCTAAATCTGGGGGCCAATATTATTGATTCACCCCGCAGACAAGGAAAGCACTTAAAGGGGTACTCCGCCCCTAGACATCTTATCCCCTATCCAAAGGATCAGATCGCCAGGGTCCCGCTGCTGGGGACCCCAGGGATAGCTGCTGCAGCACCCCACTATCATTACTGCGCAGAGCGAGATAATGACGGGAGATACAGGGGCCGGAGCATTGTTACATCACGGCTCCGCCCCTCGTGACTTCACGGCCCGCGCCGTCAATTGAAGTCTATGGGAGGGGGCGTGGAGGTCGTCACGCCCCCTGCCATAGACTTGCATTAAGGGGACGGGCCGTGATGTCATGAGGGGCGCAGCCATGACATAACGATGCTCCGGCCCCTGTATCGCCCGTCATTACGCACAGAGCGAACTCGCTCTGCGCAGTAATGATAGCGGGGTGAAGCAGTGGTGATCCCCGGGGTCCCCAGCAGCATGGCCGCAGCGATCTAACATCTCATCCCCTATCCTTTGGATAGGGGATAAGATGCCAGGGGCGGAGTACCCCTTTAAGACACAACTTGGCATCACGGACACGACAGTGGAAAGTTAATAAAACCTGGTTAACCCCTTTAAAATATCATGACCAAATGAGAAGTTGTATGTCTCTAAATACTGGAAAAATAAATGTTATTTGATTGAATATAAAATGGTGCATCACACGGACATATACACTCTGCATACAATTAGCTATACACAGTATCAGCAATGACACGTTATTCTAACATTTAATAAAGTTTTAGAATTGCACATAGCGTTGTTATTCTATTGTTCCTCATAGTTATTCCTTGCACTTGTCAGTAATCACACCTCAAATAGGAGGGCCTATATAGCATCACACCTGTAATATTCCACACATTCAAAGAGTTGAATGTAACTGTAAGACAATAACACATTTCCCATAAACATTCATTTCTTTACAATAACAAATCAGGTTCCCAGAAACCATATCAGCTATGTTTTGTCTTATTCTTTGGTTTTCAGATACTAATATTTTTCGCAGTGACGGTAACTTTCAATAAAATAATGTTGAGAACTTTCTATTGAAGCCATATCTCTGCTTATTTTTCTTATATATTTGTTATAAAACATATTTAACCTCTTATATACCACAAAGGGTCCAAGGCATGATATGTGGTGTTATAGCGACACCTAGAAGGATTTTTATTGTCCCTGTCCCAGGGTGACTGGCAATGTAATAATATAATCTTCTAAAGAGAAGGGAGGCCTTCATGGAAGCACCATGAGGCATAAAGGTATCATGGGACAATAAGCCTTCTCCTGGAAGTGACTAAAGATGAGGCCATGAGGAGCTGGAGAAGTCCTGTCAGATGCAGCCATACGACTGTACGGTAATTATACAATGGTCCTATGATTTTACACCTTCTTCCCCTCTTTTCCATTACTTAGAGTTAGATGTCTCACATAGCACATATATCTGGTAGCGTACTTATTCTTATTTGATTAAGATGATTTTAATATGTGGAAGGAATTATGTTATGTATGGTGAATTAATCCTTTCCTAAACTTCAGGTTGAGATCGTAGGTTCTAGAATGTGGACTTCTCCTCTCTTCTCCTGCAGAGAATGGGGTTTGTTCTATATATATTAACCCCTTAACGCACAAGGCCCTGGACGTTTCCGTTCACCGCCGGTAACCTGGCGTGAACAGAACAGGATGCCTGCTGAAATCATTCAGCAGGCACCCCGTGCAAACCCCTGGGTGGGGTCATTAGCCCCCCGCCCCCCCCAAATCGCGGCAAATCTGAATTGATCGGCGATTTGCGGCGATTCTGGGTCATTCGGGTCCCCAGTGACCTGGAAAAAAGGGTGATAGGTGCTGTCCAAGAGAGGACACCGGCACCTGGGGCCCCCGATCCCCGGCATCTGTGGTGGGACCAGCAGCGGCGAAGAAGACTCCCAGGGAGCGCAGCAGCAGCAGAACTACTCCCAGTTATGCCCTTTGGTAGATTGTGCATGCTGGGGGTTGTAGTTATGCAACAGTTGGAGGTAAAAAAAAAATTATGAAAAAGTGTGCCTCCAGCTGTTGCATAACTACAACCCCCAGCATGCACAGACAGCCAAAGGGCATGCTGGGAGTTGTAGTAGTGTGCCTCCAGCTGTTGCATAATTACAAGTCCCAGCGTGCCCTTCGGCTGTCAGTGCATGCTGAGAGTTGTAGTTTTGCAACAGCTGAAGGCTCACTGATTGCGAAACACAGAGTTTGTTACCTAACTTAGTGTTTCACAACCAGTGTGCCTCCAGCTGTTGCAATCTACAACTCCCAGCACACACTGATAGACCGTACATGCTGGGAGTTGTAGTTTTGCAACAGCTTGAGGCACACTGGTTGCAAAACACTGAGTTAAGTAACAAACTCTGAGTATTTTGCAACCAGTGCGCCTCCAACTGTTGCATAACTACAATTCCCAACATGCATGGACAGCCAAAGGCCATGCTGGGAGTTGTAGTTTTGCAACAGCTGAAGGTTTGCCCCCCCACCCCCAATGTAAATTCACACAGGCGGGGGGTTTACAGTGAGTTTCTCGCTGAAAGTTTTAGATGCAGCAAATTTCCCACGGCAGCTCAAACTCCCAGCGAGAAACTCACTGTGAACCCACGCTGTGTGAATGTACCCTAAAAACACTACACTACATTGCACAAAATAAAAAGTTAAACACTACATATACACATAACCCTACACAGTCGTCCCCCCCCCCCCCCCCCATAAAAATGTAAAATGTCACGTACGGCACTGTTTCCAAAATAGAGCCTCCAGCTGTTTCAAAACAGCTATTGCCTGTCCAGGCATGCTGGGAGTTTGCAACAGCTGGAGGCACTTTGTTTGGGAAACACTGCCGTAGGCGGTTTTTGGTGGAGGAGGCAATGCCAATTTGCATCCGTCTCCCCTTATGAAAATACCTAATTTAGGCCTCAAATGCACATGGCGCTTTTCTCACTTGGGAGCCCTGTTGTATTTCAAGGCAAAAGTTTAGGGCCACCTATGGGGTATTTCCGCATTCGGGAGAAATTGCATTACAAATTTTGGGGGTCTTTTCTCCTTTTACCCCTTATGAAAAGGTAAAGTTGTGTTCTACACCAGCATGTTATTGTACAAAAAAATTCATTTTCTTACACTACCATGCTGGTGTTGCTCAATACTTTTCATTTTTACAAGATGTAAAGGGTAAAAAAAAAAAAGACCCCCAAAATTTCTAAAACAGTATGGAAATGCTCATTATGTGAACGTAAAATGCTCTGCGGGTGCACAACAAGGCTCAGGAGTGAGAGTACACCATTTACCTTTGAGGTTATTTGCACAGGGGTGTCTGCTGGTTACAGCGGTTCTGACATAAATGCAAAAAAAATACCCATATGTGACCCAATTTTGGAAACTACACCCATCACGGAACATAACAAGGGATAGAGTGAGCCAAGGGGTTTAACAAGGGGTATAGTGAGCCTTAAAACCCCACAGGTGTTTGACGAATTTGCGTTAAAGTTGGACGTGAAAAAATGAAAAATTCGTTTTTTTTCACTAAAATGCTGGTGCTACCCCAAATTTTTTAATTTCCCAAAAAGCCCCCCAAAATTTGTAACACAATTTCTTCTGAGTATAGACACAGCTATTTCTAGACATATCCATTAAGTCCATGGGGGTGACATCAAACATCTGCGCTTCTATGGCATTGAAAATATGCGTCCATCTGTACACGGTGGAGATCTAGATAGACTATTATTACAATGCGAAACGCGTTGGTTTTATACCCTTGACACTGTTACACCACATGGCATGAATGAAATGCTGTGTTTCACTAGTTTCATTGCGACGCAGTGACGAGGGGGAGGTAGGGGGATATTTTGGACAGGTAGCTAGTGGGGGTTGTAGTCAACCCATGATGCAGTATATCCCCCTTTATATCAGGGACTACTAGGGTTCAATAGACTAGGTTCCTGTGCGGGACCGCCCTTCTCAGGGTGCCCACCCCGCCTAGGTTTAGGGATTAGTATAGACGGCATCTAGGCTTCACAATAGGTCCCCTAGGCCCCTGTCATACCCCCTTCCTTCATACCTGATAGGAGGTGACCCTTCTCCTTCCCCATATGTCACTGTGTCTTGATGACTCCTCTTGCTTGGTCTCCTCAAACGTGTCTCAGTGCCGGAGCCCATTCGTCATTAAACATATAATCCCCATATATTACATCTCATGGATAATCATATAAGCTCCTCCCATTTTCTTTACATATGTCTTAAACATCCTTTACCCCCGCTTCATTCTTGCCCAACTGTCATATCTTGACAAGTAAAACTACATTGCTACAGTATGAGCTAGTCTAAAAACCTACCTTTCTATTAATCTATACATAACTATGCCCTTCTGTCCGGGTGCAAGGGAGTTAATTGGGTTGCCTGGTTACCGCTTTCTAACACAGAGCGGCTACGCATCTCCCGGCCGGCGGCGTGAACCGGAAGTTGCGTCACCCAGGCCCTGCCTCCCTTCCACCCGGCGATCAGATATTACGTAGAACGCCGCGGCGTCTCTCCATGTGCACTGTAGAAGTCGACAGGACTGTACGGCTCCCCGCAACCAAGCGGGTATGCACATGGAGACTATCGCTAGACGCCTAACTGTAAGTAACACAGCTGTTTTTTCTTTCAGGTTAATAATGGTATATGTGACGAGACCTGACAGCAGCCTGTGTTTATATGTGCTTTTTTTCAGGGATTGACAATATCCGAGGCGCCCCAGTGTCTACTGTCTGCTCATTTAGGACTCTGGATAACAGTGAATTTTATGTAATATCAAGAGTTGATACTGTATCACTGCCTGCTTGTGATGAGTGTTTTGTTCCCTGCTACACTTTATGTAGTGGTTGATGATTGCACCACTGATAAGTAGGGCTCATCTGGTATAGAAAAATACCCTATCTGTCCCTGAGGAGGTCATGGATGGTGACCGAAACGCGTTGGACATTAAGGGGAATAACTGATGATACAAATTAATAATACATAACACTCTGGGTTATTTAACAGTGTGTATTTATTGCGTCTTTCATGGTGGGGAGACATCATCAGATCTACCCCACACTGTACATTCACATATAATTGTATTCTTTTAAGATTACTAGATTAAAAGTCAAGTTTTAGTCACTCCCCTCCCCCCCTACTTCATAATTTATTTGACTGGGAGTATTCTTACAATTTGGTTGGGAGATACCCTAAATTCTCTGAATTACTAATGGGATATGAACCCAAGACCCCAGTGCTGCAAGGCAAAAGCACTGACCACTGAGCCACCATGCTGAAAAAGAAGAACAAGAAGAACAAGAAGAACAAGAGAGAACAAGAAAGAACAAGAAAAACAAGAAGAACAATCATACAGTTTGAGCTGGTGTGTTAAGAGTTTACTTTCTTTTAGGAAATATTATAGGGAGCTTTTGAAGAGAAAGGGTTGATCCACACTACTGAAATTGGTACTTGGACTCAATATAGATGGTCGCACAGATTCATAAGACAGTACCAATGGGGTACTACTGCACCTCTGTTTGTCTTAAGGATGTATATAGAGCAGTGTTTCCCAACCAGGGTACCTCCAGCTGTTGCAAAACTAGAAACTCCCATCATGCCCAGACAGCAATGCTTCTATGGCTGAAAGTTCACTAAGGGTGCATTTACACGTGCATATTTTCTGCTGCAGATCTGCTTCAGCAGATTTTGCTGCCCATTAACTTCAATGGGCAGCAAAATCTGCAGCAGCCAATATGCAGCCGATCTGCAGTAAAAATATGTGCATGTGACTTACCTTTATACAGCATTCAATGGAACATGGCGCGTCAAGTTTCATCGGATGCCATATTATTGAACTATTACTTTGTTAACAATGTTCGCGGAGACAAAGTCCCTGTCCAATACGGAGCTTGCCGTCTTATTTCTCTATTTTGCACACACTATAGGTAATTCCATGAGAAGCAAATTAACCTATTAGTTACTCTTTAGAAAGTGGGAGGAAACTATACAAACTCCAGAAAAATGTTGTCCATAAATTTAAACCCAGCGCTCCTGTGCTAAATCCAGGACTGTATTCGCCATTAGGCACTCGTGGGGCTATGCCTAGGGCAGCAAGGCTGAGGGAGGCAGTACTTCAGTGATTACCAAATATATGAAAAATAATAAATACTTTTGATGTAGCTGCTGCCGCCATGCTGTGTCCTGCAGGAAAAAAATCCATCCCCCCCCCCCCCCCTCAGATAAATCCACACGGTTCACAACTGTTGTCGATTTACCTGCAGATTTGCCGCCACTCGTTACATTGTTGATTTATGATGGATTTCACCACATTCTGTATATAGGGGTGAGATCCACAGTGAATCTGCAGCAAAATCCATATGTGAGGTTTTAGCTGCATATTTGTGGCCGATTACTATGAAAAAATGATGGTACTTGTAGAATCCCCCTACTATGGGTATTAACCACTAAGTCACCATACTGCCCCTCAATGTCTTCTAAAACTTTAATTAGGTATGTCACTCATCTTAATAACATATAATATAATCCCTTATAATAAATGCTGTCATGTAGAAGCCTCCTTTATATTGTATGTTTGCTTAGGTGATTGGCAAGCTATTAAAATTGACAGGCCTTATATACATCTCTACATAATGGGTTTATTTTTTGCACATGTGACAGTCACATCTCTATAGAGTGTGTATAGACTCACAGTTATGATTATGCTCAGCTATTATATCTATTCACCACGTTTCTTTTAAAGAGGTAGCAAGATCAAGCCCAGTGTTTAATGCACTGACTCAACTCCAGATGTTCTTGTGTGGTTGTAGTTTATGCAACTCAATTCAAATTATAGTCTGTAACACATTGGTGATTCCTACCATTAGCATACAATTAAAATGTAGAACCATGAACACATTAAATGCAAAAATAAAAAATCTAGGGTCCATCCAGGGTGTCTTATTGAGGGGGACTCAAACAAACAAAATATTTCCAAATGAACTGGTACCAGAAAGATGTACAGATTTGTAAATTACTTCTATTTGAAAATCTTAAGCCTTCCAGTAATTATCAGCTGCTGAATGCTCCACAGGAAGTTGTGTACCGTATTTTTCGCCCTATAGGACGCATCGGTGTATAAGACGCACCCAATTTATAGGTGCAAAATCTAAAAAAAATTAAGATTTTGAACCCAATAGTGGTCTTCAACCTGCGGACCTCCAGATGTTGCAAAACTACAACTCCCAGCATGCCCGGACAGCCGTTGGCTGTCCGGGCATGCTGGGAGTTGTAGTTTTGCAACATCTGGAGGTCCGCAGATTGAAGACCACAGCATAGGAGGTAATACTCACGTGTCCCTGCCGCTCCGGACCCGTTACCGCTGCCCTGGATGTCGCTCCATCACTGTCGCCGTGTCCCCGTCGCTCCGGAACGTCTCTGCTGCCGGCCGGGTATCCTTGCTCTCCGTCGTCACCATCACGTCGTTACGCACGCCGACGCACGTACGCGACGACGTGATGACGAGGAAGGAGAGCGCCGGCCATACAGGGGATCCCTGAACGGAGAAGACACCGAGGAGGCAGGTAAGGTCCCTCCCGGTGTCCTGTAAGCACTGACCCGGCTATTCAGTCGGGCTGTTTGGGACCGCCGACTGAACAGCCGGGTTAGTGTCACTTTCCCTTCAGCTTTGATCGGAGTGTCTGAAGGGTTAACACAGGGCATCACCACAATCGGTGATGTCCCGTATTAGCCGCAGGTCCCGGCCATTGATGGCCGCAGGGACCGACGCGATAGGGGTGTAATCGCCGTATAAGACGCACCGATTTTTTCCCCCCAGTTTTGGGGAAGAAAAAGTGCGTCTTATACGGCGAAAAATACGATAGTTCTTTCCGGTCTGACCACAGTGCTCTCTGCTGACACCTCTGTCCATGTCAGGAACTGTTCAGCACAGAAGCAAATGCCCATAGCAAACCTATCCTGCTCTGTATATTTCAAGAAATGGACAGAGGTGGTAGCAGAGGGCACTGTGGTCAGACTGGAAAGAACTACATAACTTCATCTGAAGCATACAGCAGCTGATAAGTGCTGGAAGGATTAAGACTTTTACAAGAAGTAATTTACAAATGTATTTAACTTTCTGGTACCCGTTGATTTAAAAATGTTTTTCAGTTTTCCCTCCAGAGTACCCCTTTAATGTAATCATTAGATCATTACATTTAGTAATGTTTCAGCCACCAACATTTCAGTAAACCTACACATCTTGTTTAATTTTCTTTTCATCCCTTTGGAATCATATCTTACAAAACATAATGAAGAATTCAGAATCTGTTTGTGAGCGCTCAGCGGCAAGTTATAGGAGAACTGGGTTTTTGCATTTAGACATAATGTCGGAGTTGACATGCTTGAGGGAAGAAGAACGATCCTCTGTAGTTGGGAACCAGAACACAGCATTTAAAGAAAGAGAAATGTGTGGTTTTTTTTTACAGTCATGCGAGTGAAATGCACATTAATGTAAAAACGTAAATAGGAAAAAAGAATCAAAGGAGTGAAGTTGATTGAAATTTATACCACAAAATGTATTATCCAGAAGTACTTATCACTGTTAGCTCTCACATGCCACACAAAATCCCTTGAGGAAATACATTAAATATAATTTCCTAAGCGTATCTTGAAAATGACATTTCATGGAGTTCTCTCTGTCATGTTCTTACCCTATAAAAATAGAAAAACAGATTGTACCCTGCATTTGATTGAGTTACACAGACAAAGATGATTTTATGCGGAGATATTCATGTCTGGAGAGAATCACATTTGCAAAGAAATTGACATTGTAGAATTCAGTGATTACTACATTGAATTGCAGGGAGAGTCGGAAAACAAGCAAAATTAAATTGTTCCATATAGGCTCGTGCGGATCTCTGGCGGGATGAAGAGTCTATTAACAACTGCATGCATAGACAAGCAGTACAAATATATATGCATATCTAAATATAGCGCTAGACCCCAACCTGAGGATTATAGTAATTTATCTGTGTTTGAATTTAATGCGTTCTCTCTTAAGATGATAGAGGAAGCTTTTTTATGGTCATTGTTTGGGCTCATACACAGCAGTTTTGTACAAAGCTCTAATTGTAGCTCCATATGCCTCCGATTTCATACAAAATCCAACAGAAGAAAAAAAAATCATGGCATGCTTCAATGGATGCTGTACAATGTGCATGAAGGTATTATTTTCCAGAAGCATTACCGTATATACTCGAGTATAAGCCGACCCGAATATAAGCCGAGGCCCCTAATTTCACTCCAAAAACCCAGGAAAAGTTATTGACTTGACTATTAGCCTAGGGTGGGAAATACATCATCCCCCCTGTCATCATCCAGACCCCCGTCATCATCCAGACCCCCATCATTAACACCCTCATCATCATCACCCTGTCATCATCCCCCCTTTATCATCACCGCCTGTCATCATCCCCCCCTTCATCATCCCCCCTTCATCATTACCCTGTCATCATCCCCACTTCATCATCCCCTTCATCATCACCGCCTGTCTTCATCCCCCTGTCATCATTCCACCCCCCCTCCATCATCCCCATCTGTCATCATCCCACATCCCCCCCTCCCCTTCATCATCACCGCCTGTCAATAACAGTGGTCTTCAACCTGCGGACCTCCAGATGTTTCAAAACTACAACTCCCAGCATGCCCAGACAGCCTTCGTCATCATCCAGACCCCCCCCCCCCCCTACCTCTTTAGTTTTGTACTCACCTCCCCTCGGCGGGAAGGAAGGGTGAGCTGGTCCGGGCCATCTGTGCTGCAGAGACCGTCCGGTGGGGGGGGGGGGGGGGGGATAGTCGTTCCAGGCTGTCCATCTTCACCAGGGGCGCCTCTTCTCTGCACTTCGGGCCCGGAATAGTGATGTTGCCTTGACGACAAGGCAACGTCACTATTCCGAGGCCAAAGCGCGGAGAAGAGGCCCCCCCGGTGAAGATGGATAGCCCGGAACAACTATCCCTCCCCACCGGACGGTTCCTGCAGCACAGATGGCCTGGACCAACTCACCCTTCCTTCCTGCCGAGGGGAGGTGAGTACAAAGCTAAAGGGGGTGGGTCTGGATGATGACGAAGGCCACAGTGGTCTTCAACCTGTGGACCTCCAGATGTTTCAAAACTACAACTCCCAGCATGCCCGGACAGCCGATGACTGTCTGGGCATACTGGGAGTTGTAGTTTTGTAACATCTGGAGGTCCGCAGGTTTAAGATCACTGAGAGCGGAGAGTTCACTTGAGTATAAGCTGAGGGGGTGTTTTCAGCACGAAAAATCGTGCTGAAGAACTCGGCTTATACTCGAGCATATACGGTACCTGTAGGAAATAATTTATCTATACATCAATTCGGTCTGTGCATCATTGCATGGAGGCTACATAGTCTACAGGTTTTGTGATCTTATATACATATCCTAATAAATAAGAAAATAAATCCCCAGGGAACATTTAATGGTTTTAATGTGCTAGACTGGGGGTCTCCATGATTTTACCATTATAGACTCGTTGAAGTGCCATATGAATCCTCACTGCTTTCTAACCTGTTAAAACAAAGCTAACCTTATTAGAAGTCATTGGGTGCTATTAGGCACCAACAGTGTCCACCATATGTTCGATATAACACTCTAGGGTAGCACTGGGGTCCTGGTTTCATATCTCACCAAGGACAACATCTACAAGAACGTTACATGCCCCCCCCCCTCCTTCCTCTGACATGTTTTTTGTGGGTCTCCTCTGATTTCCTCCAAAAGTCCAAAATCGTACTGATAAGAGAATTTGGAATTTAGGGATCAATTTGAGTGATGACAAGCTATGTACATTGCTGTGGAATATGTTGGCCCTATTTAAATAAAGGAAATCTTACTATGTAAGATGTGGCAGGATCCCATCTTTAGTATGACTGTTACGGGGACTGTATTTATATTCATACATGGCGGTACTTCTGAGCTTTCTATATGCTTTATATGTTACAATGTCATTGTGGTGTCCCGGTACTGTATTTCCTACTGTACCTTTGTAGAGGTCCCCATAGTCAGAGTCCTAGGAACGTTGGGGTCCCTCTTCTTTAGTTATCCCCTCGTCACCCCTTAGTTGGTTCATATTTGTATAGAAATTCATATAAATATAAGTGTAAATATGTATATATTCGATTACCTACCTGTTCAGCGTAGCAGGACCTGTGGGTCATGTGATTAGGTTCAGAACTCTATGGTTTTGCTAAAGGACCTTTGGTGGTTTTGGTCACGTGTTTACCCACAATGCAATGTAACGGTGAGTGACAGTTGTTATGGACCAATCCAAAACAGCCAGCCCCTGCCCATAAGGATTCTGGATGAGGTAGGTCCTCCGCAGCTTACAAGACAATTTACTAGGCCAAAGCCTTGCGGTCTCGGCCTATATCAAAGCGGTTATACTAAGCAATTCCCCGCTACTCTCCGCAAGATCACTGGACCTAAACGCACCCTTAAATCCAGCGGATCTATGCTACAAAATCTCTGAGAAGCTAAATTGAGCTTATCTGATCCCAACCAACTGTCAATCGCTGCTCAGCTATATGCATAGAGACTCTGTTATCTGGACTGTTACTATTCCTGCATGTACAGAAATTCTTCAGTAAAAGCTCCTGCAAGTTTTCAGTTAACAGTGGTTGTGGACAATCCTTTATTCCACATTCACCTATTGCTCTTGGGAAGGGTGGCAATAGGCCTATCAAGATTACAGAATTTAACCCTCACCCTGGCATCACGAGTGACAAGGGTTAACAGTGCCCTTTATTATTCTGAACAGCAACACCCTAACTACCCTACACCCCTCAAGGCTTTATCCCCCATTGTTACCACATCATTATTTAGTCAATATGTTGCTGCAACAGAAATAGGAGGAAAATATAGCTGCAAGCAGCAACACAGGTGGCCAAGCTGCACTGCGCGGGGTATAGCACACGATTGCTTTGACCCCCTATGGTGGAGAAAGGTGATCGTGGACATGCCTGCTAATTTTAAAAATTTTCTGACCATTTATTTAAGAGAAAAGTATGCTTGCTAACTATTATGCAATTCAATATGACAACCAAACCATGTGATCAAATATGGTACAGAAAGTGATCAGTAACATGTGTGCTAATTTTCATATTGTTCTGACCTGCTATTTCATAGAAAACGATGTATGCAGAATATTGCGCAATCTAAGGCCCCTTTCACACTATAACATTCAGCCGTTAAAAGATCCGTTATAAACATCCGTTAGAAAAGCCTTAATAACGGATGTTAAACGTCCGTTACAAAATCCCATTCAAGTCTATGGGATTTTTTGATTATCTGTTATGATCCGTTATAGCCAATCATGAATAATGGACGTTATTTGTGACGGAAGAAAAAACGGCACATGCACTCATTTTTCTTCCTTCACAAGAATCTGGTAAATTAACGGCCGTTATTTTTAACATTGAAATCTATGGCAAACGGATGAGCCTTTATGTAATCCGTTTGCACCTGGTTTATAATAACCGTTATTACTTCTGAGCATGCTCAGAAGAGGTGACATCAGCAGACTCCTGCAGTGCTGAGGGACTACTACTACTCCCATAATGGAACAGTAATTCCCTGGCTGCAGGATTCTGCAGACAGCTGGGGAGACTACATTAGTGTTTGTACTACTACCCCCATCATGGAACAGAATCTGTTCCTTGATGGGGGTTGTAGTACAGGGGCTGAGGGATTGATTGCACCGGGTTTAACTTCTGAGACCCGATGCGATCTGAAGTTATTAAGCAGGGGAGCGGGCAACCCTGCGATGTATCAGTGTGTTTTAACCTTCATTTTTAAATCCCCCGCGGGGAGCCCTGAATGGCCGGTACTGAGGAGCCAATCAAGGCTCTCAGCGGCAGATTTAAAAATGAACATTGTGAGTAGCAGAGTAGCAGAGTAGCAGGGGGGGCCATATGTACATTAAAAGCGCTGGGGCAAGATATAAAGTGCTGCAGGGGGGGGAGACAAATAGCCGATATATCTAGCCCCCCACATCGCATTAATAAGGATATTATCCCCGCTGGCGCATTAAATATATATCCCCCATCGGCGCATTAATAAATGTATACCCCCTGCCGGCGCATTTATAAATGCATACTCCCGCCGGTGCATGTATAATGTACTGTCGCAGGCTGCCATCTATATACGTATGCCGGGCTGCGCTATGAATGAAAAGCATTCTAGCAGCAGGATCAGCCGGCCCGATGCTGCTGATTGAAATACTTTTCATTCATAGCGCAGCGCCAGCATTTGTATATAGAAGCGCTCTGGGGGGCAGATAAAGCTATATGTCTGCACCCCCCAGTGCCTCTATATACATATGCCGGGCTGCGGTATGAATGAAAGGTATTTCTATTAGCAGCGCATAGTGCCGGCTGCCGACACTATGTGTGCTGCTAATTTTAATATACCTTTCATTCATAGCACAGCGTCAGAAAATGTATATAGAGGCGCTGGGGGTTGCAGACATATAGCTTTATCTGCCCCCCACAGCGCTTCTATATACATATGCCGGCGCTGCGCTATGAATGAAAGGTATATTAAAATTAGCAGCATCGGGCCGGTAGACGACACTATGCGCTGCTAGTTGAAATACCTTTCATTCATAGCGCAGCCGGACATATGTGTATAGAAGCGCTGGGGGGGTGCAGATATATAGCTTTATCTGCCCCCCCACAGTGCTTCTATATACATATGCTGGAGCTGTGCCATGAATGAAAAGTATTTCTATCAGCAGCATCATTCATAGCGCAGCCCGGCATATGTATATAGATGGTAGCCTGCGACAGTACATTATACATGCGCTGCGGGGGGTTACTTGCGCCTGCGGGGGGTATACATTTATTAATGCGCCTGCGGGGGGTATACATTAATTAATGCTCTGGCGGGGGGGTATACATTTATTAATGCGTCGGCGGGGGATATATATTTAATGCGCCGGTGGGGGATATATATTTATAAATGTGCTGGCGGGGGTCATATCTTTATTAATGCGCTGTGCGGGGCTAGATATATAGGCTATATGTCTCACCCCCCCTGCAGCGCTATATAACTTGCCCCCCACAGCGTTTTTAATATACATATGGCCCCCCTGCTACTCTGCTACTCACAATTTTCATTTTAAAATCTCCTGCTGGGAGCCCTGAATGGCTCCTCGGTACCGGCCATTCAGGGCTCCCCACGGGGATTTAAAAATTAAAGTTAAAACACATCATACGTCGCAGGGTTGCACAGCATGCCGCCCACTTCCCTGCTCAATATCTTCTGATTGCATCGTGTCTCAGAAGTGAAACCCGGTTCGATCAATCCCTCAGCCCCTGTACTGGAACCCCCATCATGGAACAGACTCTGTTACATGATGGGGGTAGTAGTACAAACACCATGTAGCTGTCTGCAGACTCCTGCAGCCAGGAAATTATTACTCCCATCATGGAAAAAAGTCTGTTCCATAATGGGAGTAGTAGTCCTGGCTGTGGGAGTCTGTAGGCAGAGGTGTTATGGCCATACATGAGGGATGTTATAACGAGTCTTAACAGAGGAATATTTATTCATCAGTTAGCACCCGTTATTTCATCTGTTATTATACATCCGTTTTCACACAGAAAACGGACATTTAATAACGGATGAATACTCATAGTGTGAACGAAGCCTAATATGGCCACCAAATCTGGTGATCAACTGTCGTACAGAAAATGAGTACTCTACCACTATACAAAGAAACATATTTTTAAATTTACAATCTACATATTGCACACAAGTAAAAAGTTACATATTATTATTAATGCTTTCTAAATCTGATTGGCGAGCGGTGGCCATATTGATTATGCAAATGAGCCAGCTTTAACAACCTTGGTACAGGAGGTTACCATTAACATGTCTACCAAATTATAAGTTATTCTAACAAACATTTTGAGAGAAGATGTATGCAAAATATTGTGCAATCCTATATGGCTACCAAATGTGATTAATTGTCTTACTCTTTAGAAGTTTGGCTCAGTATCTCGTTGTGGAAGTCTACAACTGCAGATGGTTTCATAAACAGGTCAGGGGTCGGAGAAGTAAAGTCATAACTATGTGGCTATTACATATGATATAATATGGACAAATAACTTAAAATAAACATTTACGATTCTACAGCACAGTAACTTTACAGAGAAATTTGTATATCTCGAGATTTAAGGTTTAGAAAGTGGCAGATCTTGAATATTGTAACCTAAAACAAGTCATATCATCTGACCTAGGACCATTATGTAAGAAAAGACTGAGCACAACATAGCAACCTCACCATTGAGCCAAGTTTCATAATTTTGTAAATGACTAAGCATATTTCAGTGTAATACTTGCCTTGCTGTGATTTACTTGCAGTGGCCATATTGATTATGCAAATGACCAGCTATAACAAGCATGGTACAGGAGATATCCCTGGACATTTATGTCAAATTGTGAATGATTCTAATAAATGGTTTCAAAGAAGATGGTGGCATACCATGTTATCAATAGACTTGTGATTAACAAATAATTAAAGGGTTAGTCCAGTGGTGAAAAACTTATCCCCTATCATAAGGATAGGGGATAAGTTTGAGATCGCGAGGGGTCCGACCGCTGGGGCCCCCTGCGATCTCACTGTACGGGGCCCAGGCTCTCCGGCCAGATAGCGGGTGTCGACCTCCGCACGAAGCGGCGGCCGACACGCCCCCCTCAATACATCGCAATGGCAGAGCCGGAGATTGCCGAAGGCAGCGCTTAGGCACTGCCATAGAGTTGTATTGAGGGGGCGTGTCGGCCACCGCTTCGTGTGGAGGTCGACACGCCCCCTTCCCACAGGCAGTCAGGGCTCCGTACAGGAGATCGCAGGGGGCCCCAGCGGTCGGACCCCCCGCGATCTCAAACTTATCCCCCATCCTTAGGATAGGGGATAAGTTGTTCACCACTGGGTCACCACTGGACTAATCCTATAACATAATGACAGTGTAAACATATCAAACAATGTATACATCTGTAGCTTTAGCAGTTGCAGAAATGCAGAGGTTTGATTATTGTGCAAAATCTTGACAAACAAAACCAAGATGGCTGCCTGACCATGTGACCTATGACCTTTATGTTACAACAGATTATGTATACCACAGGGCTCTACCTTTGGGCAAAAGTTTATGAGTTTTAATGTAACTGAGGCAATTGCAGGCATATGAAAAAGCCCCATAGAAATAATATGCATTTTTTCTTGATTTCTTACTTTTCTTCAGAATTTAATATGCCTGCCAAACCCTGTGGTTAAATAACATGAAATGAACATGTATGAGTCTAGATCCCAGTGCCACTATATATAACTGTTTGTATTTCTGAATCTGTAATGGTTTTAGAAAGACAGGTGTTTACACATGGAACTGAATATTGTCACCTAAAACAAGATGGCTGCCAGCTTATGACCTTTATGTTAAAATAAAATTTTCGGACCAGCAATCTCAGAGAAAACTATGATGCAGAATATTGCACAATCCAATATGGCTGCAAAATATGGTGATCAATTGTGGTACAGAAAGTAATCATGAGCATGTGTGCTAATTTTTATATTTTTCTGACCTGCAATTTCAGCGAAAACTAAGTTTGCTGAATATTGCGCAATCCAATATGGTCACAAAATCTGGTGATCAGCTGTGGTCAAGTAAGTTATCACGAACATGTGTGCTAATTTTCACATTGTTCTGACCAGTAATTACAGTGATAACTATGTTTGCAGAATATTGCGCAATCCAATATGGCCACCAAATCAGGTGATCAACTGCGGTACAGAATGTGATGGCGAACATGTGTGCTAATTTTTGCACGGTTATGACCAGTAATTTTAGAGAAAACTATGTTTGCAGAATATCACGCAATCCAATATGGCCGCCTAATCTGGTGATCAAATGTTCTAAAGAAAGTGATCATGAACATGTGTGCAAATTTTCACATTGTTCTGACCAGCAATTTTAGCAAAAACTAAGTTTGCAGAATATTGCGGAATCCAATATGGCCGCCAAATCTAGTGATCAATAGTGGAACAGAAAGTGATCACAAGCATGTATGCTAATTTTCACATTGTTCTGACCAGTAAGTTAGGAGAAAACTATGTATGCAGAATATTGTGCAATCTAACATGGCCACCAAATCTGGTGATCAATAGTGGTACAAAAAGTGATAATGAAAATGTCTGCTACCGTATATACTCGAGTATAAGCCGACCCGAGTATAAGCCGAGACCCCTAATTTCAACCCAAAATCCCAGGAAAAGTTATTGACTCGAGTATAAGCCTAGGGTGGGAAATACCTCATCCCCCCCTGTCATCATCCAGACCCGTCATTAACATCCTCATCATCCCCTTGTCATCATCCCACACATCCCCCCTTCATCATCCCCTTGTCATCATCCCACACATCCCCTTATCATCCCACACATCCCCCCTTCATCATCCCCTTGTCATCATCCCACACATCCCCTTATCATCCCACACATCCCCCCTTCATCATCCCCTTGTCATCATCCCACACATCCCCCCTTCATCATCCCCTTGTCATCATCCCACACATCCCCTTATCCCACACATCCCCCCTTCATCATCCCCTTGTCATCATCCCACACATCCCCTTATCCCACACATCCCCCCTTCATCATCCCCTTGTCATCATCCCACACATCCCCCCTTCATCATCCCCTTGTCATCATCCCACACATCCCCTTATCATCCCACACATCCCCCCTTCATCATCCCCTTGTAATCATCCCACACCCCCCCCCTTCATCATCCCCACCCCCCTTCATCATCCCCACACCCCCCCCCCCCCCTTCATCATCCATCCTCTTCTCATCATTCGCCCTCAGTGGTCTTCAACCTGCGGACCTCCAGAGGTTTCAAAACTACAACTCCCAGCAAGCCCGGGCAGCCATCGGCTGTCCGGGCTTGCTGGGAGTTGTAGTTTTGAAACCTCCGGAGGTCCGCAGGTTGAAGACCACTGCGGCCTTCAACCTGCGGACCTCCAGAGGTTTCAAAACTACAACTCCCAGCAAGCCCGGGCAGCCATCGGCTGTCCGGGCTTGCTGGGAGTTGTAGTTTTGAAACCTCCGGAGGTCCGCAGGTTGAAGACCACTGCGGCCTTCAACATGCGGACCTCCAGAGGTTTCAAAACTACAACTCCCAGCAAGCCCGGGCAGCCATCGGCTGTCCGGGCTTGCTGGGAGTTGTAGTTTTGAAACCTCCGGAGGTCCGCAGGTTGAAGACCACTGCGGCCTTCAACATCATCCAGCCCCCTCTCACCCCCTTTAGTTCTGAGTACTCACCTCCGCTCGGCGCTGGTCCGGTCCTGCAGGGCTGTCCGGTAAGGAGGTGGTCCGGTGAGGAGGTGGTCCGGGCTGCTATCTTCACCGGGGGCGCCTCTTCTCCGCGCTTCCGGCCCGGAATAGAGCCGTTGCCTTGACAACGACGTATCTGCGTCGTTGTCAAGGCAACGTGACTATTCTGAGGCCGGGCCCGAAGCGCTTAGAAGAGGCCTCCCCGGTGAAGATAGCAGCCCGGACCACCTCCTCACCGGACCACCTCCTTACCGGACAGCCCTGCAGGACCGGACCAGCGCCGAGCGGAGGTGAGTACTCAGAACTAAAGGGGGTGAGAGGGGGCTGGATGATGTTGAAGGCCGCAGTGGTCTTCAACCTGCGGACCTCCGGAGGTTTCAAAACTACAACTCCCAGCAAGCCCGGACAGCCGATGGCTGCCCGGGCTTGCTGGGAGTTGTAGTTTTGAAACCTCTGGAGGTCCGCAGGTTGAAGACCACTGCGGGTGGGGGAGTTCACTCGAGTATAAGCCGAGGGGGGTGTTTTCAGCACGAAAAATCGTGCTGAAAAACTCGGCCTATACTCGAGTATATACGGTAATTTTAACACTGTTCTGACCTGTTATTTTAGAGAAAACTATGTATGCAGAATATTGTGCAATCTAACATGGCCACCAAATCTGGTGATCAATAGTGGTACAAAAAGTGATCATGAACATGTCTGCTAATTTTAACACTGTTCTGACCTGTTATTTTAGAGAAAACTATGTTTGCAGAATATTGCTCAATCCAATATGGCTGCCAAATCTAGTGATCAATAGTGGTACAGAAAGTGATCACAAACATCTGTGCTAATTTTCATATTGTTCTGACCTGCAATTTCATAGAAAACTATGTTTGCAGAATATTGCGCAATCCAATATGGCCGCCAAATCTGGTGATCAATTGGGGTACAGAAAGTGAGTAATCTAATATTGTGCAAAAGAACATAACTTTTAGATTAACAGTGTACATCTTACACACATTTAACAAAATTGCATATAATTATTAATGCTGTTTAAAGGTTATCGGCTTGCGGTGGCCATATTGAATATGCAAATGAACTGTCTTTAACAACCTTGGTACCAGAGGTTACTATGAACATGTTTGCCAAACTATACATTATTGGTATTTGGCTGAGAATAAGGGGGAACCTTATGCTTTTTTTTTTTTTTTGCATAAATAATTATTTAAAAAAAAAAAAACGCATAGGGTCCCCACTATTTTTATTTTCAGCCAAATACCAACCATGCAGCAACAGCCTAACGTTACCAGGGTTGGTGAGGGCCATTGTTACTGGCCCTCCCCAGACTAAATAACGCCATCCTGTTACCACCTATGCCCAGGAGCGCCATTTTTGATGCTCCGGGCCTGTTGGTACTGGCTCTTTCCGGCACCCCTGTGGTGGTGGGTACCGGGGTAATAATTGGGGGTTAGCACAAGCTGTTTTTGGGGCTAACGCTAAGCCCGGCTTAGTAATGGATTCTGTCTATTAGACAGCTTCCACTACTAAGCCTGTCAATGTTTAAATAAAATTAAAAACACTCCCCAACAAGTCCTTGTTAACCCTTTTATTAACATTAAACAGATTTATAAAAAATAAAAAAAAAGCGCTGTCATCGAAGCAGTCCACTGAATGCGAAGTTGTCCACAGGATACACGGATCTGAAATGAGAATAAAAAAAAAAAAAAGATTAATACATTTATTGTCACCCGCCTGCGCATCTCCCATGCCGCACCACTACAACTCCCAGAATGCCCCTACAGTAAGGACATGCTGGGAGTTGTAGTCGTGCGGTGCAGGAGATGTGTGGGTTAGAATCAGGCGGCTGCAGAGTGAGGCCAGCCCGGGCACCTTTGTGCAGTTGTAATTTCCCGCTGGAGCTGTGATCACGGCTGCCAGTGGGAAATATAAAAATTTGCTCTACAAAGCCGTTTTGTAAGCTAGCTCCGGCTGGCTTACATTTACACTGTTTTGTAGGGCTTGTGACTTTTTGTGCGACTTTCACACTTGATAAATTCATCACCACTGCAAAGTGAAAAATAAAATTTACTTTCGTAAGCTTTTTTGTATCTTTTTGCTTGCAGCAAAAAGTCGCACAAAAATTTGCTTAGGTGCTAATGCAACTTTTTGTGCGACTTTTGTAAGCAAAAAAAAGCTCTAAATGCCTTGATAAATCTCCCTCAAAATGTTTGTAGAATATAGCACAATTCAACATGGAAGCTAAGCCATGTGATCAATAGACTTGTAATTAGAGATGAGCGAATCGAAGCAGACGTACCCAAATTCTTTACGAATGCAAATATCGCCGCAATTATATTGCGCAAATCTCTTCATTAAACTTCATTTAGTGCGGTCCAGGCTCCAGGGCATCTAAAGTGGCGGATCCACATGTGAGGACATGGGGCAAGGAACTCTGGGAAGGCGGATAGGCGGGATGACCCTGATACACATGCAGGATGCAGCCTATCAGCAGTCAGTCACCCCTGTGATGTCACAGCCCTATATAATCGCCAGCCATTTAGCGGCTCATCATATCATTCATTACACTGCATAAAGATAGGACGGACATTGCTGTGTGTGTGTGTTACACAGAAAAGCTTTTTCCAGCAGTATTTCACATCCTAGTCACATCAGCGTTCTTGTGGACAGAGAGCAGTGCTTTTTTTTCCACTGAAAAGGATTTTAACTGCAGCCATTAACCTCCCAGTTACTTTCTTCAGCATTGTATTACAGAGAGGGGCAGATAGCTGTGTGTTGCCTCATACATTTCAACAAGCTGCCTCAACTTCATAAACCTTAGCAGAGGAGGCCGGAAGAATTTTTCAGCGCAATTCTGTGTCTTTGTTCCACAACAAATCATCTGCTGGTTATACTAGTCTGTAGACGGTATAATACCCAGCAGTTCATTCCTAATAGTCTTTGAGAGAGTGCAATATTGTTTTAGTACACAGCTTTTATGTGCTGCAGCACTGTTGTGTAATGCTGGTGTTGTGCAAAAATAAGTTTTTTTAAGCATACTGTACTGCATTTTTCTGCCCTCATAAGTGCATACCACATACCTACATCTAAGTGGTGTACTATTTTGTGCATGTTAATCTGTTAAGGGCCTACATACTGTGAAAGGACAGCCAAAAGTAATCACCAGCTGGTGTTTTCTTCAAATAATTTTTGAAACGTGCAGTGGCGCATTTTTCTGCCCTCATAAGTGCATACCACATACCTACATCTAAGTAGTGTACTATTTTGTACCTGTTAATCTGTCAAGGGCCTACATACTGTGAAAGGACAGCCAAAAGTCCTCACCGGCCAATGTTTTACTGCAATACGTTTATTAAGCATACTGTACCGCATTTTTCTGCCCCCATAAGTGCATACCACATACCTACATCTAAGTAGTGTAATATTTTAAACCGGTTAATCTGTCAAGGGCCTAGATAGTGGGAAAGTCCAGGCAAAAGTACTCAACGGCTGGTGTTGTACTCAGATACTTTTTTAAGTGTACTGTAGCACATATTTCTGCCCTCAAAAGTGCATACCACATACCTACATCTAAGTAGTATACTATTTTGTGCCTGTTAATCTGTCAAGGGTCTAGATACTGTGAAAGGACAGTCAAAAGTACACACCTGCTGCTGTTCTAGACAAATACTGTTTTAAGCGTAGAAAAGCGTAATGTACTCCCCTCATATTCGCACTTAGTATGTCAAGACATGCACAGAGGAGTGGCAGAGGCCTAAATTCATCAGGCAAAGGTTGCAGCAGACTAGGGGCGAGTGGCAGCAGGAGTAGCAGTGAGAGGCCTGAGCTCCCTGTATCAGCTAGCGGTTGTATCTTGACAAGTCATCCACTTCATCACAAGTGACATCTGATACCCCCAGTAAACAGTCGGTGGGTTCCTCGGACACAACCCTCAGTTGGCATGGCCCGGGAGCAGTCCCTGTCCTCCCATTGCCTCTGTCCTCTGTGGTTCGCTCCCCTAAAGAAGTATCTTATGCTGTGGGTTCAGCTCCACTATTCAGTGAGGACGATCAAATAGAGGACAGTCAACAGCTACAGCCCAGCCAAGAAGTGGGGGAGACATCTGCCGCTTCCCCCGCTAGACGGGCAAGTAGTGTTGAGGAGACTGATGTGGGAGGCATTGTTGCCAGGGTTCAGGGTCCTGAAGCAGACACTGTTGAAGAACCTGAGGAGGACATCAGTGACGTGCAGACACATGTTCACATAGCCACATGCAAGATATATTGGCAGAAGATGAAGTGTGGCCAGGGTCCCAATGTTGGCACCACGGCCCTGCGTCAACATATGCTTCGCCACCATAAAGCAGCGTGGGAGAACCTTGGCTCCTATGTAGTGGTCATGTCTGCTGCATCACCCTGTGGCACGCCGCTCCCTCTTTTGGGAAGCCGAGGCTTTACCACCTCAGCCGAAGGGAGCTGTGTGTACCCTTCTTCTGTCTCTCCGTATGCTTCTGCTCGTCCTACTTTTAGTCAGCTGTTACGCCAACAATCCATCGGCAAAGCCATGTCCAAGAGACAACGGTATGCGCCCACCCATCCAATGATGCAGAAGCTGAATGTGCTCCTGTCTAAGTTGCTGGTGCTGCTGTCCCTCCCTTTTCAAGTGGGGGACTCTGCACCTTTCCGAGAACTGATATCTTGTGCCGAGCTGAGGTGGAGACTGCTACGCCATTATTTCTTTGCAAAGAAGGCAGTATCAGCCCTGCACAATTTTGTGGAAGAGAAGGTGATCCAGTCCTTGAGCATGTCGGTGTGTAACTAAGTGCACGACAGTGCCCACGTCTGGAGCTGTAACTATGGTCAGGGACAATACATGTCCTTTACGGCTCACTGGGTGAATGTGGTTTCGCAACTCCGCCTCCTCTTCCTCCACTGTGTTCTAAGCCTGCACTACCCAGACAAGTCTCAGTGGCCATTCAGCATACCAAGTGTGCAGAGCACGGCGGTGTCACGCTGTTCATCACATGGTTTGCCTTGGCGAAAGAAGAAATTGGAGCATGGCTTACTCCACGAAAACTGGAAATGGGAACCATGGTGACTGACAACGGGAAGAACATCTTGCATGCGTGGTGACAGGGAAGGCTGAGCCATGCGCCCTGCATGGCACATGTGTTCAATCTGGTTGTGAAGCAGTTCCTGAAGTGTTCCCCCCATTTGTAAGACATCCTAACAATGGGAAGGAAACTTTTCATGCACTTCAGCCACTCGTAAACTGCAAACACACCCTCCTTGAGCTGCAGCGTCAGAACGGTATCGCCCAACATAGTCTGATTTGTGACATTGCCACACATTAGAATTCCACCCTCCATATGTTGGACCGACTGTACAAACATAGTTACATAGTTAGTACGGTCGAAAAAAGACATATGTCCATCAAGTTCAACCAGGGAATTAAGGGGTAGGCGTGTGGCGCGATATTGGGGAAGGGATGGGATTTTATAGAGGAAAGCCAACACTGATTTCTTGATGATCCAAGCGTATAGGGGTACTCCCCTGTGTAACTTCAATGTGAACCAGTGGCAGCTCATACGTGACACCTGCCATTTGCTCATTCCCTTTGAGGAAGCTACATTATTAGTAAGTCACCAGAATTACAGGATGAACGATGTCATTCCATTGCTTCATTTCTTACAACACATGTTGGAAACGATGGCTGGTCAGGCCACATGAGCCCTGTGGGAGCTGAACTGGAGGAGGAGGGGGAGGGGCACAGTGGAGCACAGTTTAGGTTTCACCAAATGGGCAGTTTTTCTAGTAATATGACAGGAGAGGAGGAGCAGGAGCAGCCAGAGGAGCTAGAGGGTTATGAGGAAAGCGAGACAGACACACCATGGCAGTATGCGGTGGACATGGAGGCAGAGAGTCCCACCAAGTCACTTGCACAAATGGCAAGATGCATGCTCCCTTGACAGACGAATTGTCACCATTCAGCAGCGGGATGACTTCTGGATCTCCACCTAATTGGACCCTCACTACCGCCACAAAATAGGGGCCTTTTTTATACCCACTGAGAGGGAGGAAAAAGTTACCTTCTACAGAGGCATCCTATGTAGTCAGTTGGCCGAAGCCTATTGGCGCCATCGTCCATCCTCTTGCAGGTCTGAATCGGGGTGCCCCCTGCGCTCAATTTCCACTGCCATGGCTGCTGGGAAGGGGTGCGGTGGCAGGAGAAGTACCAGCTGAGTCTACAGTAGCTGATGAGTATCTTTATTCACTTACATAGTAGTAAACTAATCAGCAGCAGGTACACCTGGAGAAGGACCTGAACCAGCAGGTGGTGGCATACCTTGACATACCCATGCCAACACACCGTGAAGATCTGCTGGACTTCTGGGCAGCCAAACTGCATTTGTGGCTGTAACTAGCAGAGTTTGTCCTTGAAAAGCTGTCCTGCCTGGCCAGTAGTGTGCCATCAGAGCAGATGTTTAGTGCGGTGGGGGCCATAGTCACCCCAAGGAGAACTCGTCTGTCCATGAACACTTTGGAGAGACTGTGATTCTAAAAGCGATGCCTGTAATCTGCATGTCATACTGAATAACAGTATTATTTTAGTACCGCAGCACACTCCATATGCGTGTTAGAACAAAGCAAAGTGTTCTACACCCCTATTGAGGATCTCTGTAGTCCAGAAATAGCCATTTTTAATATGAATTCTCATCAAACTGAATTTTTTGAAAAATTTGGTGAATCGTCCGAATCAAATTTTTCAAAAGTTCGCTCATCTCTACTTGTAATGAACAAGTCATATTTGTGATCACAGTGCAACCAAATATAACAATTCTTAAATCTGTATCTTTAGTGATTGCTGAAATGCAGAGGTTTCAATATTGTGCAAAAATGTGCCACACAAACCAATATGGCAGCTTGACCATGTGACCTATATCCTTTATGTTACACCAGATTATGCATAGTACTGGGCTCTACCTTTGGGTAAAATTTAATGAGTTGTGAAGTATCATTGAGGCAATTACAGGCATATTACCAAAAGCCCCATAGAAATAATAGGAATAATTGTTGATACTAACATATTTCAATATGGCCACTGAACCATACGGTTGAATGACATCAAACAAACATGTATGAGTCTAGGTCACAGTGTAACCATACATGGCTATTTGTACATCTGTATCTTTAATGGTTTCAGAAAGACATGCCTTTGCATATAGCACTGAATATTGTAACTTTAAGTGGTGGATGGTGTTCTGACCACTGAGGGCTTTCGCAAACCCACAGCTAAAAATGCATTGCTTCATTTCCACAGTTCCCACACCCAAAATGTCAAACAAAGTATCCCATATTCCCAGTTCCTCCATTTACGCAGAATCAATAACGAGGACCAGATCTTCAATGTCCAGGCCAGAGAGCTAAAAGAGCGCTTGTTATCTAGAAGGTATCCAGGCATCATCGAGTCCAGCCTCTCTAAGATTAAATGCCTTAACAGAGATCAATTATTACATCAAAAGAAAAGATGTGAGGCTTCCCCTAAGAGATTTGCCTTCTTCTTAGCAAACTCCAACATGAACCAGATGGTGGCAAGCGCTATACGCCGCAATTGGTTAATCTTGCAGTCCGATCTTGATCTCCAGGAGGTCGTCCAACATCCTCCGCTTATCACTTTCCGCAAAAATCTAACCATTGGTGACAAACTGAAGAGGCTAGATACTAGAGACCACCAAAGACCAGGAACGATGTGGCTGAACAAGCAGTCATTAAAAGGCAATTACCCTTGCCAGCCTTGCCCCCATTGTACACACATGTTTACAGGTAATATTGCAGATAACATGCAGATATACATTTGTCGTGTATGCTCTAGTATGCCCTTGCGGCAAGTTCTTTGTGGCAAGACCATCAGGCAGCTCCAAGTCCGTTTCCGAGAGCATGTGCGCTCTATCTGGACGGGGACTGGAGCCCCCAGATTTATTGCCCACATGAATTAAGTAGGATTAGAAAAAGTCCCACCCCTCCAGAATGGAGGCGACCGAGACAGAGTCCTCCTCCAAAGGGAAGCCCGATGGATTGCCACTGGCAACATTGGGCTAAATGATCGTAATGAATATAGGTCTTTTCTTTAAATATCATTCATTGGCTCACATGTATGTAATGTTTGTTATTGCTTTGTAATGACTGTGCTTAATGTTCGCCTTGTTTGTTTTTCTTCTTCTTTGAGTTCCGTAATAGGTCACATGACCTCCCATACTGTCACATGACTTTGTTGTGTATCAGGTTGCCATGCGACTGTAGTGCACTGCCCCTATGAATAGGGATGCAATTTGTTATGGCAACCCTGTCCTCCACCGCAGCTCCCCTGCCTGTAGCCATTATCCTGTCACCGCTATGTGAATAAATATTACCTGCTTAGTGAGTGTTGCGTCTCTTGCTCCTTTGACTTGCAGAGTACTCTACCATTCTGCAAAGAAACGTACGATTTTGATTAACAGTGTATATATATAAAAAAAGTGTTAATATAAACATTAATATTAATGCTATCTAAATGTTATTGGCAAGCGGTGGCCATATTTATTATGCAAATGATCCAGTTTTAACAATCTTGGTACTGAAGGTAACCATGGACATGTCTGCCAAATTATAAGTTATTCTAACAAACGGTTTCAGAGAAGATGTTTGTAGAGTATTGTGCAATTCAACATGGCGGCCACACCATGTGACCAAAAGTCTTATAATGAACAAATCTGACTCAGGAGAACAGTGTAACCACAGTGATTTATATATCTGTAGTAGAGATGAGCGAACTTACAGTAAATTCGATTCGTCACGAACTTCTCGGCTCGGCAGTTGATGACTTATCCTGCATAAATTAGTTCAGCTTTCAGGTGCTCTTGTGGGCTGGAAAAGGTGGATACAGTCCTAGGAAAGATTCTCCTAGGAATGTATCCACCTTTTCCAGCCCATGGGAGCACCTGAAAGCTGAACTAATTTATGCAGGATAATTCATCAACTGCCGAGCCGAGAAGTTTGTGATGAATCGAATTTACTGTAAGTTTGCTCATCTCTAATTTGTAGCTTTAGCGATTCTAGAGAAGATTTTTAATCATTGTTCAAAAATTGCCGCAAAAATCAAGATGGCGTCCTTACCATGTGACCTATGACCTGTAAAATACACAAGATTATGCACAGCTCTCGGGTCTACCACTATGCAAAGTCACATGTGTTTTACAGTCACAGTGCAACAGATATAAGCATTTGAAATTTGTGGCGGAATAATAATAATAATAATCATAATAATAAAAAATATAACTGCAAAAGCAGCAATACAGGGGGCTAAGCTGCACAGCCAGGTTATAGTACATGATTGCTTTGACCCTCTATGGTGAAGAAGATGATCGTGGACATGTCTGCTAATTTTCCAATTTTTCTGACAAGGTATTTATCCTTTCCTGCAATAGGACGTACGTCCCAGCACCCGACACAGAGTCCCGACGCAGCTGCTGGGGCTTCGCTCGTGCTGGTCCATTAACCCCATAGATGTCGTGATCAATCCTGATCACGGCATCTATGGTGCTGACAGGGGGAGTGCTCTCGCGGTTTGTCGTTGGTTGCTATGACAGCATGACCTCCTGTCTGTCTGTCTCCTGTCTGTCTGCTACGGAAGCCTGAGAGATCCAGCCGCAGCTGATCGGGTCATATTGTGCTGCAGTACAAATGAATTGCAGCATAGTATAACCAGTAAAAAGAGTAAAAAAAAATTAATAAAAAAGTTCTTAAATAAAAGTATGAAGTGTAAAAAGAAATAAAAAATACCCCTTTCCCAATAAAAGCCCTGTATTATCACCAAAAAAGATCAAAAACACAAATCATATACATAATAGGTATTGCCACGTCTGTAATGACATGTACTATAAAGCTATAATGTAAATTATCCTGTATGGTGAACGCCATAAAAATAAAAAAAATTAAAAGAAAAACTCAAAATTCGCCAATTTTGGTACAAATTGCAGAATAAAAAAAGATCAAAAGGTAGCCCATATCGCAAAAATTATACCAATGAAAAGTACTGCTCATCCCTCAAAAAATAAGCCCTTGGCATCAGGCAAAAAATAAAATGAATGTTGGAAAATGAATGTCAGAAAAATAATTTTGCTCAGAAAAGGAAAAAGAACATAGAAAGCTATATAAAATGTGTATCGCCATAATCGTACTGACCCACAGAATAAATATAACATCGCTTTTACCGCACAGTGTACACCATAAAAAAAAAAATTTAAATGCCAGAAATTTTCCAGTTTTTCCCAATATTTTTGAGTTTCTCCCAAAAAAATGCTTCATAAGTTAACAAAATGCACCACTTATATAAAGTACAATATGTCTCAAAAAAAAATCTCAGAATCGCTCCGCTCAGAAAAAGATTTCAAAAGTTATTACGATTTAAAGAGACACATGAGCCTGGTCATTTAGGTAAAAAATGGGTCTGTCCTTAGGGGGTTAAAGAGAAAAGTATGCTTACAAAATATTGCACAATCCAATATGGCAGCCAAACCATGTGATCAAATGTGGTACAGAAAGTGATCATGAACATGCGTGCTAATTTTCACATAGCATTGACCTGAAATTTCAGAGAAAACTATGTTTGCAGAATATTGCGAAATCCAATATGGCTGCCAAATCTGGTGATCAACTGTGATACAGGAAGTGATCACGAACATGTGTGCTAATTTTCATATTGTTCTGACCTACAATTTCAGTGAAAACGTGTTTCTTATATTGCAACAATAGCAGTGTGTTTGGGTGATACAGAAATAGGCAGAGTTGTAGTGTAAAATGTGAATATTTTAAATGGACAATTTGTAAAGGTTATATCTTTAGAAGACAAATGTTTGACATTCTAAAGATAAGACCTAGGAGGCAAGATTTATTAGAAAAACAGTTAGCAGATTTATTTTCTTTGGATTAGTCGTAGTCTGACTATAAAGTTACTTAGGTTCAAACTGCAATTTCACATGTTAGTGTTAATGGCTACAAACAAAATATGTGAAAATAATTCTTTTATGATATGTTAAGAAATTTTAAAGATTTTTTAGCTTTGCTACTTTTATACATTTTCATTTTAGTTTTTCATGTTTAAATTAGACAGGAGACAAAACTCAGATTATTAGAGGATGTTGTGATGATCTTAATAAAAATATTTTGTATCTGTACCTGTTGCGGACAAAGGAATGCCCTTGTGTCCCGGTAGTTAAGCACCAAGGGCATACCTGTAAAACAGTGTTTCCCAACCAGGATACCTTCAGATGTTGCAAAACCACACTTCCCAGCATTTCTGGACAGCCTTTGCCAGCATTTGGCTGTCCAGGCATGCTAGGAGTTGTAGTTTTGCAACACCTGGAGGCACCCTGGTTGGGAAACCCTGTTGTACACCCTTGGTGTTTGTGATCACCACCGCTCACCGGGCGGAGATCGGTACGGGATGACTGCTGATATTTATCAGCAGGTATCTCGTACCAATGTCAATTCTGACCAGCGAATTATGGCATTTCCAGGCCAATCGGATCACGAGTTGTAGTTGTGTGTCTCCAGCTGTTGCATAGCTATAACTCTGAGCATGCCCATGGCAAAACTACAACTCCTAGCATGTACAGTCTGTCATTGCATGCTGAGTTTTGTAGTTTTGGAAAATAAAAAATAAAAGAAAAAAGTACAGGGTACATTCACACGGTCAGGTTCACAGTGAGTTTCCCGCTGCAAGTTTGAGCTGTGGCAAATTTTCCATTGCAGCTCAAACTCCCAGCGGGGAACTCGCAGTAAACCTGACCATGTGAATGTACCCTAGAAACACTACACAAAATAAAGAGTTAAACACTCATACACTCACCCCTACATTGTTACCCCTCCACCAAACCCCATAAAAATTCAAAATGTCTTGAACACCACTGTTTCCTAAACGGAGCCTCCAGCTGTTGCAAAACAACCAGAAAGGCATGCTAGCAGTTTTGCAACAGCTAGAGGCACCCTGTTTAGGACACAATGCCATAGGGTATTTTTCGTGGCGGAGGCAAACACCATGCTTATATTTGGGTCCGCCCCTATGCAAATCCCTAATTTAGGCCTCAAATGCGCATACGCTGTCCCCCTCCTCAGCCCTTTTGTATTTCAAAGCAACAGTTTAGGGCCACATATGGTGTATCTCCGTACTCGGAAGAAATTGCATTACAAATTTTGGGGGTCTTTTTCTACTTTTACCCCTTATGAAAAGGAAAAGTTGTGGGCTACACCAACATGTTAGTGTAAAAAATAATTTTTTTACTCTTACATGCTCATGTTGCCCCACACTTTTAATTTTCCCAAGAGCTAGAAGGAGAAAAAGACAACCAATTTTTTTGACCCCTGTTCAAATCACTAATTTAGGCCTCAAATCTACATAGTGCGCTCTCACTCCTGAGCCATGTTATGTGCCAGTAAAGCACTTTACTCCCACATATGGGGTATTTTCCTACTTGGGAGAAATTGTGTCACAAATTTTGGGGGGCATTTGCTCCTTTTACCCCTTATAAAAAAGAAAAGTTGGGGTCTGCACCAGCATGTTTGTATACTGTAAAAAAAAGTATATTTTTTTTTTACCCTAATATGCTGGTGTTGCTTCATACTTTTCATTTTCGCAAGGGCTAAAAAGAGAAAAAGATCCCCAAAATGTGTTACGCAATTTCTCCTGAGTACGGAAATACCCCATATGTGTATGCAAAGCGATCTGTGGGTGCAAAACATTGCTCAGGAGTGCACCATGTACATTTGCATTGGAATGTAATTGCATTACAGCATTTCTAACAAAAAGAAAAAGAAAAACACCAACACGTGACCCCTATTTTGAAAACAACACCCCTCTAGCAATGTAATGAGGGGTGCAGTGAGCATTGACACCCGCTGGCATTTTTGGAACAGTGGACTGTGCATATGAAAAATATTTATTTTTATTTTTCTCAGACCACTGTTTCAAAAATCTTTTAGACACCTGTGGGGTGCATATGCTCTCTGCACCCCTTACTATTTTCCTTGAAGGGCTTAGTTTCCAAAATTGGGTCACATGTGGGTGTTTTAATTTTTGCCATTTATGTCAGAAACGCTGTAACTATTGGCCTATCCTGTGCAAATCACTTATTTAGGCCTCAAATGTACATGGTGCACTCTCATTCCTGAGCCTTGTTGTGTGCCCGTAGATAACTTCACGTCCACATATTGGGTATTTCCGTACTTGGGAGAAATTGCGTTACAAATTTTGTAGGGCTTTTTCTCCTTTTAACTCTTGTGAAAATAAAAAGTATGAAGCAACACCAGCATGTTAGAGTAAAAATTAAAACTTTTTTATACAAAAATGCTGGTGTAGCCCCAAACTTTTCTTTTTCATAAGGAGCAAAAGACCCCCATAATTCGTGACACAATTTTTAGAGTACAGAAATACTCTATGGGGGAGATTTATCATTGCTTCTACAGCATCTTTTGTCTATGTGTTGGCGCAGTTCAGGCGCAAGCAGCATATTTAATGACTTTTATGCATCTTTTGATATAGACAGTTTCACTCTTTTTGCCTACCCATAGAACTTTTTCTTTTTGACCATGCAGGGGTCACGTATTTATCATTTGCGACTTTTGTCAAATGTCGCTATTTTGTGCGCAAAGGTACTTTTTTTTTAAGCACAAAGCTACACCACCTACCAGTAGGCATGAGAATAATTTCTACTTCCACAATTCAACCTTTAACCTCTTGTGGACGACAGCGTCCCACTCCCCTTCTATGACACACGCTCAGGAGCTGAGCGCAAGTCATAGCTGGGTGGCTAGTCATAGCTAATGCCAGACATCACCAATCATGGTGATGCCCGGCTTTAACCCCTTAGACACCGCAATCAAATTTGATTGTAGCGTCTAAAATGCAAGTAAAAATGTCACGACAGCTCTGTGAAAGTAAGTAAAAACACCTAACCTGACAAATTTAGGACCCGGGAAAGTGTCTACTTCCTTCCCTCACAAGCGTCTAGAAAAAGTGTAAGTGGTAGAGATTTTCCCACCACAGCAGAGCTGCGCAAAATTCATCATCCTGCTGCACCTTCTTGATAAATAAGATGCACGCTAGTCAAACCCACCACCCAAATAAATGTGGGAAAATAACTCTACTGTAGACATTCTTTGATAAAGCTGGACCTATATGTGGGTGCAAAGTGCTCTACTGGCAAAAAACATGGCTCAGGAGTGAGAGTCCTAAATTAGTGATTTGCACAGAGGTGATCTATTGTGGTACAGGAAGTGATCATGAACATGTGTGCTAATTTTTACATTGTTCTGACCAGCAAATACAAAGAAAACTATGTATGCAGAAAATTGTGCAATCCAGTATGGCCGCCAAATCTAGTGATTAACTGTGGTGCAGAAAGTGATCACGAACATAGGTGCTAATTTTCCCATGACCAGTAATTTTAGAGAAAACCATGTTTGCATAATATTGCACAATCCAATATGACCGCCAAATCTGGTGATCAACTGTGGTACAGAAAGTGAGTGATATACTATTGTGCAAAGAAATATAAGTTTTAGAATAACCCCTTGGGGACTCAGGGTTTTTCAGTTTTCCTCCTCACCTCTTAAAAATCATAACCCTTTCAATTTTGCACCTACAGACCCAAATGATGGCTTATTTTTTGTGCCACAAATTCTTCTTTTTAATCCCTTAAAGGGGTATTCCGCCCCTAGACATCTTATCCCCTATCCAAAGGATAGGGGATAAGATGTCAGATCGCCGCGGTGCCGCTGCTGGGGACCCCTGGGATCCCAGCTGCGGCACTGCGCTATCATTACAGCACAGAGCGAGTTCGCTCTGCACGTAATGATGGGCAGTACAGGGGCCAGAGCATCGTTACGTCACGGCCCGCCCCTTTCAATACAAGTCTATGGGAGGGGGCGTGGCGGTCGTCACTCCGCCTCCCATAGACTTGCATTGAGGGGACGGGCCGTGATGTCACAAGGGGCGGTGCCATGACGTCACGCTGCTCCGTCCCCCGTATCGCCCGTCATTACGCACATAGCGAACTTGCTCTGTGCTGTAATGATAGCACGGTGCCGCAGCGGGGATCCCAGGGGTCCCCAGCAGAGGGACCGCGGCGATCTGACATCTTATCCCCTATCGTTTGGATAGGGGATAAGATGTCTAGGGGCGGAGTACCCTTTTAACCTGTTAAGGACCCAGGACGTACCGGTACGTCCTGAGTCCGCTCCCGTTCTATAACACGGGGCCACGGCCTCTAACAACGGCCAAGACCTGTGACTAATAGCGCGCGGCACTGATCGCGGTGCCGCACGCTATTAACCCTTTAGACACAAATTTAGGCCTCAAATGTACATATTGCGCTCACTCCTGAGCCTTGTTGTGCGCCCGCAAAGCATTTTACACCCATCTATGGGGTAGTTCTCTACTCAGGAGAAATTGCCTTGCAAATTTTGGGGGTCTTTTTTTCCTTTTACCTCTTGTGAAAATAAAAAGTACGGGGCAACACCAGCATGTTAATGTAAACATTTTTATTTTTTTTACACTAACAGGCTAGTGTAGACCCCAACTCTTCCTTTTCATAAGGGGTAAATGGAGAAAAAGCCCCACAAAATTTGTAACACAATTTTTCCTGAGTATGGAAATACCCCATATGTGGCCCTAAACTGTTTCCTTGAAATACGACAAGGCTCCAAAGTGAGAGAGCACCATGCGCATTTGAGGACTAAATTAGGGATTGCATAGGGGTGGACATAAGGGTATTCCATGCCATTGATTCCCAAACAGGGTGCCTTCAGCTGTTTGCTAAACTCCCAGCATGTCTGGGCAGTCAGTGGCTGTCGGGAAATGCTGGGAGTTGTTGTTTTGCAACAGCTGGAGGCTTCGTTTTGGAAACACTGCCGTATGATACGTTTTTCATTTTTATTGGGGGGGGGGGCAGTGTAAGGGGGTGTATATGTAGTGTTTTACCCTTTATTATGTGTTAGTGTAGTGTAGTGTTTTTAGGGTACATTCACACTGGCGGGGGTTTACGTTGAGTTTCACGCTAGGAGTTTGCGCTGCGGCATAAAATTTGCCGCAGCTCAAACTTGAAGCAGGAAACTCACTGTAAACCCTCCCGTGTGAATGTACCCTGTACATTCACATTGGGGGGGGGGGAGGGGGGGCAAACCTCCAGCTGTTGCAAAACTACAACTCCCAACATGCACTGTCAGACTGTGCATGCTGGGAGTTGTACTTTTGCAACAGATGGAGGCACACTGGTTGAAAAACCCTCAGTTAAGTTCTGTTATCTAACTCAGTATTTCCCAACTAGTGTGCCTCCAACTACAACTCCCAGCATGTACTGATCACTGAAGGGCATGCTGGGAGATGTAGTTACACAACAGCTGGAACTACGCAACTACAACTCTCAGCATGGCAAGACAGCCGTTTGCTGTTCTTGCATGCTGGGAGTTGTAGTTTTGCAAGATCTAGAGGGCCACAGTTTAGAGATCACTGCACAGTGATCTCCAAACCGTAGCCCTCCAGCTGTTGCAAAACTACAAATCCCGGCATGCCCAAACAGCTGTCTGGGCATGCTGAGAGTTGTTGTTTTGCAACATCTGGAGAACTACAGCTTAGAGACCACTGTATAGTGGTCTCCAAACTGTAGCCCTCCAGATGTTGCTAGACAACTCACCGGCCTCCGTAGTCTTCACCAGGGAGCCAGCCGCATGTCACCGGAGCCCGCTGCCGCAGATGGTAAGTGGCCTCCGGCGCCGGTCACAGTACAGTTCCACCGTTCTGCCCGGACTACTGTATGTAGGAAGAACGGGGGAACCGAAATTTAACCCTCCCGCCCCTGATCTGCTATTGGTTGGTTGCTTCTGACCGACCAATAGCAGGGATAGGAGGGGTGTCTTGGACACTCCCGATACCCCTTATTTTACGGGTCACCGGGTAACCAGAGACCCGTATGACCCGGAAACACCGCAGATGGTCGGTCTGAATTGACCTGGGGATTTGCACAGGTTGCCTGCTGATAGATATCAGCAGTCATCCCGGTCCGGTTCCCACCGCGTGTACAGGTACACCCTGGGTCCTTAAGTACCAAGGATCCAGGGTACTTAAGGGGTTAATGACATCAGTCATTGTCAAACCCCCCAAAAAATCATTGTGCTACGAAATTTAAGAAAAAATCCCATTTTGTAAATTTGGGGGCATCCGTTTCTACGCAGTATATTTTTCAGTAAAAATTACAGCTTATTTTTATTCTGTAGGTCCATACGATGAAAATGATACCATTCTTATAAAGGTTTGATTTTGTATTACTTCAGAAAAAAATCTTAACTACATGCATGAAAATGTATACATTTAAAATTGTCATCTTCTGACCCCTATAGGGCGGTATTGAGGGCTCATTTTTTGCGGCGTGATCTGAAGTTTTTATCGGTATAATTTTTGTTTTGATCGGACTTTTTGATCGCTATTTATGAATTTTTTAATGGTATAAAAAGTGACCAAAAAATCCGCTATTTTGGACATGGCAATATCACATAGGTTTATATTTATTTTTATTTACATGTTTTTTTTCATGGGAAAAGGGGGGTGATTTCAACTTTTATTAGGGAAGGGGTTAAATCACATTTGTTAACTCTTTTTTTTACACTTTTTTTTTGCAATGTTATGGCCCCCATAGGGTGGACATATTGATTATGTAAATGAACCAGCTTTAACAACCTTGTTACAGGAGGTAACCATGAATATGCCTGCCAAATTTTATGTTATTCTAACAAACGGTTTCAGAAAAGAAGATGCTTGTAGAATACTGCACAATTCGACATGACAGCTAAACCATGTGATCAATAGACTTGTAATTAAAGGAGAACTACGGGAGTGAAAAATGTATCCCCTATCCTAAGGATAGGGGATAAGTTTCAGATCGCGGGGGTTCCGACTGCTGGTGCCCCCCACGTTCTCCCGTTCGGGGCCCCGGCTCTCTGGTTAGAGAGGGCGTGTTGACCACCGCACGAAGCAGCGGCCGACACGCGCCCTCCATACACTGCTATGGGAGAGCCGGAAATTGCCGAAGGCAGCGCTTCGGCTCACCCATAGCAGTAAATGGAGGGAGCTTGTCAGCCGCAGCCTCGTGCGGTGGTCGACACGTGATCTCTATGCAGAAAGCCACGGCCCCGTATGGGAGATCGTGGGGGGCCCCAGTGGTCGGACCCCCCCCCCCCTCGCGATCTGAAACTTATCCCCTATCCTTAGGATAGGGGATAACATTTTCAATCCCATAGTTCTCCTTTAACAAATCATAATTGTGACCACAGTGTAACCAAGTATAACAATTTCTAAATCTGTATCTTTAGCGATTGCAGAAATGCAGAGGTTTCAATATTGTGCAAAAACATGCCTGACCATGTGACCTATGACCTTCATGTTATAACAGATTATGCATAGTGCTGGGCATAAGAACATTGAGGTAGTAACAAGCATTTTCCAATATGGCAGCTGAACCATATGGTTGAATGACGTCAAATAAACATGCATGAGTCTAGGTCACAGTGTTATCATACATGGCTATTTGTACATCTGTATCTTTAATGGTTTCAGAAAGACATGTCTTTGCATATAGCACTTATTGTCACCTAAAACAAGATGGCGGCCAGCTAATATGACCTAAGACCTTTATATAAAAAAAATCTAAAGCACAATAGAGTATTCTACCATTGTGCAAAGAAACATATGATTTTTATTAACAGTGTACATTTAAAAAAAATGCTCATTAATATTAATTCTATCTAAATGTTATTGGCGAGTGGTGGCCATATTGATTATGCATATCAACCAGCTTTAACAACCTTTGTACAGAAGGAAACCATGAACATGTCTGCCAAATTATATGTTATTCTAACAAATGGTTTCAGAGAAGAAGTTTGTCGAATATTGTGCAATCCAATATGGCGGCCTCAGACCAAAAGTCTTACTATGAACAAATCTGACGCTGCACAACAGAGTCACCAAATACAGCAGTTTATATATCTGTAGCTTAAGCAGTTGTAGAGAAGAAGATTTTTTAATATTGTGCAAAAATTGTTACAAAAACCAAGATGGTGGCCTTACCATGTGACCTATGACATATAAATGAGATAAGATTTTGCACAGCTCACGGGTCTACCACTATGCAAAGTCACATGAGTTTTAGAGTAACAGTGCAGCAGATATAAGCATTTGAAATGTATTAGAATAATAATAAAAATAATAATCTGAGCAAAAACAATAGGTGTCCATGTTGCTTGGCCGCCTAATGATGCAAGAAACATAAATTGGAACTAGTGTGGGGCTGTGAGCAGCCCTGTTCGGCTCCATGTGTAGGGATAGAGCAGTAAGTATATACACTGCTCATAAAAATAAAGGGAACACTTAAACAACACAATGTAACTCCAACAGGTGGACATGATAGGCAATTAGCAAGACACCCCCAATAAAGGAGTGGTTCTGCAGCTGGTGACCACAGACCACTTCTCAGTTCCTATGTTTCCTGGCTGATGTTTTGGTCACTTTTGAATGCTGGCGGTGCTTTCACTCTAGTGGTAGCATGAGACGGAGTCTACAACCCACACAAGTGGCTCAGGTAGTGCAGCTCATCCAGGATGGCACAGCAATGCGAGCTGTGGCAAGAAGGTTTGCTGTGTCTGTCAGCGTAGTGTCCAGAGCAGGGAGGCACTACCAGGAGACAGGCCAGTACATCAGGAGATGTGGAGGAGGCCGTAGGAGGGCAAAAACCCAGCAGCAGGACCGCTACCTCCACCTATGTGCAAGGAGGACCAGGAGGAGCACTGCCAGAGCCCTGCAAAATGACCTCCAGCAGGCCACAAATGTGCATGTGTCCACTCAAATGGTCAGAAACAGACTCCATAAAGGTGGTATGGGGGCCCGACATTCACAGATGGGTGTTGTGCTTACAGCCCAACACTGTGCAGGATGTTTGGCATTTGCCAGAGAACACCAAGATTGGCAAATTCCCCACTGGCGCTCTGTGCTCTTCACAGATGAAAGCAGGTTCACATTGAGCACATGTGACAGAGTCTGGAGACGACATGGAGAACATTCTGCTGCCTGCAACATCCTCCAGCATGACAGGCTTGGCGGTGGTCAGTAATGGTGTGGGGTGGCATTTCTTTTGGGGGTCACAAAGCCCCCCATGTGCTTACCTGACTGCCATTAGCTACCGAGATGAAATCCTCAGACCCCTTGTGAGACCATATGCTGGTGTGGTTGGCCCTGGGTTTCTCCTAATGCAAGACAATGCTAGACCTTATGTGGCTGGAGTGTGTCAGCAGGTCCTGCAAGAGGAAGGCATTGATGCTATGGACTGGCCCGCCCGTCCCCCAGACCTGAATCCGATTGAGCACATCTTGAACATCATGTCTCACTCCATCCACCAACCCCACGTTGCACCACAGACTGTCTGCCACCTCATCAGGAGTTGGATCAGCCTGTAGTGTGGTTTTCCACTTTGATTTGGAGTGTGACTCCATATCCAGACCTCCATGGGTTGATAAGTTTTATTTCCATTGACAATTCTTGTGTGATTTTGCTGTCAGCACATTCAACTATGTAAAGACGAAAGTATTTCATACAATTAGTTCAATCATTCAGATCTAGGATGTGTTATCTTAGTGTTCCCTTTATTTTTTTGTGCAGTGTATGTTACATGTATATATATATAATCCCTGAGATGTTTAGGTAAAGTTGAAATGTCTGGTTTTATTTGAATATTCTATATTATTTCCCTAGGCCTGTTATATAATATTTAGGCAATATACAAAATTTACCAAATCTACTATTTAGGAATAGTATGAAAAGAAAGTAATGAAAATGTCTTTATTGAAAAGACATTTATGGGAATAAAACATGGAATATTTGTCCATTTTCTGCTACTATCCAATCCTACTAACACTTGATCCCTTGACTACTGATCCATGGACCTAACTGTGACTGCCTGCTGTATGTTATCTCCACTACCTTGTGACATCCAGGTATTGACCTATCCTGTCTGTCCATGTTCTTTCTGCCAGGTTCTGTATCCTCTTGTCCATAGTTCAGGACCTGATTGTCTCTGTGGTTGCGTTGCTCTTATCAGAACGAGTGCTCTAAGTAGGCAGGAATGCTTTTGTACTGGAAAATATTAAGCCACCACCAGAGAAGTCTGTCAGTGGCTTTCCCCTCCTCTCCCCATTTAGAAGATATTAGCACTAGAAGATAGAATGGCTGAATAAACTATTGCATGTGTATGGCCAGCTTTAGTGCTAGTGTGAGCAGTTTGTGCATACACAGAAGGCAATGGAGGTAATTGGGAGTATTATATAACTTTGTAAATCAGAGCTAATGGTGTTAAAAAGATTTAGTTTAAAGTACTCCTTTAAGGATAAAAAGGGCTGCGTCCTTAAGGGGTTAAAATATGCTCTGCCTGATCTAATACTGTGGGTGGAACCAATAAGCTGCAAGCCAGCACAGAACATTAGACATATTAGTGCGTCCTGCACCTTTTTAGAAGTCTTATCTATATGCAATTACAATACTATAGGAGACGAGTGGAGTGGTGACGATACTTTTATTGGCTACCGGAGAGGATATAGATTGGATTGGATAGGATATAGTTACCATAGTAACATGCATGAGGAAGCGACCTAAGAGGTCTTCAAAGCTTGCAATCTACATCCTCTCAGGTGGCCAATAAGGTATCATCACTGCTCCACTCGTCTCCTATATTTCAAAAGCTAACACTGTAAAAACTCACAATACTAAGCATATGCACCCTCCCTCATTGTGTCTGCATCCTGCTGGGAACTGCTGGGAGTTTACAAAAAGGGCATTGGGAGGAAAGCGTTAATTTTTAACGTAAATTTGTTTTCCCTTAGTCCTAACAGCAGCACAAGTGGGGTGTTCTGCCCCTGTGAAGCTGGCAGGACGGTGGAATTTTTAATTCCGCCCAAGTAATTAAAGACTTAATTAGACCCCCATATAAGGCCTCCTCCCTCATGCCACATTGCTTAATAACAAGTAAAACAAAACAATTTGGGCGGGAAAATTTGTGTGCTGCTGTTAGGACTAAGGGAAAACAAATTTACGTTAAAAATTAACGCTTCCCTTACGTCCTAACCAGCAGCACAAGTGGGGACTTAGCAAGTAACAACACAAATAGGGAGGGACTACGGCAGAGTGGCACTTAGGATTGATTGCCCGAATGCCAACTCTTCCGATCGTTTGGCATTAACCCTGTAATGACTAATAAATGTATTATGCGTGCTCCAGGAGGCAGCAGCGCAGACTTGTTCTAGAGGAACAGCTTTTCTTTCTGCAAAGGAAGTGGAGACTGCCCTAGTGGATTGGGCAGTGACAAAGGCAGGAGGAGCTAACTCCTGGGCTACAAAAGCCTCCCGGATTGCCTCTTTAATCCATCTACTCAGAGAGGGTTTAGAGGCTTTAAGACCTTTGTTCTTCCCAGAAAAGGAAAGAAGAAGGTGCTCCGATCTTCTAAATTCTCCAGTTCTTGAGATGTAAATTCTGAGGATTCTTGAAATGTCCAGAGTATGGTCAGCAGCTTCCTCGGGAGAGGATGGATTAGGACACAGAACTGGAAGGGATATAGCTATGTGGCCTAAGGGTGGAGGCCTTATATGGGGGTCTAATTAAGTCTTTAATTACTTGGGCGGAATAAAAAATTCCACCATCCTGCCAGCTTCACAGGGGCAGAACACCCCACTTGTGCTGCTGGTTAGGACGTAAGGGAAAAGAACTTTCCTATGAGGTCCCCTTCCTTCTATGTACACCACACAGAAGAGACATAGGGGGAGATTTATAAAAAAAAAAAAAACCTGTGTAGAGGAAGAGTGGTGCAGTTGCCCATAGAAACCAATCAGAATACTTCTTTCATTTAAAAAGAAGCCTGTAAAAAAATGAAAGAAGCGATCTGATTGGTTGCTATGGGCAACTACACCCCTTTTCCTCTACACAGTCTTGATAATGCTCCCCCCTAGACAATAGAGTACACCTGAGCACGGACATACCTGAGGTCTGCTTATTTCTGCAGCACAAGGGAGTCATAAAAACCTAATTCATAACGTTTATAAGCTGAAGGCACGTCATATCATAGACTACTTCACAACTCATTTTCTATAGATATCTTATCGTTCCCTATCGGGTGGTTGCAATTCACTGATAATAAAGGGTTAAAGAGCTTTTGGAATCATTAGTGTAAAAAGGATCCTTTAGGGTCACTTCACACGTACAGTATTCTGCGCAGATTTGATGTGATGGTGTTCAGTCATTCAGTTTACACTGAAATCTGCAGCAGAAAATCCTGTGCATTAAATCTGCGCAGAATACCGTACGTGTGAATTAATAGGGCAGCAGGATCCTATACTTACAGCGTCCTTTTCCATATGCATGGGCCACACTAAAGAGCAGTGTATTCCAAACAGTGTGCCTCCAGCTGTTGCAAAACTACAACTTCTAGTATATTACAGTAGCAGTAGGATTTGTGGAAATCTCATTCATTCATTGTGTAAAAAACACAGCACTCTGCAGACTAAGGGTGCATTCACATCACAAATTTGTCCTATGGTGCCTGTAAATGGTTTTGTATATGAAAACCGTATGCCGCTGTATCGGAAACCTTGTACATTGACTTTCCATACAAAGCTGTACACACCAAGATGCGTCCAGTTGTGTATGGTTCTGTGCTTGTATGTTTTTTTCCCAGACAGCAAACCGTAGTCTACCAAGATTTCGTGTCCTGTTTCGTAATCGTATATGCACCACATGCGGTTTTTGTTATACTATAGTATATATGTATAGTACGCTATATCCTGCCTTGAATTATCTGTTTATTGCTTTGTAGCTTTCCTATTATATCCCAGACTTGTTTCCTGACATTTACTGTTCCGTTTGTTTTGTATGACTAGATGCCCATGCACATTAGCGCAGTATAGGGACTGTCTTCATGGTTGTCGCTCTGTCTCATAGGGTGGATGGGGAATAGGAAGGGATAGCATTTTTAGGGACAGTTAAAGTTCACTAATTCCTGCCCGCCGATCATGGCAGACTGTTTGCTGTTTAGTCAGTTGCTGTGGCGATGCCTTAGCCTTTCTCCTGCTCTTTTTCTTTATCCATTCAGATCCCATCTTTCATCCATACCCTGTAGGCAGGGCCGGTTTTAGGCTTAGCGTGGCCCTAGGCAAAATCAAAAGTGGGGCCCCAAAAGTCGTAATAGTGCACTAACTAGATTTGCACATTTTTGGTCACTTCGAATACCATAAAAAAATATCTAAAAAGCAATTGAAAAGTCCAATTAAAACAAAAATGGTACAGATAAAAACTACAAATCAAAGCGCAAAAAATGACCCTCATACATCCCCATATACAGAAAATAAAAGTTATAGGGATCAGAATAGTACAATTTGATGTTTTTGTATAGTTTCCTCACATTAGGTTGGCAGTATAGTTCCCCCACATTAGGTTGGCAGTACAGTTCCCCCACATTAGGTGTGCAGTACAGTTCCCCCACATTAGGTGTGCAGTACAGTTCCCCCCACATTAGGTGTGCAGTACAGTTCCACCCACATTAGGTGCAGTACAGTTCCCCCAGATTAGGTGTAGTACAGTTCCCCCACATTAGGTGCAGTACAGTTCCACCCACATTAGGTGCAGTACAGTTCCACCCACATTAGGTGCAGTACAGTTCCCCCCACATTAGGTGCAGTACAGTTCCCCCCCACATTAGGTGCAGTACAGTTCCCCCCCCCACATTAAATGCTGTACAGTTCCCCCACATTAGGAGCAGTACAGTTTCCCCCACATTAGGTGCAGTACTGTTCCCCCCACATTAGGTGCAGTGCAGTTCCCCCACATTAGGTGCAGTACAGTTCCCCCACATTAGGTGCAATACAGTTCCCCCCACATTAGGTGCAGTACAGTTCCCCCACATTAGGTGCAGTACATTTCCCCCACATTAGGTGCAGTATAGTTCTCCCACATTAGGTGCAGTATAGCTCCCCACATGAGGTGCAGTACAGTTGCCCCACATTAGGTGCAGTACAGTGGCCCCACATTAGGTGCAGTACAGTTGCCCCACATTAAGTGCAATATAGTTCTCCCACATTAGGTGCAGTATAGTTCCCCACATTAGGTACAGTATTGTTCCCCACATTCGGTGCAGTACAGTTCCCCACATTAGGTGCAGTATAGTTCCCCCACATTAGGTACAGTATAGTTCCCCCACATTAGGTGCAGTACAGTTCCCCCCCACATTAGGTGCAGTACAGTTCCCCCCCACATTAAATGCTGTACAGTTCCCCCCACATTAGGTGCAGTACAGTTCCCCCCACATTAGGTGCAGTACTGTTCCCCCCACATTAGGTGCAGTACAGTTCCACCCACATTAGGTGCAGTACAGTTCCCCCCACATTAGGTGCAGTACAGTTCCCCCCCCCCCACATTAGGGGCAGTACAGTTCCCCCCCACATTAAATGCTGTACAGTTCCCCCCACATTAGGTGCAGTACAGTTCCCCCCACATTAGGTGCAGTACTGTTCCCCCCACATTAGGTGCAGTGCAGTTCCCCCACATTAGGTGCAGTACAGTTCCACCCACATTAGGTGCAGTACAGTTCCACCCACATTAGGTGCAGTACAGTTCCCCCCACATTAGGTGCAGTACTGTTCCCCCCACATTAGGTGCAGTGCAGTTCCCCCACATTAGGTGCAGTACAGTTCCCCCACATTAGGTGCAATACAGTTCCCCCCACATTAGGTGCAGTACAGTTCCCCCACATTAGGTGCAGTATAGTTCTCCCACATTAGGTGCAGTATAGCTCCCCACATGAGGTGCAGTATAGTTCTCCCACATTAGGTGCAGTATAGTTCCCCACATTAGGTACAGTATAGTTCCCCACATTCGGTGCAGTACAGTTCCCCACATTAGGTGCAGTATAGTTCCCCCACATTAGGTACAGTATAGTTCCCCCACATTAGCTGCAGTATAGTTCCCTCACATTAGGTGCAGTATAGTTCCCCCACATTAGGTACAGTATAGTTCCCCCACATTAGCTGCAGTATAGTTCCCTCACATTAGGTGCAGTATAGTTTGCCATATTAGGTGCAGTATAGTTCACCCACATAAGGTGCAGTATAGCGCCCCACATTAGGTGCAGTACAGTTCCCCACATTAGGTGCAGTATAGTTACCCACATTAGGTGCAGTACTGTTCCCCCACATTAGGTGCAGTACTGTTCCCCCACATTAGGTGCAGTACAGTTTCCCACATTAGGTGCAATATAGTTCCCCACATTAGGTGTAATATAGTTCCCCACATAAGGTTAAGTATAGCTCCCCCACAATAGGTGCAGTGTAGCTCCCCCACATTAGGTGCAGTATAGTTCCCCCACATTAGGTGCAGTATAGTTCCCCCACATTAGGTGCAGTATAGTTCCCCCACATTAGGTGCAGTATAGTTCCCTACATTAGGTGCAGTACAGTTCCCCCACATTAGGTTTGCAGTATAGCTCCCCACATTAGGTGTAGTGTTGAGCGGCATAGGCCATATTCGAATTCGCGAATATTCGCGAATATATGGACGAATATTCGGCATATATTCGCGAATATTCGCATATTCTCGTTTTATTTTTCGCATATGCGAAAAGTCGCGTATGCGAAAATAACATATACAAAAATTTGCATATGCAAAATTAACATAAGCAAACATTCGCATATGCGAAAATTAGCATATGCTAATTTTCGCATATGCGCAAATTCGCACACCATTCTCACACAGTAGTATTACAGCCTTCTTTACACCACACAAGCTGGAAGCAGAGAGGGGTGATCACTGTGATGTGTACTGTGAAAAAAAAAAAATATTCGTAATTACGAATATATAGTGCTGTATTCGCGAATATTCGCAAATTCGCGAATATGCGATATTCGCGAATAAAATTCGTATTGCGAATATTCGTGAGCAACACTAATTAGGTGCAGTATAGTTCCCCACATTAGGTGCAGTATAGTTCCCCACATTAGGTGCAGTACAGTTCCCCCACATTAGATTGGTAGTATAGTTACCCACATTAGGTGCAGTATAGCTCCCCACATTAGGTGCAGTATAGTTCCCCCACATTAGGTGCAGTATAGTTCTCAATATTAGGTGTAGTATAGTTCCCCCACATTAGGTGCAGTATAGCTCTCCACATTAGGTGCAGTATAGTTCCCCACATTAGGTGGGGTATAGTTCCCCCACATTAGGTGCAGTATAGTTCTCCACATTAGGTGCAGTATAGTTCCCCACATTAGGTGCAGTATAGTTCCCCCACAGACATACAGCCTTCAGCCATATACAGTGTATGGCTGGAGGCTGTACAGTGGGGATCAAAAGTTTGGGCACCCCAGGTAAAAATTTGTATTAAGAAGCCAAGGAAAGATGGAAAAATCTCCAAAAGGCATCAAATTACAGATTAGACATTCTTATAATATGTCAACAAAAGTTAGATTTTATTTCCATCATTTACACTTTCAAAATAACAGAATACAAAAAAATGGCGTCTGCAAAAGTTTGGGCACCCTGCAGAGTCAATATCTTGTACTGCCCCCTTTGGCAAGTATCACAGCTTGTAAATGCTTTTTGTAGCCAGCCAAGAGTCTTTCAATTCTTGTTTGAGGTATCTTTGCCCATTCTTCCTTACAAAAGTCTTCCAGTTCTTTGAGATTTCTGGACTGTCTGTCACGCACTGCTCTTTTAAGGTCTATGCATAGATTTTCAATGATGTTGAGGTCAGGAGATTGTGAAGGCCATGGCAAAACCTTCAGTTTACGCCTCTTGATGTAATCCCTTGTGGATTTCGAGGTGTGTTTAGGATCATTATCCATTTGTAGAATCCATCCTCTCTTTAACTTCAGCTTTTTCACAGATGGCATCAAGTAAGCATCCAAAATTTGCTGAAATTTTATTGAATCCATTTTTCCTTCTACTCGTGAGATGTTCCCTGTGCCACTGGCTGCAATACAACCCCAAAGCATGATTGATCCACCCCCATGCTTAATAGTTGGACAGAGTTTCTTTTCATTAAATTCTGTTCCCTCTTCTTCTCCAAACATACCTTTGCTCATTTTGGCCAAAAAGTTCAATTTTAACCTCATCGGTCCACAGAACTTGTTTCCAAAATGCCTCAGGCTTGTTTATATGTTCATTTGCAAAGTTCAAACGCTGATTTCTGTGGTGAGGACATAGAAGATGTTTTCTTCTGATGACTCTTCCATGAAGACCATATTTGTACAAGTATCTCTTTATAGTGGAATAGTGTACCACAACTCCAGTGTCTGCCAGATCTTTCTGGAGGGATTGTGCAGTCAAACATGGGTTTTGAATTGTTTTTCTCACAATCCTGGGAGCTGTTCTGTCTGATATTTTTCTTGGTCTTCCAGATCTTGCTTTAACTTCCACTGTTCCTGATGACTGCCATTTCTTAATTACATTCCGAACAGAGGATATTGACATCTGAAAACGTTTTACTATCTTCTTATAGCCTTCTCCAGCTTTGTGAGCATCAACTATTTTCAGTTTCAGATTTCTGGACAACTGCTTAGAAGAACCCATGGTGTTGATTGTTGGGGCAAGGTCAGATGAGTCTGGGCATTTAAAACCTTTGAGATTGACATCACCTGGTCTTCCCTGATGATGATTGAGAACAATCCATGACACTGGTAGGTCTCAGCTTTCCAAAGGGGGCAGTACATGCTGTAAATTCTGCAGGGTGCCCAAACTTTTGCAGACACCATTTTTTTGTTTTCTGTTATTTTGAAAGTGTAAATGATGGAAATAAAATCTAACTTTTGTTGACATATAAGAATGTCTAATCTGTAATTTTATGCCTTTTGGAGATTTTTCCATCTTTCCTTGGCTTCTTTATGCACATTAATAACATTTTTTACCTGGAGTGCCCAAACTTTTGATCCCCACTGTATGTCTGTGTACTGCCCCACTTCAGTGTTCTGACCACCGGTGCTTCCAGCTGGTGCTGGGGACTTACCATTCTGGCTGGTGCGCGTCCTCCTCACAACTCCGCTCCACTCCTCCATTGCTATGGGCGCACTCACGGGACAATGACATCCCTGCGTGCGCTAACTCCCTGCAGCCCCTGCATTTTTAAAGTTAATGCGGCGACCGCCGCAGAAAGGCAACTGGGACATCCTTGTGTCCCGAAAAGATTTTTGGGGACACAGGGATGTCCAGAATGTGACGGGGGGGGGGGCCCTGCAGGCTGCTCAGTGGCGGCTGCGGATCCCCCCGGGCTTGATTAGGCCTATGCTGAGCAGCAGGCAGGGGGCCCCCTGGGGGATGTAGGCCCTAGGCAATTGCCTGGTTTGCCCCGCCCTAACGCCGGCCCTGCCTGTGGGCCGGGGTATTTAAGTCTGCCTAATCTATTCCTGGTTGCCTGTGAAAGAACATTGCTTCTGAAGCTAGCTCGCCATCCTGCTTTCTGCATTCCTCTAAATTATCTGGTAGTTTGTGACACCGGCTAAGGATATTCTCTCTGGTTTTGCGGCTAGGCTTATATTTATCTTCTTGGTTCCCAATCGGTGTGTTGACTATTCTGTGTGTTTGTTTGTCTCCCCTGAGTATTGTATATTTACCCTTTTAGTATTCCTGACATTCCCTGATCTTTAGACTGAGTTTACTTTAGTTTATTTTGACTTTGAAGTCCCAGCACATAGATAGGCAGGGACTGTCTTTGTGGTTGTGGGTCTGTCAATTAGGGTGGATAAGCAATAGGATGGGACAGGCATTGTGGGCGAGTTCAGGACTTCACCTTTTTCCTGCCCATACATGAAAATTGCGATCTGACTGTAGCCTAATTCATGCTATAGAAACTGCTCTGCTTTAGTATGGATTTTCTCCACTGACTTCAAAGGTGAAGTCAAAATCTGCAATAATTCTGCAGTTATTCCCGATTTCACTTCAGAAACATTGCAGTTTCACTGCATAATCTGAACCACCTGACAATTTCAAATATCTTTTTTTTTTTCTTTTCTTTTATAAAATAACAAAATATGCAGTGGCAAATCCACAAACAAATCCACACCAAAATCTGCACAATTTGGTGCAGATTTTCTGATGCTGATTCAGTTCACAAACGCTGCAGCGCATCTGCCCTGAGGGAACATTTCCATAGTGTAATCGTAAATTAGGCAGCCCAAGGATTTGGCAAGTTTATCAAAATCTTTGACATCTTTGTCAAATTTAACAAAACTTTAAGGCTAGGTTGCCACTGTTTATTTATTGTTTTGCGTTTTACCATTTGAAAAAAAAAAAAAACACCAGAAAATTTGCCAAAAAAACTGTCACTGCCTTTTGCAGCATTTTTCCCGTAAATTTTTTATTTTTGTAAAAACACAATTTTTTTCACCCCATGACAGTTTTCCACTGACTTCAGAGTATGGCTATGGGTCAGATTCAGAGAGCCTGGCCTACAAAGTGTAAGCAGATAAGTAGTGATGCATAGCATTGCTACTTATCTCCTTTGACAATACAGTATTCAGGGGTGCATAGCGCACCACTGTATACTATACAGGTGCCAGGACTCCCATCACTATACTGACAGGAGGTCCTGTTTCTACCATGGCTGAGCTGTGCCAGCTGCTATTCAGCCACGGGTATAGCTCAGGCTGAACAAAAATAATACATGTATACCTCCTGCCAAGCAAGAACAGTTAACATACAGATCTCTATAGTTTGCTGGTTTACTGTAATGCCTTGCTGGTCTGAACACTGTGCATTGGCCCAGCAAGGAAAGAGTTAACTAGCGCTGCTGAGCAGTATGTATGTATAGATGTATGTATACTGTATACAGTGATCAAACATTCACCTCTGTTCCTGCTTTGGCCTCTTCCTGTGTGTGATGATGTCAATAAAGGTGGGGCTACACATCAAGAAAATAGACAGGAACGAGGGTGGTGAGTCAGGCTCTGTTCCCATCTAGCGTTTTTAGCATGCCTTTTATGTTTAAAAAATGGCTTGTTCAAAATGTAGAATTTGAGCAGACCCTTTATGCACTATATAGGCAATCTCTCTAGGGATAAGCGCCCAAAATGTAGTAACCTATTTTTGATGTTAGCCCCGAAAACAGCTGGCGCTAACCCCCAATTATTACCTAATACCCATGACCACAGGAGTACTGGGAAGAGCCAGTACCAACACACCCAGAGCATCATAAATGGTGCTCCTGGGCTTAGGCAGAAACAGAAACAATGGTCCTTGCCAGGGGCGGAGTGACATGTCGGACACTCGGGCAGTGCCTGAGGGCCCGGGTCTCAGGGGGGGGGGGGGGGGGGCGCTGCTGCCACCTGCTTGCTTGCCTGCCTGTAAAAGTGTGAATGATGATGACTGAAGGGGGGTGAGGAGGAGAAGGGGGCTGGGGGCAGATCAGTGTGAAGGAGAATGACTGAGGGGTCTTGAGGGCAGAAAAGTGTTAAGGAGGATGACTGAGGGGCAGAGGAGTCTGGGGAGACTTGGGGTCTGAAGGAGGAGGGGAAAGATGGGTCTCAAAGAGTACTAAGGGGTCTGGGGGCACTTAGGCCTCGTTCACACTGGGGACATTCTGTCGGCAGAAATCAGCTTGCAGCAGAATTTAATTGTTTTCAATAGTATTCTGCGGCTCCGTGCATAGTGCGGAATCGTCGCAGTGGAATGTACCTGTGCCCAATGAATGAACATTGTTCATTCTTTGGGCTGATTTCCACCGGACTGCATTGCCATCTATGAGATGGTTCACATCCACACGGTTTTACCGCTGATGACTTTGGTGGCATCTGCTGTAAGCGGACATTCAGCTGGCTGAATGTCTGCAGTGTGGACGAGCCTTTAGAGGTCTGAAGGAGGGCAGTACAGGGGGAGATTCTGCCAAACAGAAGAAACAGTGTGTGGCAGGGTCATGTCCAGTGGGTACAGTATCTGGAAGCTTTATAAGGATTATTGTCTTTATACAGAGGATGAGGAACCAGTGACATGTGGGCGTCAAAAGAAGTCCTGGCATTTGAACCAAATTAACAAGAAAAGAAAAGGAAAACCAACAGACAAAACGTCTCTTGTGAGTCTTTATATCATTTTGTATTCTGCCCAACTATCGGCCCTGGTGAGGCCCTAACAGAGAGGAACGCAACTTAATCTGGTCCTCTTCATCTCTGTATGCACTCTGCATGCGCAACTTCTGTCTGCCAACCTGGCACTTTTAAGCAACAAAGGGTAAGTGGGTGCCAGCCAGGCAAAGACAAAGAATGAAGGTTTAAGATGCAGGAAGATTTTCTTTTGGGCCAGCTGTAGGGCAATGTATCAGGGCATTCTGGATGTTATAGGTAGTAACTGCAACTCCCAGCATTCCTGTTGGGATTTTAGTTTGGGTCAGCTGCAGAGCCATAGGCTGCATCAGGGCATGCTGGGTGTTGTAGCTAGTGAACAAAATATTTTAAAATAAGGTATTAAATGTGAATAATCCCCTTTCCTAATATAATTTTATATCAGACCCTTTTTTTAAACATTTTTTTAAATAAAAATAATGTAAACAAAAATAAACACAAGTAGTATAGCTGCATGTGAAAATGCCCAAACTATTAAAATATAATGTTAATTAAACCGTGCGGTGAACGGCGTAAATGTAAAAAATATCAAAGTCCAGAATTTCTGATTTCACTTCATATATGAGAAAAAAAATAAAAAGAGATTGAAACAAAACTTATACAATAAAAACTACACGATCATAATGCAAAAATGAGCCCTCATAAAGCCATGTATAAGGGAAAATTAAAAAGTAAGAGAGGGTCAGAATAGGGCAATCTTTAAGGAGAATGTCCAGTGCTAAATCACGGGGGGTCCGACTGTTGGGAGCTCCCTGTGATCTCCCGTACGGACCCCGACTTGGCCAGGCTTAGCTGCTGTGTGTGACGTTTCGCACACAGCAAGTCAGCTGGTACAAACATACAAACACACAAGTTTTTTTTAAAAGAAGTATAATAATAGTAAAGCATATAGACATGGGTATAATTTTAATCGTATTAACCCACAGAATAAATAAAATATGGCAGTTTTACCATAAAGTGCACTGTGTAAAAATGACACCCCCTAAATTGCGGTCTTCTTTTTAATTTCCCCACACAAATTATATTTTTTTGATTGAGCCATGCATTTATTGATAAAATTAAATGTGTCATTACAAAGTACAATTGGTCATGCAAAAAACAAGCCCTCACATGGGTCTGTGCATAAAAAAAGTTATGGCTCTTAGAACATGAGGAGGAAAAAACACAAATGCAAAAATTAAATTGGATGTCCTTAAAGGGGTACTCCGGTGCTTACACATCTTATCCCCTATCCCCTGATCGCGGGAGTCCCGCAGCTGGGGACGCCTGTGATCTTGCACGGGGCACCCCGATTGTAATCAGTCCCCGGAGCGTGTTCCCTCCGGGTCTGATTACGGTCGACCGCACGGCCAGTGGCGTGTGACGTCACGCCTCTGCCCCCTTGTGACATCACGCTCCGCCCCTCAATGCAAGCTTACGGGAGGGGGGAGTGATAGCTATCACGCCCCCTCCCGTAGGCTTGCATTGAGGGGCGGAGCGTGACATCACACGGGGGCAGAGGTGTGACGTGACATGCCGCCGGCCCTGCGGTGGCCGGTAATCAGTCCCGGAGGGAACACGCTCCGGGGACTGATTACAAACGCGGTGCCAAGTGCATGATCCCGGGCATCCCCAGCTGCGGGACTCCCGCGATCAGGCATCTTATCCCCTATCCTTTGGATAGGGGATAAGATGTGTAAGCACCGGAGTACCCCTTTAAAGGGTGAAATGTAAGATTATTTTTCTATATTTTCTTTCTTTATTATATAATATGGGTGTGGCATACACATGGGTGCGCGCACGGGGGCCCAATGATCATCTTTTGCCCAGGGGCCCCATGTGCTGTCAGTCCACCCCTGGTCCTTGCCCACTCTGGTAATGTCAGGGTGCACCCTGACATGGTGCTTTTTGCTGCAAAACTCCCTAAAAATGCCAAACCGACCCATGGACCTCCATAGGAGAGAAACGTGATGATTTCTTAGCAAAAAGCACCATAGTCTTAGCATGCTGCAATTTTGGGAAACTGCCAGTCAGCTAAAAAATGCCATAAAGTAAGCAAACAAATGGCAAACCCAAATTGACTCCCTGTCAACATGTGACAGATGCATTTTGTGCATTACATAGGCACCAGAAATTGTGGCAGAATTTTGGTGTATTTGCAAAAGCACATTTGCCCCATTGTTCTTTATTGTAGAGAAAGCAAAGAAGGTATCTTGCTTGGTTTCTGCTTTTTATTTTCTTTGTGCAGAACATCTGCTATATGTCAATACTACACAACACTTTGTTGCTACTCAAGTGAAAATACGTATTACTCTACATTACAGTAGTTTAGTTTACTGTCAAGTACATGGTGAAGAGCCATCACTGCTATGATTCTAGTTGGGCACCTGGATAATTTTCAGCTTGAATCATTTAACCTTTAAACCTTACAATGCAATAGTATCTATACAAAGATAACACAAAAGCACAAACAGGAGATCATTTTATGAAAGTCCAATAAGAATAACTAATAGTATTTATGACATCTAATACATAACCTTCAGACTAATTAGGTTGTCTCTCTTCCCGTAATATCCTGAGGTTTACTCATATGTCAGTTTTATTTATTTAGAGGACACTTACTCCGGCACTAGTAGCCATTTCTATTCACAGGAACACATCCTGCTGAGAGCACAGCTGTTAGACGATAATGAAGAGCTCCTCATTCCGGATCTCAAGGGGTGTCAATTAGGGGGAGCACCTAGACGGTGCTGCCATATAAAGACGACATACTCAGGTCTGGCTATAGGAACAGACAGTACTGCCATGCACAGAGACATTGTATTGCATTGAATTGCATTGTACTGTATTACATGCAAATATAGAGTTATTTCAGAGATTTCCTAAAATATATGTTTTTGCAACATTATTTATCTCAATGAACTATTAAGGTCAAGTTTAATTTAAAGACAAAAAGGAATGCTCATTTGGCACCCTGCTGTTTTTAGAATGGTTCACTTAAATGAAACAGGAACTCAGAGTCTTTGCCCCCCTTGCTTTAGAAGCCACATGCACATACATATTGTTGAGCATTCAGGAAAGGTTCAGGGGTGACAAAGTCTATCTACTATTATGTTAAAGTTATCAGAACTATCACAAATAGATTTGGGTTTCTTTCACAAGTCTTAAAGGGATTATTCAGTGAAACATTAAAATTGCCCTTTAAATAGCACAATAAATATGCCAGTTTGTATATCTGATTTAAATATTCCGAACATTGCACCCACCATCTATAATTAGTGCACTCACTGGCCTTTATTTTCAGTGTTGAGGTATGTAGGCTTGCCCAGTAGTGTTGAGCGCGAATATTCGAAATGCAAATTTTTACCACGAATTTTGGCATTTGGAATATTTTTACCGCGCGATTTCACAAATATTTAGAATATAACAATATGTATTCGTAATGACAACTATTCGTTTTTGTTTTGTTTTTCTTCACAGTACACATCACAACAATGATGTGTACGGTGTAAAAAAAAGTGATCATCCCTCCCTGCTTCCAGCTTGCGGTCCAAAGAAGGCTCCAATAATATTTACTGTGTGAGTCGGTGTGGAGTGCGAATATTTTGTATATGCGAATATGCAAATATTCACAAATATCTGCACTTCCAGGGGACACTGATCCCTCCCTTCTTTTAAGAGAAAGAAATAATCGCGCATGCGCACTATGTGAATTTCATTACAAATTTGCGCATGGAGAAAAAAGGAGCAAACATAGCGAATATATGAATTTCGCGAACATAGGACATATATTCATCCATATGTTTGCAATATATGGCAAATTCGAATATGGCCCCTGCCGCTCATCACTATTGCCCAGCTCTCCTGTCAGCACTGTAGCCAGCCCCCCGGGTGAGGCCATCAAATGTTGTGTCCGCTCCCTTTACTTTCTTCTTTAGCAGGTGTGCACAGCTAAAAATGAGATATGTCAGACACCGTCTCCATAATCTGTAAGAAGAAAATGACAGGGGCGGACACAAAATTTACATGCTGATAAGAACCTCGATGGGAATGCTGGGCAAGCCTACATACTTGACATAACATGTACAAACAGTTGTCCGCTAAAGGGGCGGGCTCCACTTGGAATACATGGAGACAAAAATGCTATAAAACATGTGAATTACAAACTTGCACATTTATTTAAGTTCTAGTTAATGGGCAAATATAATTTTTCACTGGATAACCCCTTTATGGTGCCATATACTTTGGTCTAAGTCACCTGACTTTAGTAAGTTCAGCCTCTTAACTCTTCCCCAACATCATTCGTTGATGGATAGGGTTGAGCATTTTGAATTTCAACTGCCCAATGTTTTTTGCTGTGAGAAATATAAGAAATATAGAGTAATCATACCCCTTTTCAATTGAGAACACATGAAGATTCTGCAGACAACCAATTACAGTAGAGAATTCCGCAACTTTTATGACTGAAACTCGTCAACTTTTCATTAATGTAAACTTTTATGGAGTGATCAGGAAAGAAGCTATAGGCTGAACAGGCATTCACTTTACATCTTCCTCATACAGTCCTGAATATTAAAGGACATCTGCAGTGCTGGACAAAAAAACTCTTTTTTTACCTCATTTAATAGGTCTTTGAAAGACCTTTCCAGCGAGGTCTCCCCCATCAATATTGGCCCAGTCGTTCTCCCGTTATCAGCACACGAATTACTGAGGAGAAGTGAAATTAAAACTACATCTCCCATCATGCCTTTTGCTTACTTCCTGTAAGCTGCTGCCCTCTCCCTGTTCTATCCCCCCGAGCAAATTATTATATTGTAACGCCCACATCTCCCTTCCCTTTGCATACACCCTCCCCTTCTGCTCATCTCCCCCTCCCCATGCTGGCTCCTGTCCAGTGATGAAGCAGGCTGCCTCCATGCTCACTGTAGACAGACAGTCTGCATAGCTAGAATCAGCAGTGTCGGCACTGGAGAGTGGATAGTGAAAGTAAAAATGGTAAAAAAAAAAAACATAATTGTTTGTCTATAAAACTGTCCTGATAGGGGTCCCTCCATCTTTTTCACAACTACAACTCCAAGCATGCCCAGTTATTTTATATGCTGTTCGGGCATGCTGGGAATTCCAGTGGTGCCTCCAGCTGTTGCAAGACTACAATACTGTTTGAGTGTATAAAGCAGAGCAGAGTGTGTGATCATATGTATACAGCAGAGCCGAGTGTGTGAATGTGTGTATACAGCAGGGCCGAGAGTGTGATTGTGTGTATACAGCAGAGCTGAGTGTGTGATCGAGTGTATATAGGAGAGCCGAGTGTGATTGTGTCCATACAGCAGAGCCGAGTGTGTGATTGTGTGTATACAGCAGAGCCGAGTGTGTGATCAGGTGCATACAGCAGAGCCGAGTGTGTGATCGTGTGTATACAGCCGAGCTGAGTGTGTGATTGAGTGTATACAGCAGAGCAAAGGCTCTGCTGTATACACACAATCACACACTCAGCTCTGCTGTATACACACAATTACACTCGGCTCTCCTGTATACACTCAATCACACAAGTAGTCTCCTGGGAGTTGTAGTTCACCAACACCTCCATTGTATCTCAGTAGTCTCTTGGGATTTGTAGTTCACCAACTCCTCTATTGTATATCAGTAGTCTCCTGGGATTTGTAGTTCACCAACACCTCTATTGTATCTCAGTAGTCTCCTGGGAGTTGTAGTTCACCAACACCTCTACTGTATCAGGAGTCTCCTGGGAGTTGTAGTTCACCAACACCTCTATTGTATCTCTGTAGTCTCCTGGGTGTTGTAGTTCACCAACACCTCTATTGTATCAGGAGTCTCCTGGGAGTTGTAGTTCACCAACACCTCTATTGTATCTCTGTAGTCTCCTGGGTGTTGTAGTTCACCAACACCTATATTGTATCTCTGTAGTCTCCTGGGAGTTGTAGTTCACCAACACCTCTATTGTATCTCTGTTGTCTTCTGGGAGTTGTAGTTCACCAACACCTCTACTTTATCTCTGTAGTCTCCTGGGAGTTGTAGTTCACCAACACCTCTATTGTATCTCAGTAGTCTTCTGGGAGTTGTAGTTCACCAACACCTCTATTTTATCTCTGTAGTCTCCTGGGTGTTGTAGTTCACCAACACCTATATTGTATCTCAGTAGTCTTCTGGGAGTTGTAGTTCACCAACACCTCTATTTTATTTCTGTAGTCTCCTGGGGGTTGTAGTTCAACAACACCTATATTGTATCTCTGTAGTCTCCTGGCTGGGAGTTGTAGTTCACCAACACCTCTATTGTATCTCTGTAGTCTTCTGGGAGTTGTAGTTCACCAACACCTCTATTGTATCTCAGTAGTCTCCTGGGTGTTGTAGTTCACCAACACCTATATTGTATCTCTGTAGTCTCCTGGCTGGGAGTTGTAGTTCACCAACACCTGTATTGTATCTCTGTAGTCTCCTGGGTGTTGTAGTTCACCAACACCTATATTGTATCTCTGTAGTCTCCTGGCTGGGAGTTGTAGTTCACCAACACCTGTATTGTATCTCTGTAGTCTCCTGGGTGTTGTAGTTCACCAACACCTATATTGTATCTCTGTAGTCTCCTGGCTGGGAGTTGTAGTTCACCAACACCTGTATTGTATCTCTGTAGTCTCCTGGGAGTTGTAGTTCACCAACACCTATATTGTATCTCTGTAGTCTCCTGGGAGTTGTAGTTCACCAACACCTATATTGTATCTCTGTAGTCTTCTGGGAGTTGTAGTTCACCAACACCTCTATTTTATCTCTGTAGTCTCCTGGGAGTTGTAGTTCACCAACACCTCTATTTTATCTCTGTAGTTTCCTGGGGGTTGTAGTTCACCAACACCTCTATTGTATCTCTGTAATCTCCTGGGAGTTGTAGTTCACAAACACCTCTATTGTATCTCTGTAGGCTCCTGGGAGTTGTAGTTCATACACCAGTGTTTCCCAACCAGGGTGCCTCCAGATGTTGCAAAACTACTACTCCCAGCATTCCCTGGTTGGGAAACACTGGCATACAGGCACACATAACAGGGACTACAACTCCCAGCATGTGTCATTCAGTAGTCCCCCCCCCCCCCTCTCACACACAGAATCATCTCCAGTATGATATTTATTCCCTGTAGTCTATACACCACCAGCCCGTGCAGTGTAATATGTCTCCTTCACACACACGTCCTCCCCTCCCTGCTCTGTGGTTTGCTCTGTGTTTTCCCCCATGAAAACTTGAAACCTCCCTGTGATAAGTGAGGTCCTGTGTAGACAGAGCAGGGGAGGGGAGAGGAGCTGTGGACGTCCTCATTCTCCCCCTGCTTGAATCTTACAGATAGGGGCGTTTCTGAGGATGAGCCTATGGCTGCCTCAGAAAGCACCCGCTCATGCATATGCATAAGAGGGAGGAGCTGACAGAGGCTAGGGGGAGCACAAACACTGCTGGGAGGAAGAGATCTCCGTCCCCAAGATGGCGGCTGCAATGTAATGAATAGGGGACGGACGCAGGACTACTGGGCTATGCTGGCAACTCTAATATCTCAGAAACGGCTGCATATAGGTAAATAGGACTAATTGACTGAATTGTATAACTTTTGTTTGGGGAACATTTGGGCAGGGATTTTTGACCACTACAGTTGTCCTTTAAGTATACTATAAAATAGTGTTTAGTGAAACTTCCTTGATATTAGTAAACTCATGTGTTTGATACTGAAAAAAGCACAAGACATAACAATAACAAACAAGAAAAAGGATTAAAAAAAATAAAATAAATGAAAACAATGCCAGTATACAATTACTAGCAACTGTATTTAGTGGGAAACAAAGGACAAAATAAAACTAATGTGTGATTGATTAGAATGATACTCACCTGCCCAAACCCTGCTTGTACTCACATGACTATTATTAATCTATGAATCAGAGTATAAGACTCTAAGGGTGCGTTCACACTGAGTAATTCAAGTAATTCCTCTTGAATTCTCCTCTCCAAATTAATACACATCCCCTCTGCCCATTGACTTTAATGTTATTTCTGCTGTCCTGTTCACACTGCGGAAATTCTGCCAGCAGAATTCTGACACTGAATCCCTTTCTGCTTGAAGAAAGAACATGTTCAAGCGGAATCCGCGAGCAGAATCCAATAGAAGTCAATGGCAAAAATCTGCCTGACATCGTTTTCAAGCGAAATCGAGCGGAATTCAAGCAGAATTCAGAAAAGTAGATTAAATAGCCTCCTCCTTCATTCCACTTCATTTCCACATGGAAATTCCGCTTGAACTCTGCTTGAATTTCAATCGAATTCCGCTTGAATCCCGCTTTATGGAGAAGGCAACAATTTCCTGACCGAAATTATTCCTCGTGAATTCCTCTTGAATTCCTCAGTGTGAATGCACACTTAAGGTAAAACTCCCACTCATGCAGTCATACCCCCATCCTTTATTTCTGCCATCCTGCTGATGTTTCCCCATGTGCCCCATGTTACTTTATGTGCAGCGCTTCCAATATCATAGTGCTAGGGGAAAGGGATAGAGATCACAGGAGGGGCAAAACTAGAAAACGATGGACCCTGACCACACCACAACATTAATTCAATACCTCAAATCAGATCAAACAATCCCTTTCTTCATACACTGCTCCCCCATGGGCGCACTTCTCACAAAGACTCTCACTCATGGCCCCTCTCTAACATTGATGGCTCCCTCTCTTTCTTAGAAATTGATGCTCATTGCCACTCTCTCGGTGCTCGTGTTCCCCTTCTTTCTTATAAAATTCTGGTAATGACCTCGTCTTATTAATAAATGTCAGCTCATTTGCCAACTTGTTTCACATATTCTGCAACTCATGGCCCCATCTTTTCTTAAAACTGTTGCTTGTGAACCCTTAGCCGAGACTGCTGCTGCTCAGGGCCTCCATACAGATTGCTGCTGAGCCATGCCACCTCCCTCTTCCTCACAGACTCCTCTTTCTGCCCTCATTACATTCCCTTCCTCATACTCATTTATACAGAGGTCCTAAAGCTTCCAGATGTTTGTTGACCTCTGTGTGCTCTAGCCAGAGCTGAAGGACTTTTAATGACAAAATGCAAGGGGTTTAGATAAACACAGTAGTTTCAAGTAACTTACCTCCGTTTGATAGCCAATGTGATTCCTAACATATTTGTAAATCACTAGTAACTAGTAACAGTCCAATCAGGACAAATCCCTAGATGTGGGGGGTGGTAATTAGCATGTGTTCTGTGCAGGAGAGAGAGAGAGCGAGTCTAAGAAAGCCTAAGTTGGGTACCTGCAAGATGAGTCAGTCCACCTGCTGAAGGTGATTAAGACTGTTCCTCAGAGGGAAATCAAGGCTTCTCCAAGTTAAGAATGCTGATTGAATCTGTGATGCTGTGATTTTGCCCTGATTTTTTGCAAATTGTGGATAACAAAAAAAAAATATGTTAATGGCTAATATCCCCTTTAAAATATTGCTCTGGTCCGGGGTTCTCGCATATTGATATTGTAAGGGTAGGAAGGACTCATAATCCAGTCCTGGTAATACTAGGCTGCTGCTGCCTGGTTTGAAACTGGCTGGTTGTAAAAAAGCAGAGTGACCTGGCACTTTTTAATAATAATAATAATAATAATAATAATAATAAAAAATAAAAAAGTCATAAAAAGTAAATTGTTGATTTTGTGAAAAGCTGGTGATCTCAAACCATCTCAGGGTATGCTGAGTTTGGATATAAATTAAGAAAGGATGCATCTGTATATTAGAGCAGATTTACAAAATCACAACATTCACACAACAACCACCACAGGTTGCATTAAAGCAAAACAAAATGAGAACAAATAAAAAAATTAAACGATGTTGTATGATGCACATGAGAAGGTGAAATGTCCTTGGTTATAATGGGAACTCTTCCTTAATGGCAGCCCTCAATTAGATAAACAGTAAGAGTAAGCAAAAAAACTAATGGGCAACAGTCCATAGCTAAATATATGAAATGAACCTTATTATTCATGCAGAGGATCATCAGGATGCACACAATCTATTATGCTTATTATACATACAGAGTCAGCTTTATTCCAAATAGTATGCATGTTGCCCTGAGTGCTCATACTCTAGAAGATCACAGTGTCTCATTGCTAATGGATTCATCACGGAGTTACTGTAGCTGTCAGCTTGTCTGTTATTATCCTTTAGAGCGACCACTGCATGTTCTGAGGGGTTTATATGGGTCATTATTACCTAGTTAAATGTCTGTTCTGATATAAAATGAAGTTATTATGTAAATTGTGTCCTAAATCATCAAAAATTGTGGCAGTTTGTCAGAAAGAAATGTTTTTCTCATATGGACTGTGTTGCGTAGGTCAAAAGAGGAACAATGATTAGTAACGGACCATCTACAACTGTAGGGTGCAGGGTAGGTACCATATGGCAAAGTAAATGCATTTTGGGACCAAAATAATGGTTATCTATTATTATCTGGATCCATTTTTTTAAACCTAAATCTGATTTATGACTGAGCGTTTAGGGTCAAATAACTGGTATTCTGTATCAGTTTTAGTGCAACTTCAGCAGTTTGGTCCTGCCAGTATCCTGTTACTCACCACTGCCAGCTTCTGCCATATGTCTCACTCTTTTATATTTGCTGTCATGCCTTGGCCTCGGCACACTCTGGTGAGGTGCCAGTGGGTGGGTCCTTTTAGTTTACTGTCTTTGAGTGCTCTCCATTGGCCACCACCATGCCTCACATTTCCTGATCTGGACTATAGAAGGAGCATGCACTCTCTCCCAACTACTAAAAGAGCCAATGCACGCATCCCTAAACCTTCCAACCACCTATCCACGCTTAGCATCCTTTAAATAACAGTGATCCACCTAACATCCTGTGCCAGAGTGTTATTGCGGTTCCTTAGCATCTATAACAAATGTGTGCTGAATTTGTTCCTTATATCCATGTATTGACCTGAGTCTGTATTTTGTATTCCATCTCTGCTTGATCCCTCCTTTACTAAACTTACTCACATTATGCTAAATTCTTTCTTTACTGAATTGATAGCAGCAAACAAATAGTTAATAAACAGTTAACAAGAAAAAAGTTGAAGCAGTACATAAAATCCAGTATTTATTCAGTAATGGTACAGTCCAGGTGAATATAAGGGCCCCTCAGATGAAGCCCCTCCTCTTTCTTTGCTGCTAATGGTTAAGATAAGTACAGTATTTTTGCTCTACAGTATATGTATATATATATATATATATATATATATATATATATATATAGTGCATAGTGAAAGTGTTCAGCCCCCTTGAACTTTTCAACCTTTTGCCACATTTCAGGCTTCAAACATAAAGATGTAAAACTGTAATTTTTTGTGAAGAATCAGCAACAAGTGGGACACAATCATGAAGTGGAACGAAATTTATCGAATATTTCAAACTTTGTTGACAAATAAAAAACTGAAAAATTGGGCGTGGAAAATTATTCAGCCCCTTTACTTTCAGTGCAGCAAACTCTCTCCAGAAGTTCAGTGAGGATCTCTGAATGATCCAATGTTGACCTAAATTACGGTAAATAGAATCCACCTGTGTGTAATCAAGTCTACGTATAAATGCACCTGCACTGTGATAGTCTCAGAGGTCCGTTTAAAGCGCAGAGAGCATCATGAAGAACAAGGAACACACCGGGCAGGTCCGAGATACTGCTGTGGAGAAGTTTAAAGCCGGATTTGGATACAAAAAGATTTCCCAAGCTTTAACCTCTTAAGGACTCAGGGTTTTTCCGTTTTTGCACTTTCGTTTTTTCCTCCTTACCTTTTAAAAATCATAACCCTTTAAATTTTCCACCTAAAAATCCATATTATGGCTTATTTTTTGCGTCGCCAATTCTACTTTGCAGTGACATTAGTCATTTTACCCAAAAATGCACGGCGAAACGGAAAAAAAAATCATTGTGCGACAAAATCGAAAAAAAAACGCCATTTTGTAACTTTTGGGGGCTTTCGTTTCTACGCAGTGCATATTTCGGTAAAAATTACACCTTATCATTATTCTGTAGGTCCATACGGTTAAAATGATACCCTACTTATATAGGTTTGATTTTGTCGCACTTCTGGAAAAAATCATAACTACATGCAGGAAAATTTATACGTTTAAAAATGTCATCTTCTGACCCCTATAACTTTTTTATTTTTCCATGTATGGGGTGGTATGAGGACTCATTTTTTGCGCCGTGATCTGAAGTTTTTATCGGTATGATTTTTGTTTTGATCGGACTTTTTGATCACTTTTTATTCATTTTTTAATGATATAAAAAGTGACCAAAATACGCTTTTTTGGACTTTGGAATTTTTTTGCGCGTACGCCATTGACCGTACGGCTTAATTAATTATATATTTTTATAGTTCGGACATTTACGCACGCGGCGATACCACATATGTTTATTTTTTATTTTTTTTACACTGTTTTATTTTTTTTATGGGAAAAGGGGGGTGATTCAAACTTTTATTAGGGAAGGGGTTAAATGACCTTTATTAACACTTTTTTTTTACATTTTTTTTGCAGTGTTATAGGTCCCATAGGGACCTATAACACTTCACACACTGATCTCTAATGCTGATCACTGGCGTGCATTAACACGCCTGTGATCAGCATTATCGGCGCTTGACTGCTCCTGCCTGGATCTCAGGCACGGAGCAGTCATTCGTCGATCGGACACCGAGGAGGCAGGTAAGAGCCCTCCCGGTGTCCGATCAGCTGTTCGGGACGCCGCGATTTCACCGCGGCGGTCCCGAACAGCCCGACTGAGCAGCCGGGTCACTTTCACTTTCACTTTAGAAGCGGCGGTCAGCTTTGACCGCCGCTTCTAAAGGGTTAATACCACACATCGCCGCGATCGGCGATGTGTGGTATTAGCCGCGGGTCCCGGCCGTTGATTAGCGCCGGGACCGACGCGATATGATGCGGGATCGCGGCGCGATCCCGCTTCATATCGCGGGAGCCGGCGCAGGACGTAAATATACGTCCTGCGTCGTTAAGGGGTTATACATCCCAAGGAGCACTGTACAAGCGATAATATTGAATTGGAAGGAGTATAAGACCACTGCAAATCTACGAAGACCTGGCCGTCCCTCTAAACTTTCAGCTCATACAAGGAGAAGACTGATCAGAGATGCAGCCAAGAGGCCCATGATCACTCTGGATGAACTGCAGAGATCTACAGCTGAGATGGGAGACTCTGTCTATAGGACAACAATCAGTCACATACTGCACAAATCTGGCCTTTATGGAAGAGTGGCAAGAAGAAAGCCGTTTCTGAAAGATATCCATAAAAAGTGTTGTTTAAAGTTTGCCACAAGCCACCTGGGAGACCCACCAAACATGTGGAAGAAGGTGCTCTGATCAGATGAAACCAAAATTGAACTTTTTGGCAACAATGCAAAACATTATGTTTGGTGTAAAAGCAACTCATCACCCTGAACACACCATCCCCACTGTCAAACATGGTGGTGGCAGCATCATGGTTTGGACCTGCTTTTTTTCAGCAGGGACAGGGAAGATGGTTAAATTGATGGGAAGATGGATGGAGCCAAATACAGGACCATTCTGGAAGAAAACCTGATGGAGTCTGCAAAAGACCTGAGACTGGGACGGAGATTTGTCTTCCAACAAGACAATGATCCAAAACATAAAGCAAAATCTACAATGGAAAGGTCCACAAATAAACATATCCAGGTGTTAGAATGGCCAAGTCAAAGTCCAGACCTGAATCCAATGGAGAATCTGTGGAAAGAACTGAAAACTGCTGTTCATAAACACTCTCCATCCAACCTCACTGGGCTCGAGCTGTTTTGCTAGGAGGAATGGACAAAAATGTCAGTCTCTCGATGTGCAATACTGATAGAGACATACCCCAAGCGACTTACAGCTGTAATCACGGCAAAAGGTGGCGCTACAAAGTATTAACTTAAGGGGGCTGAATAATTTTGCACGCCCAATTTTTCCGTTTTTTATTTGTTAAAAAAGATTGAAATATCCAAAAAATTTTGTTCCACTTCATGATTGTGTCCCACTTGTTGTTGA